>NC_045622.1:30412092-30740306 GCF_009829155.1 Mustela erminea
TCCCTTTTCAATGTTTTAAAGAGTCAGGTATATAGATAGAGAGATAGAATTTTTTTTTTTCTTCGCCAAATTTCCGTGGGCCTCTGGTTGCTTTCTTTTCCTCTAACTAGGTTTCTATTCGTTTTCTAGGTCTGCTATTACAAGATACCACAAGCCTAGCGGCTGAAACCACAGAAGTGGACAGTGTCACAGTTCTAGAGGATACAGTGTTGGTAGGCCATGCTCCTTTTGTAGGTATTAAGGAAGGATCTGTTGCAGGCCCCTCTCCCAGCTTGAAGTAGAGCCCTGGCGTTGGACTCCTTCACATCGCCTTCTCACTCAGGGCATATCTGTGTATCCCCAGTTTCCCATCTTGGAAGGACACAAGTCCTCCTGAATTAGGGGCCCAGTCTATTCAAATATGACCTGATCCTAGCTAGTTACATCTCCAGGGACACTATTTCCAAATAAGGACCCGCTACCAGGTGCTGCTGTTTAGGATGGGGATAGTTTATATGCATACACAGAAGCACACACACACACACACATGCACATCTCTATGTGTGTGTATTTATACAGATATATATATATATACATATTTACAATCATTGTTTCAAATTTAATTTTTTTTTTGCCTAATAAAATATTTTTTTAAGAATCTCAGTCTTCCTTCCTTCCATGAAAAGGATATTCATATGCTTTTGGTGCCTCCTGAACAATTCGACTACCTCTACATCCTCAACCTCCATGAAATTTATTGTTACCTGATGTCGCCTGCCAACTTTTTTTTTTTAAACAGTTGGCATCTGTTTAGAGATTAATATTTTGTTGGTATTGAGTATGTGTTTATAGGCTGATGGACGTGACTTTCATCCTCCTCTTTCCTTCTGAATTTGTTTCTTTTTGGGAAAGTAATTTCTCTAGTCTTTTAACAGAGGGACCTGTAAAAGCTAAATGGTTCTTCTCTGTAAGTCTACATTGCTGTTTCTCCTTTTGTATGTACTAGAAGTGACCGTCAATTTGGGGGCTCACAGCATTCATCAGCATTTGAAAGGAAAAAAATAATTAATTAAATTTAAAATAATTTATATTAATACATTTAATTTAAATGCAAATTTAAATTAAAAATTATAATTAAACATTTAATGAAATACATTTAAGAAAAAAATGTATTTTTAAAAAGGGATGTACAAAGGGATGAAGCAAACAAAATGTAAGGCAATGGACAAAAATTGAGGGGCTCAGTCCTTGGATGAAATGTCCATGGTTTCTATACTCTAATGAAAAGATTAATTTGGGTAGATTGCATCAATTGGTAGATTGTGTGTATACCCACATACACACATAATGATGTGCTGCTTCGAGAGTTCCAGAATCCTCTCACCAAGGCAGAAACAAAACTCGGTCGTATTGAACACCTACAACTGAAGAACTCTTCTACCCACCTAGAAAGGGACGCCCTAGCGAGTATAAGAAGACATGGAAGAAACATTGAAGGTATAACAACTGGAAAAAATGAGTGAGGTTTGTATAGAAAGATATTCTATTGAATGTACAAAGGATTAGAATCAGGAAGTGAATGAATCAAAGTCATCGGATATAAGTTAAAAATGGAGAAAAGTTCAATGGAATTCTGTGACATAGGAACAGTGGTTGAGAATCCTATTGATGAGAGTACCAAAACGAGGACTTCATCTATCCAAAGACTTTATGCAGTCTCCACCCAGCAAGTGTCCACCCAGAAAGCCGTCGAAGATGACTAAGGGGAATTGATGATCTAAATCAATGGGATGTCCCATATATTCATTGTTACCTATGTTAATAGAACATGTTCATAGATCGTATGATCGGTATTGTAATGTTTCCATTGACCCCATCTTGATGGAGAGATTCGATGCGATCCCAGGTTCCTATCGAGCAAGTGCCTGTGTACGTGGATAAGCCAATTCTTCGATTTCCATGGAAATGAAAAGGACTCGTCATACCCCAGCAAATCTGAAGAAAGGAGCGACATCAAGAGTGAGGGAGAAAGACAGTGAGAGGAGCATCGATGGGATAGGATTTCTTACAAAAGGACTCTTGGAATGACCAGAGAACACAGACAAACCAACAAGGGCAGACTTTGAGAAGGCGGTGCTAAATGACTGGAATACCCACATGGAACATCAGAGCCAACAAGGCTATTCCAGAGTGATGTCGCCTAAGTAGGAAAGAGGACATCAGACGTTTTCTGGAAGGTACAATAGGAAAACATTCTTAGGAGGTGGGGCAGGTGGCAGAGATGAGTGGGACAGGACCCCAAAAATGGGAGGCACAAGAAAGGCTGCGAAGTTGGACTCTACTCATTCCAAGTGTAAAAACAAAAGATCTTGCCCACCAACTGACAAGACTAAAACTATGAGCGGCTCTATCGAGCTCCCAGCTAAGGAACTGTATACAAATCTAGATAGGATAACTAGGAATCAAGAAAGAAAGGTAGGTAACTTCAACACAATGACAATCCATGAGCAGAACTATCCCAAGGAGAAAACCATCAGCCAATCCACACATGGAAAGATTCCTAACGTGCTCAGTGACCACAAAAGAGCCAAGGGAAACGCAAGGGGTTACTGTAAGCACAGAGAAGGCAGACGCAAAAAAGTGTCACTTAATCCAAGAGTGAAAAAGTGATTGAATCATGGAGTGGGGCACTTGGGTGGCTTGCTGGTGAAGCATCTCCTTTCTGCTGGGGTCCTGATGAGTGAAAAACTGATTGAATCATGGAGTGGGGCACTTGGGTGGCTTGCTGGTGAAGCATCGCCTTTCTGCTGGGGTCCTGATGCCAGGGTCCTGGGATCAAGCCCTGCCTGGGTCTCTCTGTTCAGCAGGAAGCCTGCTTCTCCCTTTCCCCCTTTCCCCGCTTGTCCTCAGCTCTCTCTTTCTGTCAAATCCGTCAATCAACCAACCAATTCCATTCAACTCAGTAAGTCAAAAGAAAAAGACGCATGAGGTCCTAATGAACAACAAGAATATTGAGGCGTGTTCTATTATCTCTTCCATTTTTTTAAGATTTTATTATCCCTTTAAAGACAGGCAGAGAGGCAGGCAGAGAGAGAGGGAAAAACGGCTGCCTTCTACGCAAATGCCAGATGCAGGGCTGGTCCGCAGGCTGTTGCCTGGCCACGTCCACCGTGAAGCCTGTGGGCAGCTCGGACAGAACAGTGTGGATCTCCCTACACATCCTGTCTGCCCCTCCCACACCAGAAGGCGCCTGGGTGCCCCCCTCGCCTACTCCCTGGAGGGATCAGCGGCCCCGCCCCCCCCCAAGCAAGTGGGCTCAGAGGGCGCTGGAGGCGCTACTCGCTGCTAGCGCCTCACATCTCCGGGGCTCAGCGGCTCCCTGCCTAGGCGGCAGAGGCGGCGGTGGGAGCGGTGGCATGGGGGCGTAGGTGGCCGCCTGGCAGAGGGGGCGGCCCGGCGGCTGCGGCTGCAGTGGCCCTGGGAAGATGGGCAGCATCTCAGGCTCCCCTTACGCTATTCTGAGCTCCAATCGCTTCTGTCCCCACCCCTCCCACTCTCAACCAATGTTCATTTCTGGAAAGGATTTTTCTTGTTTGTTTAGGGAAGGAGCAGTCGCGAGTAGGGGAGGTGGAATGGGCAGGACCAAGAGAGAGTCCTAGTGGACTCTGGCCTAAGCCAAGACCTTGCCTCAGGGCTCAATCTCAAGAGCCTGAGATCCCATCCTGAGCCAGAGCCAAGAGCTGGGTACTTCACTGTGGGTTCCGCCCAGGTGCCCCTCAGCTGTTGACCAATTTCTGGAGATGGGCGCCTGCGTGGCTCAGTTGGTTGAGCGACTGCCTTGCTTGGGCTCTGCTCATGACCCCGGACTTGCAGGATCTCATCCCTCCTCAGGGTCCCAGTTCCTTGGGGAGTCTGCTTCTTCCTCTGACCTTCTCCTCTCTCGTGCTCTCTCTCACTCATTCTCTCTCCAATAAAGAAAAAAAATCTTTCCAACAGATGTCTTGAGCCTTGTTTTATGGGCTTGAAGGTGGTTGAGCTCCATGAGTTTTCTCATCGGATGCAGACACCTGGAGGATGGCCCTGGCTTTCTAAAAGGATCCTTGGTTGTTCTGAAATGTCTTCTTTGTCTGTTCATTATATCGGGTGGTTTTCGCTTGTCTTTGGTCAAGACCTAGGAACGTCAGTCTTTTAGGATTCCTTTGGGTCTGGTCTAGCCCTTTGCATCGTATTGCTTTTCACAAAATCCTCTGCGGCCTTCGATGGAGAGTTTATTTTTCACAGACATATTTAGGGCTTTTCTTTCCGTAGAATTTTAGTCGTTCATTCTGACAGGAATTGTTGAAATATTGAAGTGGAAGTGGAGTACCTCGCTAGTCGTGTTTTCTTGTTCCCATCTATTACTTCTTCCCTTTGGAACTGCCTTCCTTTTGAAGACCTGAGTCCTTGGGAGGCTGCTCTCTGCCTTCTAGGATCAGCTGTCCCCATAGGCAGTGTGATCTTAGTGGGTAATTCTGACTCTTTCTCAAATAGTTCTCCCACTTATTTAGGGAATGTGTAGAGTAAGCTTTCTTGGAGGGATCTTTTCATCCTGCTCCTCACCTGTGATTCTTTCCGGGTCTCTACTGAATATTCTGACTTAGCCAAAAGAACTCTTCCCTCTGGCTGGTTGGAACTCCGATGACCTCTAGCCCTGTATGAGTCTTGGCAACCATGTGGTTCCGTTACGTTGACTCTTTGTTAGAACCCGGGCCATTTTCTTAGACACACACTGCTTCCTATTGAGCCAGGACTCCAGAGGACTCCAGCCTGTATTTCCAAGAGCTTGTTTTCTCCTTGACTTCCTTCTTTCTGCAACCCATGGCCTTTTCATCACTCCAGGCTTCCTGAATTCCAGTCTCTCGTCCCTCACACCATAGAGGCTCCCCTCTTTGCTTTGGAATCTCCTCCCTCTCCCCACCATCCAGAACTCCTATAGGTGAAATGCCCAGTGAATCCTGGGGCTCCGTGTTTTGTTTGTTGGTTTGCTTGCTTCTTTTCCTATTGACAGGGTTCCCAAATGTGCGTTCCTTTTCAATGTTTTAAAGAGTCAGGTATATAGATAGAGAGATAGAAATTTTTTTTTTTCTTCGCCAAATTTCCGTGGGCCTCTGGTTGCTTTCTTTTCCTCTAACTAGGTTTCTATTCGTTTTCTAGGTCTGCTATTACAAGATACCACAAGCCTAGCGGCTGAAACCACAGAAGTGGACAGTGTCACAGTTCTAGAGGATACAGTGTTGGTAGGCCATGCTCCTTTTGTAGGTATTAAGGAAGGATCTGTTGCAGGCCCCTCTGCCAGCTTGAAGTAGAGCCCTGGCGTTGGACTCCTTCACATCGCCTTCTCACTCAGGGCATATCTGTGTATCCCCAGTTTCCCATCTTGGAAGGACACAAGTCCTCCTGAATTAGGGGCCCAGTCTATTCAAATATGACCTGATCCTAGCTAGTTACATCTCCAGGGACACTATTTCCAAATAAGGACCCGCTACCAGGTGCTGCTGTTTAGGATGGGGATAGTTTATATGCATACACACAAGCACACACACACACACACACACACATGCACATCTCTATGTGTGTGTATTTATACATATATATATATATATATATATACATATTTACAATCATTGTTTCAAATTTAATTTTTTTTTTTGCCTAATAAAATATTTTTTTAAGAATCTCAGTCTTCCTTCCTTCCATGAAAAGGATATTCATATGCTTTTGGTGCCTCCTGAACAATTCGACTACCTCTACATCCTCAACTTCTATGAAATTTATTGTTACCTGATGTCGCCTGCCAACTTTTTTTTTTTTAAACAGCTGGCATCTGTTTAGAGATTAATATTTTGTTGGTATTGAGTATGTGTTTATAGGCTGATGGACGTGACTTTCATCCTCCTCTTTCCTTCTGAATTTGTTTCTTTTTGGGAAAGTAATTTCTCTAGTCTTTTAACAGAGGGACCTGTAAAAGCTAAATGGTTCTTCTCTGTAAGTCTACATTGCTGTTTCTCCTTTTGTATGTACTAGAAGTGACCGTCAATTTGGGGGCTCACAGCATTCATCAGCATTTGAAAGGAAAAAATAATTAATTAAATTTAAAATAATTAATATTAATACCTTTAATTTAAATGCAAATTTAAATTAAAAATTATAATTAAACATTTAATGAAATACATTTAAGAAAAAAATGTATTTTTAAAAAGGGATGTACAAAGGGATGAAGCAAACAAAATGTAAGGCAATGGACAAAAATTGAGGGGCTCAGTCCTTGGATGAAATGTCCATGCTTTCTATGCTCTAATGAAAAGATTAATTTGGGTAGATTGCATCAATTGGTAGATTGTGTGTATACCCACATACACACATAATGATGTGCTGCTTCGAGAGTTCCAGAATCCTCTCACCAAGGCAGAAACAAAACTCGGTCGTATTGAACACCTACAACTGAAGAACTCTTCTACACACCTAGAAAGGGACGCCCTAGCGAGTATAAGAAGACATGGAAGAAACATTGAAGGTATAACAACTGGAAAAAATGAGTGAGGTTTGTATAGAAAGATATTCTATTGAATGTACAAAGGATTAGAATCAGGAAGTGAATGAATCAAAGTCATCGGATATAAGTTAAAAATGGAGAAAAGTTCAATGGAATTCTGTGACATAGGAACAGTGGTTGAGAATCCTATTGATGAGAGTACCAAAACGAGGACTTCATCTATCCAAAGACTTTATGCAGTCTCCACCCAGCAAGTGTCCACCCAGAAAGCCGTCGAAGATGACTAAGGGGAATTGATGATCTAAATCAATGGGATGTCCCATATATTCATTGTTACCTATGTTAATAGAACATGTTCCTAGATCGTATGATCGGTATTGTAATGTTTCCATTGACCCCATCTCGATGGAGAGATTCGATGCGATCCCAGGTTCCTATCGAGCAAGTGCCTGTGTACGTGGATAAGCCAATTCTTCGATTTCCATGGAAATGAAAAGGACTCGTCATACCCCAGCAAATCTGAAGAAAGGAGCGACAGCAAGAGTGAGGCAGAAAGACAGTGAGAGGAGCATCGATGGGATAGGATTTCTTACAAAAGGACTCTTGGAATGACCAGAGAACACAGACAAACCAACAAGGGCAGACTTTGAGAAGGCGGTGCTAAATGACTGGAATACCCACATGGAACATCAGAGCCAACAAGGCTATTCCAGAGTGATGTCGCCTAAGTAGGAAAGAGGGCATCAGACGTTTTCTGGAAGGTACAATAGGAAAACATTCTTAGGAGGTGGGGCAGGTGGCAGAGATGAGTGGGACAGGACCCCAAAAATGGGAGGCACAAGAAAGGCTGCGAAGTTGGACTCTACTCATTCCAAGTGTAAAAACAAAAGATCTTGCCCACCAACTGACAAGACTAAAACTATGAGCGGCTCTATCGAGCTCCCAGCTAAGGAACTGTATACAAATCTAGATAGGATAACTAGGAATCAAGAAAGAAAGGTAGGTAATTTCAACACAATGACAATCCATGAGCAGAACTATCCCAAGGAGAAAACCATCAGCCAATCCACACATGGAAAGATTCCTAACGTGCTCAGTGACCACAAAAGAGCCAAGGGAAACGCAAGGGGTTACTGTAAGCACAGAGAAGGCAGACGCAAAAAAGTGTCACTTAATCCAAGAGTGAAAAAGTGATTGAATCATGGAGTGGGGCACTTGGGTGGCTTGCTGGTGAAGCATCTCCTTTCTGCTGGGGTCCTGATGAGTGAAAAACTGATTGAATCATGGAGTGGGGCACTTGGGTGGCTTGCTGGTGAAGCATCGCCTTTCTGCTGGGGTCCTGATGCCAGGGTCCTGGGATCAAGCCCTGCCTGGGTCTCTCTGTTCAGCAGGAAGCCTGCTTCTCCCTTTCCCCCTTTCCCCGCTTGTCCTCAGCTCTCTCTTTCTGTCAAATCCGTCAATCAACCAACCAATTCCATTCAACTCAGTAAGTCAAAAGAAAAAGACGCATGAGGTCCTAATGAACAACAAGAATATTGAGGCGTGTTCTATTATCTCTTCCATTTTTTTAAGATTTTATTATCCCTTTAAAGACAGGCAGAGAGGCAGGCAGAGAGAAAGGGAAAAACGGCTGCCTTCTACGCAAATGCCAGATGCAGGGCTGGTCCGCAGGCTGTTGCCTGGCCACGTCCACCGTGAAGCCTGTGGGCAGCTCGGACAGAACAGTGTGGATCTCCCTACACATCCTGTCTGCCCCTCCCACACCAGAAGGCGCCTGGGTGCCCCTCACGCCTACTCCCTGGAGGGATCAGCGGCCCCGCCCCCCCCAAGCAAGTGGGCTCAGAGGGCGCTGGAGGCGCTACTCGCTGCTAGCGCCTCACATCTCCGGGGCTCAGCGGCTCCCTGCCTAGGCGGCAGAGGCGGCGGTGGGAGCGGTGGCATGGGGGCGTAGGTGGCCGCCTGGCAGAGGGGGCGGCCCGGCGGCTGCGGCTGCGGCGGCCCTGGGAAGATGGGCAGCATCTCAGGCTCCCCTTTCGCTATTCTGAGCTCCAATCGCTTCTGTCCCCACCCCTCCCACTCTCAACCAATGTTCATTTCTGGAAAGGATTTTTCTTGTTTGTTTAGGGAAGGAGCAGTCGCGAGTAGGGCAGGTGGAATGGGCAGGACCAAGAGAGAGTCCTAGTGGACTCTGGCCTAAGCCAAGACCTTGCCTCAGGGCTCAATCTCAAGAGCCTGAGATCCCATCCTGAGCCAGAGCCAAGAGCTGGGTACTTCACTGTGGGTTCCGCCCAGGTGCCCCTCAGCTGTTGACCAATTTCTGGAGATGGGCGCCTGCGTGGCTCAGTTGGTTGAGCGACTGCCTTGCTTGGGCTCTGCTCATGACCCCGGACTTGCAGGATCTCGTCCCTCCTCGGGGTCCCAGCTCCTTGGGGAGTCTGCTTCTTCCTCTGACCTTCTCCTCTCTCGTGCTCTCTCTCACTCATTCTCTCTCCAATAAAGAAAGAAAATCTTTCCAACAGATGTCTTGAGCCTTGTTTTATGGGCTTGAAGGTGGTTGAGCTCCATGAGTTTTCTCATCGGATGCAGACACCTGGAGGATGGCCCTGGCTTTCTAAAAGGATCCTTGGTTGTTCTCAAATGTCTTCTTTGTCTGTTCATTATATCGGGTGGCTTTCGCTTGTCTTTGGTCAAGACGTAGGAAAGTGAGTCTTTTAGGATACCTTTGGGTCCGGTCTAGCCCTTTGCATCGTTTTGCTTCTCACAAAATCCTCTGCGGCCTTCGATGGACAGTTTATTTTTCACAGACATATTTAGGGCTTTTCTCTCCGTAGAATTTTAGTCGTTCATTCTGAAGGGAATTGTTGAAATGTTGAAGTGGAAGTGGAGTACCTCGCTCAGCGTGTTTTCTTGTTCCCATCTATTCCTTCTTCCCTTTGGAACTGCCTTCCTTTTGAAGACCTGAGTCCTTGGGAGGCTGCTCTCTGCCTTCTAGGATCAGCTGTCCCAAAAGGCAGTGTGATCTTAGTGGGTAATTCTGACTCTTTCTCAAATAGTTCTCCCACTTATTTAGGGAATGTGTAGAGTAAGCTTTCTTGGAGGGATCTTTTCATCCTGCTCCTCACCTGTGATTCTTTCCGGGTCTCTACTGAATATTCTGACTTAGCCAAAAGAACTCTTCCCTCTGGCTGGTTGGAACTCCGATGACCTCTAGCCCTGTATGAGTCTTGGCAACCATGTGGTTCCATTACGTTGACTCTTTGTTAGAACCCGGGCCATTTTCTTAGACACACACTGCTTCCTATTGAGCCAGGACTCGAGAGGACTCCAGCCTGTATTTCCAAGAGCTTGTTTTCTCCTTGACTTCCTTCTTTCTGCAACCCATGGCCTTTTCATCACTCCAGGCTTCCTGAATTCCAGTCTCTCTTTCCTCACACCAGGGAGACTCCCCTCTTTGCCTTGGAATCTCCTCCCTCTCCCCACCATCCAGAACTCCTCCAGGTGAAAAGCCCAGTGAATCCTGGGGCTCCGTGTTTTGTTTGTTGGTTTGCTTGCTTCTTTTCCTATTGACAGGGTTCCCAAATGTGCGTTCCTTTTCAATGTTTTAAAGAGTCAGGTATATAGATAGAGAGATAGAAATTTTTTTTTTTCTTCGCCAAATTTCCGTGGGCCTCTGGTTGCTTTCTTTTCCTCTAACTAGGTTTCTATTCGTTTTCTAGGTCTGCTATTACAAGATACCACAAGCCTAGCGGCTGAAACCATAGAAGTGGACAGTGTCACAGTTCTAGAGGATACAGTGTTGGTAGGCCATGCTCCTTTTGTAGGTATTAAGGAAGGATCTGTTGCAGGCCCCTCTGCCAGCTTGAAGTAGAGCCCTGGCGTTGGACTCCTTCACATCGCCTTCTCACTCAGGGCATATCTGTGTATCCCCAGTTTCCCATCTTGGAAGGACACAAGTCCTCCTGAATTAGGGGCCCAGTCTATTCAAATATGACCTGATCCTAGCTAGTTACATCTCCAGGGACACTATTTCCGAATAGGGACCCGCTACCAGGTGCTGCTGTTTAGGATGGGGATAGTTTATATGCATACACACAAGCACACACACACACACACACACATGCACATCTCTATGTGTGTGTATTTATAAAGATATATATATATACATATTTACAATCATTGTTTCAAATTTAATTTTTTTTTTTGCCTAATAAAATATTTTTTTAAGAATCTCAGTCTTCCTTCCTTCCATGAAAAGGATATTCATATGCTTTTGGTGCCTCCTGAACAATTCGACTACCTCTACATCCTCAACCTCCATGAAATTTATTGTTACCTGATGTCGCCTGCCAACTTTTTTTTTTTTAAACAGTTGGCATCTGTTTAGAGATTAATATTTTGTTGGTATTGAGTATGTGTTTATAGGCTGATGGACGTGACTTTCATCCTCCTCCTTCCTTCTGAATTTGTTTCTTTTTGGGAAAGTAATTTCTCTAGTCTTTTAACAGAGGGACCTGTAAAAGCTAAATGGTTCTTCCCTGTAAGTCTACATTCCTGTTTCTCCTTTTGTATGTACTAGAAGTGACTGTCAATTTGAGGGCTCACAGCATTCATCAGCATTTGAGAGGAAAAAAATAATTAATTAAATTTAAAATAATTCATATTAATACATTTAATTTAAATGCAAATTTAAATTAAAAATTATAATTAAACATTTAATGAAATACATTTAAGAAAAAAATGTATTTTTAAAAAGGGATGTACAAAGGGATGAAGCAAACAAAATGTAAGGCAATGGACAAAAATTGAGGGGCTCAGTCCTTGGATGAAATGTCCATGGTTTCTATACTCTAATGAAAAGATTAATTTGGGTAGATTGCATCAATTGGTAGATTGTGTGTATACCCACATACACACATAATGATGTGCTGCTTCGAGAGTTCCAGAATCCTCTCACCAAGGCAGAAACAAAACTCGGTCATATTGAACACCTACAACTGAAGAACTCTTCTACCCATCTAGAAAGGGACGCCCTAGCGAGTATAAGAAGACATGGAAGAAACATTGACGGTATAACAACTGGAAAAAATGAGTGAGGTTTGTATAGAAAGATATTCTATTGAATGTACAAAGGATTAGAATCAGGAAGTGAATGAATCAAAGTCATCGGATATAAGTTAAAAATGGAGAAAAGTTCAATGGAATTCTGTGACATAGGAACAGTGGTTGAGAATCCTATTGATGAGAGTACCAAAACGAGGACTTCATCTATCCAAAGACTTTATGCAGTCTCCACCCAGCAAGTGTCCACGCAGAAAACCGTTGAAGATGACTAAGGGGGATTGATGATCTAAATCAATGGGATGTCCCATATATTCATTGTTACCTATGTTAATAGAACATGTTCCTAGATCGTATGATCGGTATTGTAATGTTTCCATTGACCCCATCTTGATGGAGAGATTCGATGCGATCCCAGGTTCCTATCGAGCAAGTGCCTGTGTACGTGGATAAGCCAATTCTTCGATTTCCATGGAAATGAAAAGGACTCGTCATACCCCAGCAAATCTGAAGAAAGGAGCGACAGCAAGAGTGAGGGAGAAAGACAGTGAGAGGAGCATCGATGGGATAGGATTTCTTACAAAAGGACTCTTGGAATGACCAGAGAACACAGACAAACCAACAAGGGCAGACTTTGAGAAGGCGGTGCTAAATGACTGGAATACCCACATGGAACATCAGAGCCAACAAGGCTATTCCAGAGTGATGTCGCCTAAGTAGGAAAGAGGGCATCATACGTTTTCTGGAAGGTACAATAGGAAAACATTCTTAGGAGGTGGGGCAGGTGGCAGAGATGAGTGGGACAGGACCCCAAAAATGGGAGGCACAAGAAAGGCTGCGAAGTTGGACTCTACTCATTCCAAGTGTAAAAACAAAAGATCTTGCCCACCAACTGACAAGACTAAAACTATGAGCGGCTCTATCGAGCTCCCAGCTAAGGAACTGTATACAAATCTAGATAGGATAACTAGGAATCAAGAAAGAAAGGTAGGTAATTTCAACACAATGACAATCCATGAGCAGAACTATCCCAAGGAGAAAATCATCAGACAATCCACACATGGAAAGATTCCTAACGTGCTCAGTGACCACAAAAGAGCCAAGGAAAACGCAAGGGGTTACTGTAAGCACAGAGAAGGCAGACGCAAAAAAGTGTCACTTAATCCAAGAGTGAAAAAGTGATTGAATCATGGAGTGGGGCACTTGGGTGGCTTGCTGGTGAAGCATCTCCTTTCTGCTGGGGTCCTGATGAGTGAAAAACTGATTGAATCATGGAGTGGGGCACTTGGGTGGCTTGCTGGTGAAGCATCGCCTTTCTGCTGGGGTCCTGATGCCAGGGTCCTGGGATCAAGCCCTGCCTGGGTCTCTCTGTTCAGCAGGAAGCCTGCTTCTCCCTTTCCCCCTTTCCCCGCTTGTCCTCAGCTCTCTCTTTCTGTCAAATCCGTCAATCAACCAACCAATTCCATTCAACTCAGTAAGTCAAAATAAAAAGACGCATGAGGTCCTAATGAACAACAAGAATATTGAGGCGTGTTCTATAATCTCTTCCATTTTTTTAAGATTTTATTATTCCCTTTAAAGACAGGCAGAGAGGCAGGCAGAGAGAGAAGGGAAAAACGGCTGCCTTCTACGCAAATGCCAGATGCAGGGCTGGTCCGCAGGCTGTTGCTTGGCCACGTCCACCGTGAAGCCTGTGGGCAGCTGGGACAGAACAGTGTGGATCTCCCTACACATCCTGTCTGCCCCTCCCACACCAGAAGGCGCCTGGGTGCCCCTCATCGCCTACTCCCTGGAGGGATCAGCGGCCCCGCCCCCCCCCAAGCAAGTGGGCTCAGAGGGCGCTGGAGGCGCTACTCGCTGCTAGCGCCTCACATCTCCGGGGCTCAGCGGCTCCCTGCCTAGGCGGCAGAGGCGGCGGTGGGAGCGGTGGCATGGGGGCGTAGGTGGCCGCCTGGCAGAGGGGGCGGCCCGGCGGCTGCGGCTGCGGCGGCCCTGGGAAGATGGGCAGCATCTCAGGCTCCCCTTTCGCTATTCTGAGCTCCAATCGCTTCTGTCCCCACCCCTCCCACTCTCAACCAATGTTCATTTCTGGAAAGGATTTTTCTTGTTTGTTTAGGGAAGGAGCAGTCGCGAGTAGGGGAGGTGGAATGGGCAGGACCAAGAGAGAGTCCTAGTGGACTCTGGCCTAAGCCAAGACCTTGCCTCAGGGCTCAATCTCAAGAGCCTGAGATCCCATCCTGAGCCAGAGCCAAGAGCTGGGTACTTCACTGTGGGTTCCGCCCAGGTGCCCCTCAGCTGTTGACCAATTTCTGGAGATGGGCGCCTGCGTGGCTCAGTTGGTTGAGCGACTGCCTTGCTTGGGCTCTGCTCATGACCCCGGACTTGCAGGATCTCGTCCCTCCTCGGGGTCCCAGCTCCTTGGGGAGTCTGCTTCTTCCTCTGACCTTCTCCTCTCTCGTGCTCTCTCTCACTCATTCTCTCTCCAATAAAGAAAGGAAATCTTTCCAACAGATGTCTTGAGCCTTGTTTTATGGGCTTGAAGGTGGTTGAGCTCCATGAGTTTTCTCATCGGATGCAGACACCTGGAGGATGGCCCTGGCTTTCTAAAAGGATCCTTGGTTGTTCTGAAATGTCTTCTTTGTCTGTTCATTATATCGGGTGGCTTTCGCTTGTCTTTGGTCAAGACCTAGGAAAGTGAGTCTTTTAGGATACCTTTGTTTCCGGTCTAGCCCTTTGCATCGTTTTGCTTCTCACAAAATCCTCTGCGGCCTTCGATGGACAGTTTATTTTTCACAGACATATTTAGGGCTTTTCTCTCCATAGAATTTTAGTCGTTCATTCTGAAGGGAATTGTTGAAATGTTGAAGTGGAAGTGGAGTACCTCGCTCAGCGTGTTTTCTTGTTCCCATCTATTCCTTCTTCCCTTTGGAACTGCCTTCCTTTTGAAGACCTGAGTCCTTGGGAGGCTGCTCTCTGCCTTCTAGGATCAGCTGTCCCCAAAGGCAGTGTGATCTTAGTGGGTAATTCTGACTCTTTCTCAAATAGTTCTCCCACTTATTTAGGGAATGTGTAGAGTAAGCTTTCTTGGAGGGATCTTTTCATCCTGCTCCTCACCTGTGATTCTTTCCGGGTCTCTACTGAATATTCTGACTTAGCCAAAAGAACTCTTCCCTCTGGCTGGTTGGAACTCCGATGACCTCTAGCCCTGTATGAGTCTTGGCAACCATGTGGTTCCGTTACGTTGACTCTTTGTTAGAACCCGGGCCATTTTCTTAGACACACACTGCTTCCTATTGAGCCAGAACTCGAGAGGACTCCAGCCTGTATTTCCAAGAGCTTGTTTTCTCCTTGACTTCCTTCTTTCTGCAACCCATGGCCTTTTCATCACTGCAGGCTTCCTGAATTCCAGTCTCTCTTTCCTCACACCAGGGAGACTCCCCTCTTTGCCTTGGAATCTCCTCCCTCTCCCCACCATCCAGAACTCCTCCAGGTGAAAAGCCCAGTGAATCCTGGGGCTCCGTGTTTTGTTTGTTGGTTTGCTTGCTTCTTTTCCTATTGACAGGGTTCCCAAATGTGCGTTCCTTTTCAATGTTTTAAAGAGTCAGGTATATAGATAGAGAGATAGAAATTTTTTTTTTTCTTCGAAAAATTTCCGTGGGCCTCTGGTTGCTTTCTTTTCCTCTAACTAGGTTTCTATTCGTTTTCTAGGTCTGCTATTACAAGATACCACAAGCCTAGCGGCTGAAACCATAGAAGTGGACAGTGTCACAGTTCTAGAGGATACAGTGTTGGTAGGCCATGCTCCTTTTGTAGGTATTAAGGAAGGATCTGTTGCAGGCCCCTCTCCCAGCTTGAAGTAGAGCCCTGGCGTTGGACTCCTTCACATCGCCTTCTCACTCAGGGCATATCTGTGTATCCCCAGTTTCCCATCTTGGAAGGACACAAGTCCTCCTGAATTAGGGGCCCAGTCTATTCAAATATGACCTGATCCTAGCTAGTTACATCTCCAGGGACACTATTTCCAAATAAGGACCCGCTACCAGGTGCTGCTGTTTAGGATGGGGATAGTTTATATGCATACACAGAAGCACACACACACACACACACACATGCACATCTCTATGTGTGTGTATTTATACAGATATATATATATTTAAAATCATTGTTTCAAATTTAATTTTTTTTTTTGCCTAATAAAATATTTTTTTAAGAATCTCAGTCTTCCTTCCTTCCATGAAAAGGATATTCATATGCTTTTGGTGCCTCCTGAACAATTCGACTACCTCTACATCCTCAACCTCCATGAAATTTATTGTTACCTGATGTAGCCTGCCAACTTTTTTTTTTAAACAGTTGGCATCTGTTTAGAGATTAATATTTTGTTGGTATTGAGTATGTGTTTATAGGCTGATGGACGTGACTTTCATCCTCCTCTTTCCTTCTGAATTTGTTTCTTTTTGGGAAAGTAATTTCTCTAGTCTTTTAACAGAGGGACCTGTAAAAGCTAAATGGTTCTTCTCTGTAAGTCTACATTGCTGTTTCTCCTTTTGTATGTACTAGAAGTGACCGTCAATTTGAGGGCTCACAGCATTCATCAGCATTTGAAAGGAAAAAAATAATTAATTAAATTTAAAATAATGTATATTAATACTTTTAATATAAATGCAAATTTAAATTAAAAATTATAATTAAACATTTAAAGAAATACATTTAAGAAAAAAATGTATTTTTAAAAAGGGATGTACAAAGGGATGAAGCAAACAAAATGTAAGGCAATGGACAAAAATTGAGGGGCTCAGTCCTTGGATGAAATGTCCATGGTTTCTATACTCTAATGAAAAGATTAATTTGGGTAGATTGCATCAATTGGTAGATTGTGTGTATACCCACATACACACATAATGATGTGCTGCTTCGAGAGTTCCAGAATCCTCTCACCAAGGCAGAAACAAAACTCGGTCGTATTGAACACCTACAACTGAAGAACTCTTCTACCCACCTAGAAAGGGACGCCCTAGCGAGTATAAGAAGACATGGAAGAAACATTGACGGTATAACAACTGGAAAAAATGAGTGAGGTTTGTATAGAAAGATATTCTATTGAATGTACAAAGGATTAGAATCAGGAAGTGAATGAATCAAAGTCATCGGATATAAGTTAAAAATGGAGAAAAGTTCAATGGAATTCTGTGACATAGGAACAGTGGTTGAGAATCCTATTGATGAGAGTACCAAAACGAGGACTTCATCTATCCAAAGACTTTATGCAGTCTCCACCCAGCAAGTGTCCACCCAGAAAGCCGTCGAAGATGACTAAGGGGAATTGATGATCTAAATCAATGGGATGTCCCATATATTCATTGTTACCTATGTTAATAGAACATGTTCCTAGATCGTATGATCGGTATTGTCATGTTTCCATTGACCCCATCTCGATGGAGAGATTCGATGCGATCCCAGGTTCCTATCGAGCAAGTGCCTGTGTACGTGGATAAGCCAATTCTTCGATTTCCATGGAAATGAAAAGGACTCGTCATACCCCAGCAAATCTGAAGAAAGGAGCGACAGCAAGAGTGAGGGAGAAAGACAGTGAGAGGAGCATCGATGGGATAGGATTTCTTACAAAAGGACTCTTGGAATGACCAGAGAACACAGACAAACCAACAAGGGCAGACTTTGAGAAGGCGGTGCTAAATGACTGGAATACCCACATGGAACATCAGAGCCAACAAGGCTATTCCAGAGTGATGTCGCCTAAGTAGGAAAGAGGACATCAGACGTTTTCTGGAAGGTACAATAGGAAAACATTCTTAGGAGGTGGGGCAGGTGGCAGAGATGAGTGGGACAGGATCCCAAAAACGGGAGGCACAAGAAAGGCTGCGAAGTTGGACTCTATACATTCCAAGTGTAAAAACAAAAGATCTTGCCCACCAACTGACAAGACTAAAACTATGAGCGGCTCTATCGAGCTCCCAGCTAAGGAACTGTATACAAATCTAGATAGGATAACTAGGAATCAAGAAAGAAATGTAGGTAACTTCAACACAATGACAATCCATGAGCAGAACTATCCCAAGGAGAAAACCATCAGCCAATCCACACATGGAAAGATTCCTATCGTGCTCAGTGACCACAAAAGAGCCAAGGGAAACGCAAGGGGTTACTGTAAGCACAGAGAAGGCAGACGCAAAAAAGTGTCACTTAATCCAAGAGTGAAAAAGTGATTGAATCATGGAGTGGGGCACTTGGGTGGCTTGCTGGTGAAGCATCTCCTTTCTGCTGGGGTCCTGATGAGTGAAAAACTGATTGAATCATGGAGTGGGGCACTTGGGTGGCTTGCTGGTGAAGCATCGCCTTTCTGCTGGGGTCCTGATGCCAGGGTCCTGGGATCAAGCCCTGCCTGGGTCTCTCTGTTCAGCAGGAAGCCTGCTTCTCCCTTTCCCCCTTTCCCCGCTTGTCCTCAGCTCTCTCTTTCTGTCAAATCCGTCAATCAACCAACCAATTCCATTCAACTCAGTAAGTCAAAATAAAAAGACGCATGAGGTCCTAATGAACAACAAGAATATTGAGGCGTGTTCTATTATCTCTTCCATTTTTTAAGATTTTATTATCCCTTTAAAGACAGGCAGAGAGGCAGGCAGAGAGAGAGGGAAAAACGGCTGCCTTCTACGCAAATGCCAGATGCAGGGCTGGTCCGCAGGCTGTTGCCTGGCCACGTCCACCGTGAAGCCTGTGGGCAGCTCGGACAGAACAGTGTGGATCTCCCTACACATCCTGTCTGCCCCTCCCACACCAGAAGGCGCCTGGGTGCCCCTCTCGCCTACTCCCTGGAGGGATCAGCGGCCCCGCCCCCCCCAAGCAAGTGGGCTCAGAGGGCGCTGGAGGCGCTACTCGCTGCTAGCGCCTCACATCTCCGGGGCTCAGCGGCTCCCTGCCTAGGCGGCAGAGGCGGCGGTGGGAGCGGTGGCATGGGGGCGTAGGTGGCCGCCTGGCAGAGGGGGCGGCCCGGCGGCTGCGGCTGCGGCGGCCCTGGGAAGATGGGCAGCATCTCAGGCTCCCCTTTCGCTATTCTGAGCTCCAATCGCTTCTGTCCCCACCCCTCCCACTCTCAACCAATGTTCATTTCTGGAAAGGATTTTTCTTGTTTGTTTAGGGAAGGAGCAGTCGCGAGTAGGGGAGGTGGAATGGGCAGGACCAAGAGAGAGTCCTAGTGGACTCTGGCCTAAGCCAAGACCTTGCCTCAGGGCTCAATCTCAAGAGCCTGAGATCCCATCCTGAGCCAGAGCCAAGAGCTGGGTACTTCACTGTGGGTTCCGCCCAGGTGCCCCTCAGCTGTTGACCAATTTCTGGAGATGGGCGCCTGCGTGGCTCAGTTGGTTGAGCGACTGCCTTGCTTGGGCTCTGCTCATGACCCCGGACTTGCAGGATCTCGTCCCTCCTCGGGGTCCCAGCTCCTTGGGGAGTCTGCTTCTTCCTCTGACCTTCTCCTCTCTCGTGCTCTCTCTCACTCATTCTCTCTCCAATAAAGAAAGGAAATCTTTCCAACAGATGTCTTGAGCCTTGTTTTATGGGCTTGAAGGTGGTTGAGCTCCATGAGTTTTCTCATCGGATGCAGACACCTGGAGGATGGCCCTGGCTTTCTAAAAGGATCCTTGGTTGTTCTCAAATGTCTTCTTTGTCTGTTCATTATATCGGGTGGCTTTCGCTTGTCTTTGGTCAAGACCTAGGAACGTCAGTCTTTTAGGATACCTTTGGGTCCGGTCTAGCCCTTTGCATCGTTTTGCTTCTCACAAAATCCTCTGCGGCCTTCGATGGACAGTTTATTTTTCACAGACATATTTAGGGCTTTTCTCTCCGTAGAATTTTAGTCGTTCATTCTGAAGGGAATTGTTGAAATGTTGAAGTGGAAGTGGAGTACCTCGCTCAGCGTGTTTTCTTGTTCCCATCTATTCCTTCTTCCCTTTGGAACTGCCTTCCTTTTGAAGACCTGAGTCCTTGGGAGGCTGCTCTCTGCCTTCTAGGATCAGCTGTCCCCATAGGCAGTGTGATCTTAGTGGGTAATTCTGACTCTTTCTCAAATAGTTCTCCCACTTATTTAGGGAATGTGTAGAGTAAGCTTTCTTGGAGGGATCTTTTCATCCTGCTCCTCACCTGTGATTCTTTCCGGGTCTCTACTGAATATTCTGACTTAGCCAAAAGAACTCTTCCCTCTGGCTGGTTGGAACTCCGATGACCTCTAGCCCTGTATGAGTCTTGGCAACCATGTGGTTCCGTTACGTTGACTCTTTGTTAGAACCCGGGCCATTTTCTTAGACACACACTGCTTCCTATTGAGCCAGGACTCGAGAGGACTCCAGCCTGTATTTCCAAGAGCTTGTTTTCTCCTTGACTTCCTTCTTTCTGCAACCCATGGCCTTTTCATCACTCCAGGCTTCCTGAATTCCAGTCTCTCTTTCCTCACACCAGGGAGACTCCCCTCTTTGCCTTGGAATCTCCTCCCTCTCCCCACCATCCAGAACTCCTCCAGGTGAAATGCCCAGTGAATCCTGGGGCTCCGTGTTTTGTTTGTTGGTTTGCTTGCTTCTTTTCCTATTGACAGGGTTCCCAAATGTGCGTTCCTTTTCAATGTTTTAAAGAGTCAGGTATATAGATAGAGAGATAGAAATTTTTTTTTTTCTTCGCCAAATTTCCGTGGGCCTCTGGTTGCTTTCTTTTCCTCTAACTAGGTTTCTATTCATTTTCTAGGTCTGCTATTACAAGATACCACAAGCCTAGCGGCTGAAACCACAGAAGTGGACAGTGTCACACTTCTAGAGGATACAGTGTTGGTAGGCCATGCTCCTTTTGTAGGTATTAAGGAAGGATCTGTTGCAGGCCCCTCTGCCAGCTTGAAGTAGAGCCCTGGCGTTGGACTCCTTCACATCGCCTTCTCACTCAGGGCATATCTGTGTATCCCCAGTTTCCCATCTTGGAAGGACACAAGTCCTCCTGAATTAGGGGCCCAGTCTATTCAAATATGACCTGATCCTAGCTAGTTACATCTCCAGGGACACTATTTCCAAATAAGGACCCGCTACCAGGTGCTGCTGTTTAGGATGTGGATAGTTTATATGCATACACAGAAGCACACACACACACACACACACATGCACATCTCTATGTGTGTGTATTTATACAGATATATATATATATATATATATATATATATATATTTACAATCATTGTTTAAAATTTAATTTTTTTTTGCCTAATAAAATATTTTTTTAAGAATCTCAGTCTTCCTTCCTTCCATGAAAAGGATATTCATATGCTTTTGGTGCCTCCTGAACAATTCGACTACCTCGACATCCTCAACCTCCATGAAATTTATTGTTACCTGAAGTCGCCTGCCAACTTTTTTTTTTAAACAGTTGGCATCTGTTTAGAGATTAATATTTTGTTGGTATTGAGTATGTGTTTATAGGCTGATGGACGTGACTTTCATCCTCCTCTTTCCTTCTGAATTTGTTTCTTTTTGGGAAAGTAATTTCTCTAGTCTTTTAACAGAGGGACCTGTAAAAGCTAAATGGTTCTTCTCTGTAAGTCTACATTCCTGTTTCTCCTTTTGTATGTACTAGAAGTGACCGTCAATTTGGGGGCTCACAGCATTCATCAGCATTTGAAAGGAAAAAAATAATTAATTAAATTTAAAATAATGTATATTAATACATTTAATTTAAATGCAAATTTAAATTAAAAATTATAATTAAACATTTAAAGAAATACATTTAAGAAAAAAATGTATTTTTAAAAAGGGATGTACAAAGGGATGAAGCAAACAAAATGTAAGGCAATGGACAAAAATTGAGGGGCTCAGTCCTTGGATGAAATGTCCATGGTTTCTATACTCTAATGAAAAGATTAATTTGGGTAGATTGCATCAATTGGTAGATTGTGTGTATACCCACATACACACATAATGATGTGCTGCTTCGAGAGTTCCAGAATCCTCTCACCAAGGCAGAAACAAAACTCGGTCGTATTGAACACCTACAACTGAAGAACTCTTCTACCCACCTAGAAAGGGACGCCCTAGCGAGTATAAGAAGACATGGAAGAAACATTGAAGGTATAACAACTGGAAAAAATGAGTGAGGTTTGTATAGAAAGATATTCTATTGAATGTACAAAGGATTAGAATCAGGAAGTGAATGAATCAAAGTCATCGGATATAAGTTAAAAATGGAGAAAAGTTCAATGGAATTCTGTGACATAGGAACAGTGGTTGAGAATCCTATTGATGAGAGTACCAAAACGAGGACTTCATCAATCCAAAGACTTTATGCAGTCTCCACCCAGCAAGTGTCCACCCAGAAAGCCGTCGAAGATGACTAAGGGGAATTGATGATCTAAATCAATGGGATGTCCCATATATTCATTGTTACCTATGTTAATAGAACATGTTCCTAGATCGTATGATCGGTATTGTAATGTTTCCATTGACCCCATCTTGATGGAGAGATTCGATGCGATCCCAGGTTCCTATCGAGCAAGTGCCTGTGTACGTGGATAAGCCAATTCTTCGATTTCCATGGAAATGAAAAGGACTCGTCATACCCCAGCAAATCTGAAGAAAGGAGCGACAGCAAGAGTGAGGGAGAAAGACAGTGAGAGGAGCATCGATGGGATAGGATTTCTTACAAAAGGACTCTTGGAATGACCAGAGAACACAGACAAACCAACAAGGGCAGACTTTGAGAAGGCGGTGCTAAATGACTGGAATACCCACATGGAACATCAGAGCCAACAAGGCTATTCCAGAGTGATGTCGCCTAAGTAGGAAAGAGGACATCAGACGTTTTCTGGAAGGTACAATAGGAAAACATTCTTAGGAGGTGGGGCAGGTGGCAGAGATGAGTGGGACAGGACCCCAAAAATGGGAGGCACAAGAAAGGCTGCGAAGTTGGACTCTATTCATTCCAAGTGTAAAAACAAAAGATCTTGCCCACCAACTGACAAGACTAAAACTATGAGCGGCTCTATCGAGCTCCCAGCTAAGGAACTGTATACAAATCTAGATAGGATAACTAGGAATCAAGAAAGAAATGTAGGTAACTTCAACACAATGACAATCCATGAGCAGAACTATCCCAAGGAGAAAACCATCAGCCAATCCACACATGGAAAGATTCCTATCGTGCTCAGTGACCACAAAAGAGCCAAGGGAAACGCAAGGGGTTACTCTAAGCACAGAGAAGGCAGACGCAAAAAAGTGTCACTTAATCCAAGAGTGAAAAAGTGATTGAATCATGGAGTGGGGCACTTGGGTGGCTTGCTGGTGAAGCATCTCCTTTCTGCTGGGGTCCTGATGAGTGAAAAACTGATTGAATCATGGAGTGGGGCACTTGGGTGGCTTGCTGGTGAAGCATCGCCTTTCTGCTGGGGTCCTGATGCCAGGGTCCTGGGATCAAGCCCTGCCTGGGTCTCTCTGTTCAGCAGGAAGCCTGCTTCTCCCTTTCCCCCTTTCCCCGCTTGTCCTCAGCTCTCTCTTTCTGTCAAATCCGTCAATCAACCAACCAATTCCATTCAACTCAGTAAGTCAAAAGAAAAAGACGCATGAGGTCCTAATGAACAACAAGAATATTGAGGCGTGTTCTATTATCTCTTCCATTTTTTAAGATTTTATTATCCCTTTAAAGACAGGCAGAGAGGCAGGCAGAGAGAGAGAGGGAAAAACGGCTGCCTTCTACGCAAATGCCAGATGCAGGGCTGGTCCGCAGGCTGTTGCTTGGCCACGTCCACCGTGAAGCCTGTGGGCAGCTGGGACAGAACAGTGTGGATCTCCCTACACATCCTGTCTGCCCCTCCCACACCAGAAGGCGCCTGGGTGCCCCTCACGCCTACTCCCTGGAGGGATTAGCGGCCCTGCCCCCCACCAAGCAAATGGGCTCAGAGGGCGTTGGAGGCGCTACTCGCTGCTAGCGCCTCACATCTCCGGGGCTCAGCGGCTCCCTGCCTAGGCGGCAGAGGCAGCGGTGGGAGCGGTGGCATGGGGGCGTAGGTGGCCGCCTGGCAGAGGGGGCGGCCCGGCGGCTGCGGCTGCGGCGGCCCTGGGAAGATGGGCAGCATCTCAGGCTCCCCTTTCGCTATTCTGAGCTCCAATCGCTTCTGTCCCCACCCCTCCCACTCTCAACCAATGTTCATTTCTGGAAAGGATTTTTCTTGTTTGTTTAGGGAAGGAGCAGTCGCGAGTAGGGGAGGTGGAATGGGCAGGACCAAGAGAGAGTCCTAGTGGACTCTGGCCTAAGCCAAGACCTTGCCTCAGGGCTCAATCTCAAGAGCCTGAGATCCCATCCTGAGCCAGAGCCAAGAGCTGGGTACTTCACTGTGGGTTCCGCCCAGGTGCCCCTCAGCTGTTGACCAATTTCTGGAGATGGGCGCCTGCGTGGCTCAGTTGGTTGAGCGACTGACTTGCTTGGGCTCTGCTCATGACCCCGGACTTGCAGGATCTCGTCCCTCCTCGGGGTCCCAGCTCCTTGGGGAGTCTGCTTCTTCCTCTGACCTTCTCCTCTCTCGTGCTCTCTCTCACTCATTCTCTCTCCAATAAAGAAAGGAAATCTTTCCAACAGATGTCTTGAGCCTTGTTTTATGGGCTTGAAGGTGGTTGAGCTCCATGAGTTTTCTCATCGGATGCAGACACCTGGAGGATGGCCCTGGCTTTCTAAAAGGATCCTTGGTTGTTCTCAAATGTCTTCTTTGTCTGTTCATTATATCGGGTGGCTTTCGCTTGTCTTTGGTCAAGACCTAGGAAAGTGAGTCTTTTAGGATACCTTTGGGTCCGGTCTAGCCCTTTGCATCGTTTTGCTTCTCACAAAATCCTCTGCGGCCTTCGATGGACAGTTTATTTTTCACAGACATATTTAGGGCTTTTCTCTCCGTAGAATTTTAGTCGTTCATTCTGAAGGGAATTGTTGAAATGTTGAAGTGGAAGTGGAGTACCTCGCTCAGCGTGTTTTCTTGTTCCCATCTATTCCTTCTTCCCTTTGGAACTGCCTTCCTTTTGAAGACCTGAGTCCTTGGGAGGCTGCTCTCTGCCTTCTAGGATCGGCTGTCCCCAAAGGCAGTGTGATCTTAGTGGGTAATTCTGACTCTTTCTCAAATAGTTCTCCCACTTATTTACGGAATGTGTAGAGTAAGCTTTCTTGGAGGGATCTTTTCATCCTGCTCCTCACCTGTGATTCTTTCCGGGTCTCTACTGAATATTCTGACTTAGCCAAAAGAACTCTTCCCTCTGGCTGGTTGGAACTCCGATGACCTCTAGCCCTGTATGAGTCTTGGCAACCATGTGGTTCCGTTACGTTGACTCTTTGTTAGAACCCGGGCCATTTTCTTAGACACACACTGCTTCCTATTGAGCCAGGACTCGAGAGGACTCCAGCCTGTATTTCCAAGAGCTTGTTTTCTCCTTGACTTCCTT
The DNA here is from genome assembly GCF_009829155.1 of Mustela erminea. Taxonomy (NCBI): domain Eukaryota; kingdom Metazoa; phylum Chordata; class Mammalia; order Carnivora; family Mustelidae; genus Mustela; species Mustela erminea. The sequence goes on from NC_045622.1 coordinate 30,437,118, forward strand.
CTTTCTGCAACCCATGGCCTTTTCATCACTCCAGGCTTCCTGAATTCCAGTCTCTCTTTCCTCACACCAGGGAGACTCCCCTCTTTGCCTTGGAATCTCCTCCCTCTCCCCACCATCCAGAACTCCTCCAGGTGAAAAGCCCAGTGAATCCTGGGGCTCCGTGTTTTGTTTGTTGGTTTGCTTGCTTCTTTTCCTATTGACAGGGTTCCCAAATGTGCGTTCCTTTTCAATGTTTTAAAGAGTCAGGTATATAGATAGAGAGATAGAAATTTTTTTTTTCTTCGCCAAATTTCCGTGGGCCTCTGGTTGCTTTCTTTTCCTCTAACTAGGTTTCTATTCGTTTTCTAGGTCTGCTATTACAAGATACCACAAGCCTAGCGGCTGAAACCACAGAAGTGGACAGTGTCACAGTTCTAGAGGATACAGTGTTGGTAGGCCATGCTCCTTTTGTAGGTATTAAGGAAGGATCTGTTGCAGGCCCCTCTGCCAGCTTGAAGTAGAGCCCTGGCGTTGGACTCCTTCACATCGCCTTCTCACTCAGGGCATATCTGTGTATCCCCAGTTTCCCATCTTGGAAGGACACAAGTCCTCCTGAATTAGGGGCCCAGTCTATTCAAATATGACCTGATCCTAGCTAGTTACATCTCCAGGGACACTATTTCCAAATAAGGACCCGCTACCAGGTGCTGCTGTTTAGGATGGGGATAGTTTATATGCATACACAGAAGCACACACACACACACACACACACATGCACATCTCTATGTGTGTGTATTTATACAGATATATATATATATATACATATTTACAATCATTGTTTCAAATTTAATTTTTTTTTTGCCTAATAAAATATTTTTTTAAGAATCTCAGTCTTCCTTCCTTCCATGAAAAGGATATTCATATGCTTTTGGTGCCTCCTGAACAATTCGACTACCTCTACATCCTCAACCTCCATGAAATTTATTGTTACCTGATGTCGCCTGCCAACTTTTCTTTTTAAACAGTTGGCATCTGTTTAGAGATTAATATTTTGTTGGTATTGAGTATGTGTTTATAGGCTGATGGACGTGACTTTCATCCTCCTCTTTCCTTCTGAATTTGTTTCTTTTTGGGAAAGTAATTTCTCTAGTCTTTTAACAGAGGGACCTGTAAAAGCTAAATGGTTCTTCTCTGTAAGTCTACATTGCTGTTTCTCCTTTTGTATGTACTAGAAGTGACCGTCAATTTGGGGCTCACAGCATTCATCAGCATTTGAAAGGAAAAAATAATTAATTAAATTTAAAATAATTAATATTAATACCTTTAATTTAAATGCAAATTTAAATTAAAAATTATAATTAAACATTTAATGAAATACATTTAAGAAAAAAATGTATTTTTAAAAAGGGATGTACAAAGGGATGAAGCAAACAAAATGTAAGGCAATGGACAAAAATTGAGGGGCTCAGTCCTTGGATGAAATGTCCATGCTTTCTATGCTCTAATGAAAAGATTAATTTGGGTAGATTGCATCAATTGGTAGATTGTGTGTATACCCACATACACACATAATGATGTGCTGCTTCGAGAGTTCCAGAATCCTCTCACCAAGGCAGAAACAAAACTCGGTCGTATTGAACGTCTACAACTGAAGAACTCTTCTACCCACCTAGAAAGGGACGCCCTAGCGAGTATAAGAAGACATGGAGGAAACATTGAAGGTATAACAACTGGAAAAAATGAGTGAGGTTTGTATAGAAAGATATTCTATTGAATGTACAAAGGATTAGAATCAGGAAGTGAATGAATCAAAGTCATCGGATATAAGTTAAAAATGGAGAAAAGTTCAATGGAATTCTGTGACATAGGAACAGTGGTTGAGAATCCTATTGATGAGAGTACCAAAACGAGGACTTCATCTATCCAAAGACTTTATGCAGTCTCCACCCAGCAAGTGTCCACCCAGAAAGCCGTCGAAGATGACTAAGGGGAATTGATGATCTAAATCAATGGGATGTCCCATATATTCATTGTTACCTATGTTAATAGAACATGTTCCTAGATCGTATGATCGGTATTGTAATGTTTCCATTGACCCCATCTTGATGGAGAGATTCGATGCGATCCCAGGTTCCTATCGAGCAAGTGCCTGTGTACGTGGATAAGCCAATTCTTCGATTTCCATGGAAATGAAAAGGACTCGTCATACCCCAGCAAATCTGAAGAAAGGAGCGACAGCAAGAGTGAGGGAGAAAGACAGTGAGAGGAGCATCGATGGGATAGGATTTCTTACAAAAGGACTCTTGGAATGACCAGAGAACACAGACAAACCAACAAGGGCAGACTTTGAGAAGGCGGTGCTAAATGACTGGAATACCCACATGGAACATCAGAGCCAACAAGGCTATTCCAGAGTGATGTCGCCTAAGTAGGAAAGAGGACATCAGACGTTTTCTGGAAGGTACAATAGGAAAACATTCTTAGGAGGTGGGGCAGGTGGCAGAGATGAGTGGGACAGGACCCCAAAAATGGGAGGCACAAGAAAGGCTGCGAAGTTGGACTCTACTCATTCCAAGTGTAAAAACAAAAGATCTTGCCCACCAACTGACAAGACTAAAACTATGAGCGGCTCTATCGAGCTCCCAGCTAAGGAACTGTATACAAATCTAGATAGGATAACTAGGAATCAAGAAAGAAATGTAGGTAACTTCAACACAATGACAATCCATGAGCAGAACTATCCCAAGGAGAAAACCATCAGCCAATCCACACATGGAAAGATTCCTATCGTGCTCAGTGACCACAAAAGAGCCAAGGGAAACGCAAGGGGTTACTCTAAGCACAGAGAAGGCAGACGCAAAAAAGTGTCACTTAATCCAAGAGTGAAAAAGTGATTGAATCATGGAGTGGGGCACTTGGGTGGCTTGCTGGTGAAGCATCGCCTTTCTGCTGGGGTCCTGATGAGTGAAAAACTGATTGAATCATGGAGTGGGGCACTTGGGTGGCTTGCTGGTGAAGCATCGCCTTTCTGCTGGGGTCCTGATGCCAGGGTCCTGGGATCAAGCCCTGCCTGGGTCTCTCTGTTCAGCAGGAAGCCTGCTTCTCCCTTTCCCCCTTTCCCCGCTTGTCCTCAGCTCTCTCTTTCTGTCAAATCCGTCAATCAACCAACCAATTCCATTCAACTCAGTAAGTCAAAATAAAAAGACGCATGAGGTCCTAATGAACAACAAGAATATTGAGGCGTGTTCTATTATCTCTTCCATTTTTTTAAGATTTTATTATCCCTTTAAAGACAGGCAGAGAGGCAGGCAGAGAGAGAGGGAAAAACGGCTGCCTTCTACGCAAATGCCAGATGCAGGGCTGGTCCGCAGGCTGTTGCCTGGCCACGTCCACCGTGAAGCCTGTGGGCAGCTCGGACAGAACAGTGTGGATCTCCCTACACATCCTGTCTGCCCCTCCCACACCAGAAGGCGCCTGGGTGCCCCTCACGCCTACTCCCTGGAGGGATCAGCGGCCCCGCCCCCCCCAAGCAAGTGGGCTCAGAGGGCGCTGGAGGCGCTACTCGCTGCTAGCGCCTCACATCTCCGGGGCTCAGCGGCTCCCTGCCTAGGCAGCAGTGGCGGCCTTGGGGGCGGTGGCGTGGGGGCGTAGGTGGCCGCCTGGCAGAGGGGGCGGCCCGGCGGCTGCGGCTGCGGCGGCCCTGGGAAGATGGGCAGCATCTCAGGCTCCCCTTTCGCTCTTCTGAGCGCCAATATCTTCTGTCCCAACCCCTCCCAATCTCAACCAACGTTCATTTCTGGAAAGGATTTTCCTTGTTTGTTTTAGGAAGGAGCACTCGGGAGTAGGGGAGGTGGAATGGGCAGGACCAAGAGAGAGTCCTAGTAGACTCTTCCCTAAGCCCAGACCTTGCCTCAGGGCTCAATCTCAAGAGCCTGAGATCCCATCCTGAGCCAGAGCCAAGAGCTGGGTACTTCACTGTGGATTCCACCCAGGTGCGCCTCAGCTGTTGACCAATTTCTGGAGACGGGCGCCTGCGTGGCTCAGTTGGTTGAGTGACTGCCTTCCTTGGGATCTGCTCATGACCCCAGACTTGCACGATCTCGTCCCTCCTCGGGCTCCCAGCTCCTTGGGGAGTCTGCTTCTTCCTCTCACCTTCTCTCTCGTGCTCTCTCTCACTCATTCTCTCTCCAATAAAGAAAGAAATTCTTTCCAAAAGATGTCGTGAGCCTTGCTTTATGGGCTTGAAGGTGGTTTAGCTCCATGAGTTTTCTCATCGGATGCAGACACCGGGAGGATGGCCCTGGCTTTCTAAAAGGATCCTTGGTTATTCTCAAATGTCTTCTTTGTCTGTTCATTATATCGGGTGGTTTTCGCTTGTCTTTGGTCAAGACCTAGGAACGTCAGTCTTTTAGGATTCCTTTGGGTCTGGTCTAGCCCTTTGCATCGTATTGCTTTTCACAAAATCCTCTGCGGCCTTCGATGGACAGTTTATTTTTCACAGACATATTTAGGGCTTTTCTCTCCGTAGAATTTTAGTCGTTCATTCTGAAGGGAATTGTTGAAATGTTGAAGTGGAAGTGGAGTACCTCGCTCAGCGTGTTTTCTTGTTCCCATCTATTCCTTCTTCCCTTTGGAACTGCCTTCCTTTTGAAGACCTGAGTCCTTGGGAGGCTGCTCTCTGCGTTCTAGGATCAGCTGTCCCCAAAGGCAGTGTGATCTTAGTGGGTAATTCTGACTCTTTCTCAAATAGTTCTCCCACTTATTTAGGGAATGTGTAGAGTAAGCTTTCTTGGAGGGATCTTTTCATCCTGCTCCTCACCTGTGATTCTTTCCGGGTCTCTACTGAATATTCTGACTTAGCCAAAAGAACTCTTCCCTCTGGCTGGTTGGAACTCCGATGACCTCTAGCCCTGTATGAGTCTTGGCAACCATGTGGTTCCATTACGTTGACTCTTTGTTAGAACCCGGGCCATTTTCTTAGACACACACTGCTTCCTATTGAGCCAGGACTCGAGAGGACTCCAGCCTGTATTTCCAAGAGCTTGTTTTCTCCTTGACTTCCTTCTTTCTGCAACCCATGGCCTTTTCATCACTCCAGGCTTCCTGAATTCCAGTCTCTCTTTCCTCACACCAGGGAGACTCCCCTCTTTGCCTTGGAATCTCCTCCCTCTCCCCACCATCCAGAACTCCTCCAGGTGAAAAGCCCAGTGAATCCTGGGGCTCCGTGTTTTGTTTGTTGGTTTGCTTGCTTCTTTTCCTATTGACAGGGTTCCCAAATGTGCGTTCCTTTTCAATGTTTTAAAGAGTCAGGTATATAGATAGAGAGATAGAAATTTTTTTTTTCTTCGCCAAATTTCCGTGGGCCTCTGGTTGCTTTCTTTTCCTCTAACTAGGTTTCTATTCGTTTTCTAGGTCTGCTATTACAAGATACCACAAGCCTAGCGGCTGAAACCACAGAAGTGGACAGTGTCACAGTTCTAGAGGATACAGTGTTGGTAGGCCATGCTCCTTTTGTAGGTATTAAGGAAGGATCTGTTGCAGGCCCCTCTCCCAGCTTGAAGTAGAGCCCTGGCGTTGGACTCCTTCACATCGCCTTCTCACTCAGGGCATATCTGTGTATCCCCAGTTTCCCATCTTGGAAGGACACAAGTCCTCCTGAATTAGGGGCCCAGTCTATTCAAATATGACCTGATCCTAGCTAGTTACATCTCCAGGGACACTATTTCCGAATAGGAACCCGCTACCAGGTGCTGCTGTTTAGGATGGGGATAGTTTATATGCATACACACAAGCACACACACACACACACACACATGCACATCTCTATGTGTGTGTATTTATAAAGATATATATATATATATATATATATATATATACATATTTACAATCATTGTTTCAAATTTAATTTTTTTTTTGCCTAATAAAATATTTTTTTAAGAATCTCAGTCTTCCTTCCTTCCATGAAAAGGATATTCATATGCTTTTGGTGCCTCCTGAACAATTCGACTACCTCTACATCCTCAACCTCCATGAAATTTATTGTTACCTGATGTCGCCTGCCAACTTTTTTTTTTTTAAACAGTTGGCATCTGTTTAGAGATTAATATTTTGTTGGTATTGAGTATGTGTTTATAGGCTGATGGACGTGACTTTCATCCTCCTCTTTCCTTCTGAATTTGTTTCTTTTTGGGAAAGTAATTTCTCTAGTCTTTTAACAGAGGGACCTGTAAAAGCTAAATGGTTCTTCTCTGTAAGTCTACATTCCTGTTTCTCCTTTTGTATGTACTAGAAGTGACCGTCAATTTGGGGGCTCACAGCATTCATCAGCATTTGAAAGGAAAAAAATAATTAATTAAATTTAAATTAATTTATATTAATACATTTAATTTAAATGCAAATTTAAATTAAAAATTATAATTAAACATTTAATGAAATACATTTAAGAAAAAAATGTATTTTTAAAAAGGGATGTACAAAGGGATGAAGCAAACAAAATGTAAGGCAATGGACAAAAATTGAGGGGCTCAGTCCTTGGATGAAATGTCCATGGTTTCTATACTCTAATGAAAAGATTAATTTGGGTAGATTGCATCAATTGGTAGATTGTGTGTATACCCACATACACACATAATGATGTGCTGCTTCGAGAGTTCCAGAATCCTCTCACCAAGGCAGAAACAAAACTCGGTCGTATTGAACACCTACAACTGAAGAACTCTTCTACCCACCTAGAAAGGGACGCCCTAGCGAGTATAAGAAGACATGGAAGAAACATTGAAGGTATAACAACTGGAAAAAATGAGTGAGGTTTGTATAGAAAGATATTCTATTGAATGTACAAAGGATTAGAATCAGGAAGTGAATGAATCAAAGTCATCGGATATAAGTTAAAAATGGAGAAAAGTTCAATGGAATTCTGTGACATAGGAACAGTGGTTGAGAATCCTATTGATGAGAGTACCAAAACGAGGACTTCATCTATCCAAAGACTTTATGCAGTCTCCACCCAGCAAGTGTCCACCCAGAAAGCCGTCGAAGATGACTAAGGGGAATTGATGATCTAAATCAATGGGATGTCCCATATATTCATTGTTACCTATGTTAATAGAACATGTTCCTAGATCGTATGATCGGTATTGTAATGTTTCCATTGACCCCATCTTGATGGAGAGATTCAATGCGATCCCAGGTTCCTATCGAGCAAGTGCCTGTGTACGTGGATAAGCCAATTCTTCGATTTCCATGGAAATGAAAAGGACTCGTCATACCCCAGCAAATCTGAAGAAAGGAGCGACAGCAAGAGTGAGGGAGAAAGACAGTGAGAGGAGCATCGATGGGATAGGATTTCTTACAAAAGGACTCTTGGAATGACCAGAGAACACAGACAAACCAACAAGGGCAGACTTTGAGAAGGCGGTGCTAAATGACTGGAATACCCACATGGAACATCAGAGCCAACAAGGCTATTCCAGAGTGATGTCGCCTAAGTAGGAAAGAGGACATCAGACGTTTTCTGGAAGGTACAATAGGAAAACATTCTTAGGAGGTGGGGCAGGTGGCAGAGATGAGTGGGACAGGATCCCAAAAACGGGAGGCACAAGAAAGGCTGCGAAGTTGGACTCTACTCATTCCAAGTGTAAAAACAAAAGATCTTGCCCACCAACTGACAAGACTAAAACTATGAGCGGCTCTATCGAGCTCCCAGCTAAGGAACTGTATACAAATCTAGATAGGATAACTAGGAATCAAGAAAGAAAGGTAGGTAACTTCAACACAATGACAATCCATGAGCAGAACTATCCCAAGGAGAAAACCATCAGCCAATCCACACATGGAAAGATTCCTAACGTGCTCAGTGACCACAAAAGAGCCAAGGGAAACGCAAGGGGTTACTGTAAGCACAGAGAAGGCAGACGCAAAAAAGTGTCACTTAATCCAAGAGTGAAAAAGTGATTGAATCATGGAGTGGGGCACTTGGGTGGCTTGCTGGTGAAGCATCTCCTTTCTGCTGGGGTCCTGATGAGTGAAAAACTGATTGAATCATGGAGTGGGGCACTTGGGTGGCTTGCTGGTGAAGCATCGCCTTTCTGCTGGGGTCCTGATGCCAGGGTCCTGGGATCAAGCCCTGCCTGGGTCTCTCTGTTCAGCAGGAAGCCTGCTTCTCCCTTTCCCCCTTTCCCCGCTTGTCCTCAGCTCTCTCTTTCTGTCAAATCCGTCAATCAACCAACCAATTCCATTCAACTCAGTAAGTCAAAATAAAAAGACGCATGAGGTCCTAATGAACAACAAGAATATTGAGGCGTGTTCTATTATCTCTTCCATTTTTTTAAGATTTTATTATTCCTTTAAAGACAGGCAGAGAGGCAGGCAGAGAGAAAGGGAAAAACGGCTGCCTTCTACGCAAATGCCAGATGCAGGGCTGGTCCGCAGGCTGTTGCCTGGCCACGTCCACCGTGAAGCCTGTGGGCAGCTCGGACAGAACAGTGTGGATCTCCCTACACATCCTGTCTGCCCCTCCCACACCAGAAGGCGCCTGGGTGCCCCTCACGCCTACTCCCTGGAGGGATCAGCGGCCCCGCCCCCCCCCAAGCAAGTGGGCTCAGAGGGCGCTGGAGGCGCTACTCGCTGCTAGCGCCTCACATCTCCGGGGCTCAGCGGCTCCCTGCCTAGGCGGCAGAGGCGGCGGTGGGAGCGGTGGCATGGGGGCGTAGGTGGCCGCCTGGCAGAGGGGGCGGCCCGGCGGCTGCGGCTGCGGCGGCCCTGGGAAGATGGGCAGCATCTCAGGCTCCCCTTTCGCTATTCTGAGCTCCAATCGCTTCTGTCCCCACCCCTCCCACTCTCAACCAATGTTCATTTCTGGAAAGGATTTTTCTTGTTTGTTTAGGGAAGGAGCAGTCGGGAGTAGGGGAGGTGGAATGGGCAGGACCAAGAGAGAGTCCTAGTGGACTCTGGCCTAAGCCAAGACCTTGCCTCAGGGCTCAATCTCAAGAGCCTGAGATCCCATCCTGAGCCAGAGCCAAGAGCTGGGTACTTCACTGTGGGTTCCGCCCAGGTGCCCCTCAGCTGTTGACCAATTTCTGGAGATGGGCGCCTGCGTGGCTCAGTTGGTTGAGCGACTGCCTTGCTTGGGCTCTGCTCATGACCCCGGACTTGCAGGATCTCGTCCCTCCTCGGGGTCCCAGCTCCTTGGGGAGTCTGCTTCTTCCTCTGACCTTCTCCTCTCTCGTACTCTCTCTCACTCATTCTCTCTCCAATAAAGAAAGAAAATCTTTCCAACAGATGTCTTGAGCCTTGTTTTATGGGCTTGAAGGTGGTTGAGCTCCATGAGTTTTCTCATCGGATGCAGACACCTGGAGGATGGCCCTGGCTTTCTAAAAGGATCCTTGGTTGTTCTGAAATGTCTTCTTTGTCTGTTCATTATATCGGGTGGCTTTCGCTTGTCTTTGGTCAAGACCTAGGAAAGTGAGTCTTTTAGGATACCTTTGGGTCCGGTCTAGCCCTTTGCATCGTTTTGCTTCTCACAAAATCCTCTGCGGCCTTCGATGGACAGTTTATTTTTCACAGACATATTTAGGGCTTTTCTCTCCGTAGAATTTTAGTCGTTCATTCTGAAGGGAATTGTTGAAATGTTGAAGTGGAAGTGGAGTACCTCGCTCAGCGTGTTTTCTTGTTCCCATCTATTCCTTCTTCCCTTTGGAACTGCCTTCCTTTTGAAGACCTGAGTCCTTGGGAGGCTGCTCTCTGCCTTCTAGGATCGGCTGTCCCCAAAGGCAGTGTGATCTTAGTGGGTAATTCTGACTCTTTCTCAAATAGTTCTCCCACTTATTTAGGGAATGTGTAGAGTAAGCTTTCTTGGAGGGATCTTTTCATCCTGCTCCTCACCTGTGATTCTTTCCGGGTCTCTACTGAATATTCTGACTTAGCCAAAAGAACTCTTCCCTCTGGCTGGTTGGAACTCCGATGACCTCTAGCCCTGTATGAGTCTTGGCAACCATGTGGTTCCGTTACGTTGACTCTTTGTTAGAACCCGGGCCATTTTCTTAGACACACACTGCTTCCTATTGAGCCAGGACTCGAGAGGACTCCAGCCTGTATTTCCAAGAGCTTGTTTTCTCCTTGACTTCCTTCTTTCTGCAACCCATGGCCTTTTCATCACTGCAGGCTTCCTGAATTCCAGTCTCTCTTTCCTCACACCAGGGAGACTCCCCTCTTTGCCTTGGAATCTCCTCCCTCTCCCCACCATCCAGAACTCCTCCAGGTGAAAAGCCCAGTGAATCCTGGGGCTCCGTGTTTTGTTTGTTGGTTTGCTTGCTTCTTTTCCTATTGACAGGGTTCCCAAATGTGCGTTCCTTTTCAATGTTTTAAGGAGTCAGGTATATAGATAGAGAGATAGAATTATTTTTTTTCTTCGCCAAATTTCCGTGGGCCTCTGGTTGCTTTCTTTTCCTCTAACTAGGTTTCTATTCGTTTTCTAGGTCTGCTATTACAAGATACCACAAGCCTAGCGGCTGAAACCACAGAAGTGGACAGTGTCACAGTTCTAGAGGATACAGTGTTGGTAGGCCATGCTCCTTTTGTAGGTATTAAGGAAGGATCTGTTGCAGGCCCCTCTCCCAGCTTGAAGTAGAGCCCTGGCGTTGGACTCCTTCACATCGCCTTCTCACTCAGGGCATATCTGTGTATCCCCAGTTTCCCATCTTGGAAGGACACAAGTCCTCCTGAATTAGGGGCCCAGTCTATTCAAATATGACCTGATCCTAGCTAGTTACATCTCCAGGGACACTATTTCCAAATAAGGACCCGCTACCAGGTGCTGCTGTTTAGGATGGGGATAGTTTATATGCATACACACAAGCACACACACACACACACACATGCACATCTCTATGTGTGTGTATTTATAAAGATATATATATATATATATACATATTTACAATCATTGTTTCAAATTTAATTTTTTTTTTGCCTAATAAAATATTTTTTTAAGAATCTCAGTCTTCCTTCCTTCCATGAAAAGGATATTCATATGCTTTTGGTGCCTCCTGAACAATTCGACTACCTCTACATCCTCAACCTCCATGAAATTTATTGTTACCTGAAGTCGCCTGCCAACTTTTTCTTTTTTTATAACAGTTGGCATCTGTTTAGAGATTAATATTTTGTTGGTATTGAGTATGTGTTTATAGGCTGATGGACGTGACTTTCATCCTCCTCTTTCCTTCTGAATTTGTTTCTTTTTGGGAAAGTAATTTCTCTAGTCTTTTAACAGAGGGACCTGTAAAAGCTAAATGGTTCTTCTCTGTAAGTCTACATTCCTGTTTCTCCTTTTGTATGTACTAGAAGTGACCGTCAATTTGGGGGCTCACAGCATTCATCAGCATTTGAAATGAAAAAAATAATTAATTAAATTTAAAATAATTTATATTAATACTTTTAATGTAAATGCAAATTTAAATTAAAAATTATAATTAAACATTTAATGAAATACACTTAAGAAAAAAATGTATTTTTAAAAAGGGATGTACAAAGGGATGAAGCAAACAAAATGTAAGGCAATGGACAAAAATTGAGGGGCTCAGTCCTTGGATGAAATGTCCATGGTTTCTATACTCTAATGAAAAGATTAATTTGGGTAGATTGCATCAATTGGTAGATTGTGTGTATACCCACATACACACATAATGATGTGCTGCTTCGAGAGTTCCAGAATCCTCTCACCAAGGCAGAAACAAAACTCGGTCGTATTGAACACCTACAACTGAAGAACTCTTCTACCCACCTAGAAAGGGACGCCCTAGCGAGTATAAGAAGACATGGAAGAAACATTGAAGGTATAACAACTGGAAAAAATGAGTGAGGTTTGTATAGAAAGATATTCTATTGAATGTACAAAGGATTAGAATCAGGAAGTGAATGAATCAAAGTCATCGGATATAAGTTAAAAATGGAGAAAAGTTCAATGGAATTCTGTGACATAGGAACAGTGGTTGAGAATCCTATTGATGAGAGTACCAAAACGAGGACTTCATCTATCCAAAGACTTTATGCAGTCTCCACCCAGCAAGTGTCCACCCAGAAAGCCGTCGAAGATGACTAAGGGGGATTGATGATCTAAATCAATGGGATGTCCCATATATTCATTGTTACCTATGTTAATAGAACATGTTCCTAGATCGTATGATCGGTATTGTCATGTTTCCATTGACCCCATCTCGATGGAGAGATTCGATGCGATCCCAGGTTCCTATCGAGCAAGTGCCTGTGTACGTGGATAAGCCAATTCTTCGATTTCCATGGAAATGAAAAGGACTCGTCATACCCCAGCAAATCTGAAGAAAGGAGCGACAGCAAGAGTGAGGGAGAAAGACAGTGAGAGGAGCATCGATGGGATAGGATTTCTTACAAAAGGACTCTTGGAATGACCAGAGAACACAGACAAACCAACAAGGGCAGACTTTGAGAAGGCGGTGCTAAATGACTGGAATACCCACATGGAACATCAGAGCCAACAAGGCTATTCCAGAGTGATGTCGCCTAAGTAGGAAAGAGGACATCAGACGTTTTCTGGAAGGTACAATAGGAAAACATTCTTAGGAGGTGGGGCAGGTGGCAGAGATGAGTGGGACAGGACCCCAAAAATGGGAGGCACAAGAAAGGCTGCGAAGTTGGACTCTACTCATTCCAAGTGTAAAAACAAAAGATCTTGCCCACCAACTGACAAGACTAAAACTATGAGCGGCTCTATCGAGCTCCCAGCTAAGGAACTGTATACAAATCTAGATAGGATAACTAGGAATCAAGAAAGAAAGGTAGGTAACTTCAACACAATGACAATCCATGAGCAGAACTATCCCAAGGAGAAAACCATCAGCCAATCCACACATGGAAAGATTCCTAACGTGCTCAGTGACCACAAAAGGGCCAAGGGAAACGCAAGGGGTTACTCTAAGCACAGAGAAGGCAGACGCAAAAAAGTGTCACTTAATCCAAGAGTGAAAAAGTGATTGAATCATGGAGTGGGGCACTTGGGTGGCTTGCTGGTGAAGCATCGCCTTTCTGCTGGGGTCCTGATGCCAGGGTCCTGGGATCAAGCCCTGCCTGGGTCTCTCTGTTCAGCAGGAAGCCTGCTTCTCCCTTTCCCCCTTTCCCCGCTTGTCCTCAGCTCTCTCTTTCTGGCAAATCCGTCAATCAACCAACCAATTGCATTCAACTCAGTAAGTCAAAAGAAAAAGACGCATGAGGTCCTAATGAACAACAAGAATATTGAGGCGTGTTCTATAATCTCTTCCATTTTTTTAAGATTTTATTGCTTCCTTTAAAGACAGGCAGAGAGGCAGGCAGAGAGAGAGAGGGAAAAACGGCTGCCTTCTACGCAAATGCCAGATGCAGGGCTGGTCCGCAGGCTGTTGCCTGGCCACGTCCACCGTGAAGCCTGTGGGCAGCTCGGACAGAACAGTGTGGATCTCCCTACACATCCTGTCTGCCCCTCCCACACCAGAAGGCGCCTGGGTGCCCCTCTCGCCTACTCCCTGGAGGGATCAGCGGCCCCGCCCCCCCCCAAGCAAGTGGGCTCAGAGGGCGCTGGAGGCGCTACTCGCTGCTAGCGCCTCACATCAATGGGGCTCAGCGGCTCCCTGCCTAGGCGGCAGTGGCGGCGGTGGGAGCGGTGGCATGGGGGCGTAGGTGGCCGCCTGGCAGAGGGGGCGGCCCGGCGGCTGCGGCTGCGGCGGCCCTGGGAAGATGGGCAGCATCTCAGGCTCCCCTTTCGCTATTCTGAGCTCCAATCGCTTCTGTCCCCACCCCTCCCACTCTCAACCAATGTTCATTTCTGGAAAGGATTTTTCTTGTTTGTTTAGGGAAGGAGCAGTCGGGAGTAGGGGAGGTGGAATGGGCAGGACCAAGAGAGAGTCCTAGTGGACTCTGGCCTAAGCCAAGACCTTGCCTCAGGGCTCAATCTCAAGAGCCTGAGATCCCATCCTGAGCCAGAGCCAAGAGCTGGGTACTTCACTGTGGGTTCCGCCCAGGTGCCCCTCAGCTGTTGACCAATTTCTGGAGATGGGCGCCTGCGTGGCTCAGTTGGTTGAGCGACTGCCTTGCTTGGGCTCTGCTCATGACCCCGGACTTGCAGGATCTCGTCCCTCCTCGGGGTCCCAGCTCCTTGGGGAGTCTGCTTCTTCCTCTGACCTTCTCCTCTCTCGTGCTCTCTCTCACTCATTCTCTCTCCAATAAAGAAAGAAAATCTTTCCAACAGATGTCTTGAGCCTTGTTTTATGGGCTTGAAGGTGGTTGAGCTCCATGAGTTTTCTCATCGGATGCAGACACCTGGAGGATGGCCCTGGCTTTCTAAAAGGATCCTTGGTTGTTCTCAAATGTCTTCTTTGTCTGTTCATTATATCAGGGTGGCTTTCGCTTGTCTTTGGTCAAGACCTAAGAAAGTGAGTCTTTTAGGATACCTTTGGGTCCGGTCTAGCCCTTTGCATCGTTTTGCTTCTCACAAAATCCTCTGCGGCCTTCGATGGACAGTTTATTTTTCACAGACATATTTAGGGCTTTTCTCTCCATAGAATTTTAGTCGTTCATTCTGAAGGGAATTGTTGAAATGTTGAAGTGGAAGTGGAGTACCTCGCTCAGCGTGTTTTCTTGTTCCCATCTATTCCTTCTTCCCTTTGGAACTGCCTTCCTTTCGAACACCTGAGTCCTTGGGAGGCTGCTCTCTGCCTTCTAGGATCAGCTGTCTCCATAGGCAGTGTGATCTTAGTGGGTAATTCTGACTCTTTCTCAAATAGTTCTCCCACTTATTTAGGGAATGTGTAGAGTAAGCTTTCTTGGAAGGATCTTTTCATCCTGCTCCTCACCTGTGATTCTTTCCGAGTCTCTACTGAATATTCTGACTTAGCCAAAAGAACTCTTCCCTCTGGCTGGTTGGAACTCCGATGACCTCTAGCCCTGTATGAGTCTTGGCAACCATGTGGTTCCATTACTTTGACTCTTTGTTATAGCCAGGGCCATTTTCTTAGACACACACTGCTTCCTATTGAGCCAGGACTCCAGAGGACTCCAGCCTGTATTTCCAAGAGCTTGTTTTCTCCTTGACTTCCTTCTTTCTGCAACCCATGGCCTTTTCATCACTCCAGGCTTCCTGAATTCCAGTCTCTCGTCCCTCACACCATAGAGGCTCCCCTCTTTGCTTTGGAATCTCCTCCCTCTCCCCACCATCCAGAACTCCTCCAGGTGAAATGCCCAGTGAATCCTGGGGCTCCGTGTTTTGTTTGTTGGTTTGCTTGCGTTTTTTCCTATTGACAGGGTTCCCAAATGTGCGTTCCTTTTCAATGTTTTAGAGTCATGTATATAGATAGAGATAGACATTTTTTTTCCAGATTTCCATGGGCCTCTGGTTGCTTTCTTTTCCCCTAACAAGGTTTCTATTTGTTTTCTAGGTCTGCTATTACAAGATACCTTAAGCCTAGTGGCTGAAACCACAGAAGTGGACAGTGTCACAGTTCTAGAGGATACAGTGTTGGTAGGCCATTCTCTTTTTTTTTTTTTTAGGCTTTTTATGAGAATTTAATCCCAAATAAGCAATAATCATATAAAAAGATGTTCAGTCCACTAGTAATAAGGCAACTGAGAATCCATTTGTATTTTGACATATTAAGCATCTACCCCATTAACAATTGAAAAGTCTGACAGTAAATACTGATGAAGGTGTGGAGAAATAGGGATTTTTAGACATTGCAGGTGGGAGCATAAATTGGTCAAACCATTTGGGAAAATCACTTGGCATAATCTGTGGAAATTCACATATCCTGCAACCCTTTATTTCCTTTCCTAGTTTTGTGTTCTAGAGAAATTTGTGCACAAATGAACCAGGATGCTTATACAAGCAGGTGCATTAGAGTACTGTGATAACACCCAAACTGGAAATGACCCAACGTACATCGACAGTCACATGGATAAATGGTGGTACATACAATATAATATTTTATATCACTGAAAATTGAAGAACTATAGCTATTTGCAAAAATATCATTGGATATTACAAATATAAGGAAAGGACAAAAGAACATCAGCTACAAAAGAGTACATTCAATATGATTCCATTTAAATATAGTTAGAAGTAGACAAGACCACACTATATTGTTTAGGGAAAATACATAGGTAGCAAAACTATAGAAAAGCCAGAAATGATTTTTCGCAAAAGTAAAAGTTATTATCTCTTGAAGAAGAAAAGGGGGTATTAGATCAAAGGGCTTCTAGGATTCTGAAAACTTTTTTTTCTTTGGACCTAGTGGTTCATTTCATAATGATTTTAAAAATCTTAATCTTCATGCACATTTTTTTCTCACATTAAAGAGCTTGAAGAAAATCTAATACTCTTCTCTTTGATCACTGTTTTTTTTTTTTTATTTCCAGCATAACAGTATTCATTATTTTTGCACCACACCCCGTGCTCCATGCAATCCGTGCCCTCTATAATACCCACCACCTGGTACCCCAACCACCCACCCCCCGTCCCTTCAGAACCCTCAGATTGTTTTTCAGAGTCCATAGTCTCTCATGGTTCACCTCCGCTTCCAATTTCCCCCAACTCCCTTCTCCACTCTAAGTCCCCATGTCCTCCATGCTATTTGTTATGCTCCACAAATAAGTGAAACCATATGATAATTGACTCTCTCTGCTTGACTTATTTCACTCAGCATAATCTCTTCCAGTCCCGTCCATGTTGCTACAAAAGTTGGGTATTCATCCTTTCTGATGGAGGCATAATACTCTATCCCCAGGGGTACAGGTCTGTGAATCACCAGGTTTACACACTTCACAGCACTCACCAAAGCACATACCCTCCCCAATGTCCATAATCCCACCCCCTTCTCCCAAAACCCCTCCCCCCAGCAACCCTCAGTTTGTTTTGTGAGATTAAAAGTCACTTATGGTTTGTCTCCCTCCCAATCCTATCTTGTTTCATTTATTCTTCTCCTACCCACTTAAGCCCCCATGTTGCATCACCACTTCCTCATATCAGGGAGATCATATGATAGTTGTCTTTCTCTGTTTGACTTATTTCGCTAAGCATGATACGCTCTAGTTCCATCCATGTTGTCGCAAATGGCAAGATTTCATTTCTTTTGATGGCTGCATAGTATTCCATTGTGTATATATACCACATCTTCTTGATCCATTCATCTGTTGATGGACATCTAGGTTCTTTCCATAGTTTGGCTATTGTGGACATTGCTGCTATAAACATTCGGGTGCATGTGCCCCTTTGGATCACTACGTTTGTATCCTTAGGGTAAATACCCAATAATGCAATTGCTGGGTCATAGGGCAGTTCTATTTTCAACATTTTGAGGAACCTCCATGCTGTTTTCCAGAGTGGCTGCACCAGCTTGCATTCCCACCAACAGTGTAGGAGGGTTCCCCTTTCTCCGCATCCTCGCCAGCATCTGTCATTTCCTGACTTGTTTATTTTAGCCATTCTGACTGGTGTGAGGTGATATCTCATTGTGGTTTTGATTTGTATTTCCCTGATGCCGAGTGATATGGAGCACTTTTTCATGTGTCTGTTGGCCATCTGGATGTCTTCTTTGCAGAAATGTCTGTTCATGTCCTCTGCCCATTTCTTGATTGGATTATTTGTTCTTTGGGTGTTGAGTTTGCTAAGTTCTTTATAGATTCTGGACACTAGTCCTTTATCTGATATGTCATTTGCAAATATCTTCTCCCATTCTGTCAGTTGTCTTTTGATTTTGTTAACTGTTTCCTTTGCTGTGCAAAAGCTTTTGATCTTGATGAAATCCCAATAGTTCATTTTTGCCCTTGCTTCCCTTGCCTTTTGCGTTGTTCCTAGGAAGATGTTGCTGCGGTTGAGGTCAAAGAGGTTGCTGCCTGTGTTCTCCTCAAGGATTTTGATGGATTCCTTTTGCACATTGAGGTCCTTCATCCATTTTGAGTCTATTTTTGTGTGTGGTGTAAGGAAATGGTCCAATTTCATTTTTCTGCATGTGGCTGTCCAATTTTCCCAGCACCATTTATTGAAGAGGCTGTCTTTTTGCCATTGGACATTCTTTCCTGCTTTGTCGAAGATTAGTTGACCATAGAGTTGAGGGTCTATTTCTGGGCTCTCTATTCTGTTCCATTGATCTATGTGTCTGTTTTTGTGCCAGTACCATGCTGTCTTGATGACGACAGCTTTGTAATAGAGCTTGAAGTCCGGAATTGTGATGCCACCAACGTTGGCTTTCTTTTTCAATATCCCTTTGGCTATTCGAGGTCTTTTCTGGTTCCATATAAATTTTAGCATTATTTGTTCCATTTCTTTGAAAAAGATGGATGGTACTTTGATAGGAATTGCATTAAATGTGTAGATTGCTTTAGGTAGCATAGACATTTTCACAATATTTATTCTTCCAATCCAGGAGCATGGAACATTTTTCCATTTCTTTGTGTCTTCCTCAATTTCTTTCATGAGTACTTTATAGTTTTCTGAGTATAGATTCTGTGTCTCTTTGGTTAGGTTTATTCCTAGGTATCTTATGGTTTTGGGTGCAATTGTAAATGGGATTGACTCCTTAATTTCTCTTTCTTCTGTCTTGCTGTTGGTGTAGAGAAATGCAACTGATTTCTGTGCATTGATTTTATATCCTGACACTTTACTGAATTCCTGTACATGTTCTAGCAGTTTTGGAGTGGAGTCTTTTGGGTTTTCCACATATAGTATCATATCATTTGCGAAGAGTGATAATTTGACTTCTTCTTTGCCGATTTGGATGCCTTTAATTTCCTTTTGTTGTCTGATTGCTGAGGCTAGGACCTCTAGTACTATGTTGAATAGCAGTGGTGATAATGGACATTCCTGCCGTGTTCCTGACCTTAGCGGAAAAGCTTTCAGTTTTTCTCCATTGAGAATGATATTTGCGGTGGGTTTTTCATAGATGGCTTTGATGATATTGAGGTATGTGCCCTCTATCCCTACACTTTGAAGAGTTTTGATCAGGAAGGGATGCTGTACTTTGTCAAATGCTTTTTCAGCATCTATTGAGAGTATCATATGGTTCTTGTTCTCCCTTTTATTGATGTGTTGTATCACATTGACTGATTTGCGGATGTTGAACCAACCTTGCAGCCCTGGAATAAATCCCACTTGGTCGTGGTGAATAATCTTTTTAATGTACTGTTGAATCCTATTGGCTAGTATTTTGTTGAGTATTTTCGCATCTGTGTTCATCAAGGATATCGGTCTATAGCTCTCTTTTTTGGTGGGATCCTTGTCTGGTTTTAGGATCAAGGTGATGCTGGCCTCATAAAATGAGTTTGGAAGTTTTCCTTCCATTTCTATTTTTTGGAACAGTTTCAGGAGAATAGGAATTAGTTCTTCTTTAAATGTTTGGTAGAATTCCCCCGGGAAGCCGTCTGGCCCTGGGCTTTTGTTTGTTTGGAGATTTTTGATGACTGTTTCAATCTCCTTACTGGTTATGGGTCTGTTCAGGCTTTCTATTTCTTCCTGGTTCAGTTGTGGTAGTTTATATGTTTCTAGGAATGTATCCATTTCTTCCAGATTGTCTAATCTATTGGCGTAGAGTTGCTCATAGTATGTTCTTATAATAGTTTGTATTTCTTTGGTGTTAGTTGTGATCTCTCCTCTTTCATTCATGATTTTATTTATTTGGGTCCTTTCTCTTTTCTTTTTGATAAGTCGGGCCAGGGGTTTATCAATTTTATTAATTCTTTCAAAGAACCAGCTCCTAGTTTCGTTGATTTGTTCTATTGTTTTTTTGGTTTCTATTTCATTGATTTCTGCTCTGATCTTTATGATTTCTCTTCTCCTGCTGGGCTTAGGGTTTCTTTCTTGTTCTTTCTCCAGCTCCTTTAGGTGTAGGGTTAGGTTGTGTACCTGAGACCTTTCTTGTTTCTTGAGAAAGGCTTGTACCGCTATATATTTTCCTCTCAGGACTGCCTTTGTTGTGTCCCACAGATTTTGAACCGTTGTATTTTCATTATCATTTGTTTCCATGATTTTTTTCAATTCTTCTTTAATTTCCCGTTGACCCATTCATTCTTTAGAAGGATGCTGTTTAGTCTCCATGTATTTGGGTTCTTTCCAAACTTCCTTTTGTGGTTGAGTTCTAGCTTTAGAGCATTGTGGTCTGAAAATATGCAGGGAATGATCCCAATCTTTTGATACCGGTTGAGTCCTGATTTAGGACCGAGGATGTGATCTATTCTGGAGAATGTTCCATGTGCACTAGAGAAGAATGTGTATTCTGTTGCTTTGGGATGAAATATTCTGAAAATATCTGTGATGTCCATCTGGTCCAGTGTGTCGTTTAAGGCCTTTATTTCCTTGCTGATCTTTTGTTTGGATGATCTGTCCATTTCAGTGAGGGGAGTGTTAAAGTCCCCTACTATTATTGTATTATTGTTGATGTGTTTCTTTGATTTTGTTATTAATTGGTTTATATAGTTGGCTGCTCCCACGTTGGGGGCATAGATATTTAAAATTGTTAAATCTTCTTGTTGGACAGACCCTTTGAGTATGATATAGTGTCCTTCCTCATCTCTTATTATAGTCTTTGGCTTAAAATCTAATTGATCTGATATAAGGATTGCCACTCCTGCTTTCTTCTGATGTCCATTAGCATGGTAAATTCTTTTCCACCCCCTCACTTTAAAACTGGAGGTGTCTTCGGGCTTAAAATGAGTTTCTTGGAGGCAACATATAGATGGGTTTTGTTTTTTTATCCATTCTGATACCCTGTGTCTTTTGACAGGGGCATTTAGCCCATTAACATTCAGGGTAACTATTGAGAGATATGAATTTAGTGCCATTGTATTGCCTGTAAGTTGACTGTTACTGTATATGGTCTCTGTTCCTTTCTGATCTACCACTTGTAGGCTCTCTCTTTGCTTAGAGGACCCCTTTCAATATTTCCTGTAGAGCTGGTTTGGTATTTGCAAATTCTTTCAGTTTTTGTTTGTCCTGGAAGCTTTTAATCTCTCCTTCTATTTTCAATGATAGCCTAGCTGGATATAGTATTCTTGGCTGCATGTTTTTCTCATTTAGTGCTCTGAAAATATCATGCCAGCTCTTTCTGGCCTGCCAGGTCTCTGTGGATAAGTCAGCTGCCAATCTAATATTTTTACCATTGTATGTTACAGACTTCTTTTCCCGGGCTGCTTTCAGGATTTTCTCTTTGTCACTGAGACTTGTAAATTTTACTATTAGGTGACGGGGTGTGGGCCTATTCCTATTGATTTTGAAGGGCGTTCTCTGAACCTCCTGAATTTTGATGCTCGTTCCCTTTGCCATATTGGGGAAATTCTCCCCAATAATTCTCTCCAGTATACCTTCTGCTCCCCTCTCTCTTTCTTCTTCTTCTGGAATCCCAATTATTCTAATGTTGTTTCGTCTTATGGTGTCACTTATCTCTCGAATTCTCCCCTCGTGGTCCAGTAGCTGTTTGTCCCTCTTTTGCTCAGCTTCTTTATTCTCTGTCATTTGGTCTTCTATATCACTAATTCTTTCTTCTGCCTCATTTATCCTAGCAGTGAGAGCCTCCATTTTTGATTGCACTTCATTAAGAGCTTTTTTTATTTCAACTTGGTTAGATTTTAGTTCTTTTATTTCTCCAGAAAGGGCTTTTATATCTCTCGAGAGGTTTTCTCTAATATCTTCCATGCCTTTTTCGAGCCCGGCTAGAACCTTGAGAATTGTCATTCTGAACTCTAGATCTGACATATTACCAATGTCTGTATTGATTAGGTCCCTAGCCTTAGGTACTGCCTCTTGTTCTTTTTTTTGTGTTGAATTTTTCCGTCTTGTCATTTTGTCCAGATAAGAGTATATGAAGGGGCAAGTAAAATACTAAAAGGGTGGCAACAACCCCAGGAAAAAATGCTTTAACCAAATTAGAAGAGATCCAAAATCGTGAGGGGGTAGAAAGGGGATAAAAAGAGGTTCAAAAAGGAAGAAAGGAAAAAAAAAGAAAAAAAAAAGAAAAGAAAAGAATTAAAAAAAAAAAAGGAAAGCACCTAAGAAAAATGTAAAAAGAAAAAATATATATATTAGATAAACTAGTAAAAAATCGTTAAAAAAGAAAAAGGTAACAGTTAAAAAAAAATTTTACCCGAAGGCGAGGAAAAAAAAAAAAATGAAAAAGAAAAAAATTAAATTAACTGCAAGACTAAAAAAAATCACAGGGAAAAAGCCATGAGTTCCGTGCTTGGCTTTCTCCTCCTCTGGAATTCTGCTGCTCTCCTTGGTATTGAAACCGCACTCCTTGGTAGGTGAATTGGTCTCGGCTGGATTTCTTGTTGATCTTCTGGGGGAGGGGCCTGTTGTAGTGATTCTCAAGTGTCTTTGCCCCAGGCGGAATTACACCGCCCTTACCCGGGGCCGGGGTGAGTAATCCGCTCAGGTTTGCTTTCAGGAGCTTTTGTTCCCTGAGCGCTTTCCGTAGAGTTCCGGAGGACGGGAATACAAATGGCGGCCTCCTCGTCTCCGGCCCGGAGGAGCCGAGAGCCCGGGGCCCCACTCCTCAGTGCGCCCTTAGAGAACAGCGCCCGGTTACTCCCGTCTGCCTGACCTCCGGCCGTGCTCCGAGCTCACCGAGCCTGTGGCCGGTTCAAGGTAACCCCGAGCTGCGAGCTTACTGTCGGCTCTGTCTCTGTAGCCGGCTTTCCCGTTCCAATACCCGCAAGCTCTGCGACACTCAGACACCCCTGGTCCTTCTGTGACCCTGCGGGACCTGAGGCCACGCTGAACCCGCGTGGGCTTTGCCCCGGTTTAGCCTCTGGAGCGATGTCCCTCAGCGGAACAGACTTTTAAAAGTCCTGATTTTGTGCGCAGTTGCTCCGCCGCTTGCCGGGAGCCGGCCCCTCCCCCCGGGGTCTATCTTCCCGTCGCTTTGGATTCACTTCTCCGCCGGTCCTACCTTTCAGAAAGTGGTTGTTTTTCTGTTTCCAGAATTGCTGTTCTTCTTCTCTTCGATCTGCCGATGGATTTTCAGGTGTTTGCAATATTATAAGCTATCTAGCTGATCTCCGGCTAGCTGAAGCAGTCTCAGCCTGCTACTTCTCCGCCATCTTGACCGAAAAAAAAACGCCATTCTCTTTTTGTAGGTATTAAGTAAGGATCTGTTGCAGGCCCCTCTCCCAGCTTGAAGTAGAGCCCTGGCGTTGGACTCCTTCACATCGCCTTCTCACTCAGGGCATATCTGTGTATCCCCAGTTACCATCTTGGAAGGACACAAGTCCTCCTGAATTAGGGGCCCAGTCTATTCAAATATGACCTGATCCTAGCTAGTTATATCTCCAGGGACCCTATTTCCGAATAGGGACCCGCTACCAGGTGCTGCTGTTTAGGATGGGGATAGTTTATATGCTTACACAGAAGCACATACACCCACACACATGCACATCTCTATGTGTGTGTATTTATACATACATATATATATATATATATATATATATATATATATATATAATTACAATCATTGTTTCAAATTTAATTTTTTTTTTGCCTTATAAAATATTTTTGTTAAGAATCTCAGTCATCTTTGGTTAGGTTTATTCCTAGGTATCTTATGGTTTTGGGTGCAATTGTAAATGGGATTGACTCCTTAATTTCTCTTTCTTCTGTCTTGCTGTTGGTGTAGAGAAATGCAACTGATGAAGGGGAACCCTCCTACACTGTTGGTGGGAATGCAAGCTGGTGCAGCCACTCTGGAAAACAGCATGGAGGTTCCTCAAAATGTTGAAAATAGAACTGCCCTATGACCCAGCAATTGCATTATTGGGTATTTACCCTAAGGATACAAACGTAGTGATCCAAAGGGGCACATGCACCCGAATGTTTATAGCAGCAATGTCCACAATAGCCAAACTATGGAAAGAACCTAGATGTCCATCAACAGATGAATGGATCAAGAAGATGTGGTATATATACACAATGGAATACTATGCAGCCATCAAAAGAAATGAAATCTTGCCATTTGCGACAACATGGATGGAACTAGAGCGTATCATACTTAGCGAAATAAGTCAAACAGAGAAAGACAACTATCATATGATCTCCCTGATATGAGGAAGTGGTGATGCAACATGGGGGCTTAAGTGGGTAGGAGAAGAATAAATGAAACAAGATAGGATTGGGAGGGAGACAAACCATAAGTGACTTTTAATCTCACAAAACAAACTGAGGGTTGCTGGGGGGAGGGGTTTTGGGAGAAGGGGGTGGGATTATGGACATTGGGGAGGGTATGTGCTTTGGTGAGTGCTGTGAAGTGTGTAAACCTGGTGATTCACAGACCTGTACCCCTGGGGATAGAGTATTATGCCTCCATCAGAAAGGATGAATACCCAACTTTTGTAGCAACATGGACGGGACTGGAAGAGAGTATGCTGAGTGAAATAAGTCAAGCAGAGAGAGTCAATTATCATATGGTTTCACTTATTTGTGGAGCATAACAAATAGCATGGAGGACATGGGGACTTAGAGTGGAGAAGGGAGTTGGGGGAAATTGGAAGGGGAGGTGAACCATGAGAGACTATGGACTCTGAAAAACAATCTGAGGGTTTTGAAGGGATGGGGGGTGGGAGGTTGGGGTACCAGGTGGTGGGTATTATAGAGGGCACGGATTTCATGGAGCACGGGGTGTGGTGCAAAAATAATAAATAATGTTATGCTGGAAATAAATAAATTAAAAAAAAAAAAAAAAAGAAT
The DNA here is from genome assembly GCF_009829155.1 of Mustela erminea. Classification (NCBI taxonomy): domain Eukaryota; kingdom Metazoa; phylum Chordata; class Mammalia; order Carnivora; family Mustelidae; genus Mustela; species Mustela erminea. The sequence goes on from NC_045622.1 coordinate 30,461,821, forward strand.
CTCAGTCATCCTTCCTTCCATGACAAGGATATTCACATGCTTTTGGTGCCTCCTGAACAATTCGACTACCTCTACATCCTCAACCTCCATGAAATTTATTGTTACCTGAAGTCACCTGCCAACATTTTTCTTTTAAACTGTTGGCATCTGTTTAGAGATTAATGTTCTGATGGTATTGAGTATGTGTTTATAGGCTGATGGAGGTGACTTTCACCCTCCTCTTTCTTTCTGAATTTGTTTCTTTTTGGGATATTAATTTCTCTAGTCTTTTAACAGAGGGACATATAAAAGCTAAATGGTTCTTCTCTGTAAGTCTACATTCCTATTTCTCCTTTTGTATGTACTTGAAGTGACCGTCGATTTGGGGGCTCTCAGCATTCATCAGCAGTTGAAAGGAAAAAAATAATTAAATTAAATTAAAATTAATTTATATTAATACATTTAATTTAAATTCAAATTTAAATTAAAAATTATAATTAAACATTTAATGAAATACATTGAAGAAAAAAATGTATTTTTAAAAAGGGATGGACAAAGGGATGAAGCAAACAAAATGTAAGGCAACGGACAAAAATTGAGGGTCTCAGACCTTGGATGAAATGTCCATGGTTTCTATACTCTAATGAAAAGATTAATTTGGATAGATTACATCAATAGTAGATTGTGTGTATACCCACATACACACATAATGATGTGCTGCTTCGGGAGATCCAGAATCCTCTCACCAAGGCAGAAACAAAACTCGGTCGTATTGAACATCTACAACTGAAGAACTCTTCTACCCACCTAGAAAGGGACGCCCTAGCGAGTATAAGAAGACATGGAGGAAACATTGAAGGTATAACAACTGGAAAAAGTGAGTGAGGTTTGTATAGAAAGATATTCTATTGAATGTACAAAGGATTGGTATCAGGAAGTGAATGAATCAAAGTCATCGGATATAAGTTAAAAATGGAGAAAAGTTCAATGGAATTCTGTGACATAGGAACAGTGGTTGAGAATCCTATTGATGAGAGTACCAAAACGAGGACTTCATCAATCCAAAGACTTTATGCAGTCTCCACCCAGCAAGTGTCCACCCAGAAAGCCGTCGAAGATGACTAAGGGGAATTGATGATCTAAATCAATGGGATGTCCCATATATTCATTGTTACCTATGTTTATAGAACAAGTTCATAGATCGTATGATCGGTATTGTAATGTTTCCATTGACCCCATCTTGATGGAGAGATTCGATGCGATCCCAGGTACCTATCGAGCAAGTGCCTGTGTACGTGGATAAGCCAATTCTTCGATTTCCATGGAAATGAAAAGGACTCGTCATACCCCAGCAAATCTGAAGAAAGGAGCGACATCAAGAGTGAGGGAGAAAGACAGTGAGAGGAGCCTCCGACGGGATAGGATTTCTTTCAAAAGGACTCTTGGAATGACCAGAGAACACAGACAAACCAACAAGGGCAGACTTTGACAAAGCGGTGCTAAACGACGGGAATATCCACATGGAACATCAGAGCCAACAAGGCTATTCCAGAGTGATGTCGCCTAAGTACGAAAGAGGACATCAGACGTTTTCTGGAAGGTACAATAGGAAAACATTCTTAGGAGGTGGGGGAAGTGGCAGAGATGAGTGGGAAAGGATCCCAAAAACGGGAGGCACAAGAAAGGCTGCGAAGTTGGACTCTATTCATTCCAAGTGTAAAAACAAAAGATCTTGCCCACCAACTGACAAGACTAAAACTATGAGCAGCTCTATCGAGCTCCCAGCTAAGGAACTGTATACAAATCTAGATAGGATAACTAGGAATCAAGAAAGAAAGGTAGGTAACTTCAACACAATGACAATCCATGAGCAGAACTATCCCAAGGAGAAAACCATCAGACAATCCACACATGGAAAGATTCCTAACGTGCTCAGTGATCACAAAAGAGCCAAGGGAAACGCAAGGGGTTACTGTAAGCACAGAGAAGGCAGACGCAAAAAAGTGTCACTTAATCCAAGAGTGAAAAAGTGATTTAATCATGGAGTAGGGCACTTGGGTGGCTTGCTGGTGAAGCTATTGCTTTCTGCTAGGGTCCTGATGAGTGAAAAACTGATTGAATCATGGAGTGGGGCACTTGGGTGGCTTGCTGGTGAAGCATCCCCTTTCTGCTGGGGTCCTGATGCCAGGGTCCTGGGATCAAGCCCTGCCTGGGGCTCTCTGTTCAGCAGGAAGCCTGCTTCTCCCTTTCCTCCTTTCCACGCTTGTCCTCATCTCTCTCTTTCTGTCAAATCTGTCAATCAACCAACCAATTCCTTCAACTCAGTAAGTCAAAATAAAATGACGCATGGGGTCCTAATGAACAACAAGAATATTGAGGGGTGTTCTATTATCTCTTCCATTTTTTTAAGATTTTATTGCTTCCTTTAAAGACAGGCAGAGAGGCAGGCAGAGAGAGAGGGAAAAAAGGCTGCCTTCTATGCAAAGGCCAGATGCAGGGCTGGTCCGCAGGCTGTTGCCTGGCCACGTCCACCATGAAGACCGTGAGCATCTCGGACAGAACCTTGTGTATCTCCCTGCACATCCGGTCTGCCCCCCCCCTCCAAAGGCGCCTTGGTGCCTCTCTGGCCTCCTCCCTGGACCGATCTGCGGCACCGCCCCCTCAAGATAGCAGGCTCAGAGGATACTGGAGGCACTACTCGCTACTAGCGCCTCACCTGTCTGGGCTCAGCTGCCCCCTGATTAGGTGGCTGTGGCGGTGGTGGCAGCGGTGGCTGAGGGTGCGGCCCAGTGGTGGCAGAGGCGGCTGACGGAGCGGGACCTTGGGAAGGCGGGCAGCATCTCAGGCTTCCCTCACGATCTTCTGGGCGCCAGTCGCTTCTGTCCCCACCCCTCCCACTCTCAGCCAATGTTCATTTCTGGGAAGGGTTTTACTTGTTTGTTTTAGGGAAGGAGCACTTGAGAGTAGGGGAGGTGGAATGTGCAGTACCAAGGGAGAGTCCTAGTAGACTCTGCCCTAAGCCCAGACCTTGCTTCAGGGCTCAATCTCAAGAGCCTGAGATGCCCACCTGAGCCAGAGCCAAGAGTTGGGTACTTGACTGAGGATGCCTCCCAGGTGCCCCTCAGCTCTTGACGAATTTCTGGAGACGGGCGCCTACATGGCTCAGTTGGTTGAGCGACTGCCTTGCTTGGGCTCTGCTCATGACCCCGGACTTGCAGGATCTCGTCCCTCCTCGTGCTCCCACTTCCTTGGGGAGTCTGCTTCTTCCTCTGATCTTCTCATGTGCTCTCTCACTCATTCTCTCTCCAATAAAGAAAAGAATTCTTTCCAACAGATGTCTTGAGCCTTGCTTTATGGGCTTGAAGGTGGTTTAGCTCCATGGGTTTTCTCATCGGATGCAGACCCCTGGAGGATGGCCCTGGCTTTCTAAGAGGATCCTTGGTTGCTCTGAAATGTCTTCTTTGTCTGTTCATTACATCGGGTGGCTTTCGCTTGTCTCTTGTCAAGACCTAGGAAAGTCAGTCTTTTAGGATTCCTTTGGTTCCGGTCTAACCCTTTCATCGTTTTGCTTCACACGAAATCCTCTGCTGCCTTCGATGGAGAATTTATTTTTCAGGAACATATTTAGGGCCTTTCTTTCCGTAGAATTTTAGTTGTTCACTCTGAAGGGAATTGTTGAAATGTTGAAGTGAAAGTGGAATACCTCGCTCCTCATGTTTTCTTGTTCCCGACTACTCCTTCTTCCATTTTGAACTGTCTTCCTTTCGAAGACCTGAGTCCTAGGGAGGCTGCTCTCTGCCTTCTAGGATCAGCTGTCCCCATAGGCAGTGTGATCTTAGTGGGTAATTCTGACTCTTTCTCAAATAGTTCTCCCACTTATTTAGGGAATGTGTAGAGTAAGCTTTCTTGGAGGGATCTTTTCATCCTGCTCCTCACCTGTGATTCTTTCCGGGTCTCTACTGAATATTCTGACTTAGCCAAAAGAACTCTTCCCTCTGGCTGGTTGGAACTCCGATGACCTCTAGCCCTGTATGAGTCTTGGCAACCATGTGGTTCCATTACGTTGACTCTGTTAGAACCCGGGCCATTTTCTTAGACACACACTGCTTCCTATTGAGCCAGGACTCGAAAGGACTCCAGCCTGTATTTCCAAGAGCTTGTTTTCTCCTTGACTTCCTTCTTTCTGGAACCCATGGCCTTTTCATTACTCCAGGCTTCCTGAATTCCAGTCTCTCTTTCCCCAAACCAGGGAGAATCCCCTCTTTGCCTTGGAATCTCCTCCCTCTCCCCACCATCCAGAACTCCTCCAGGTGAAAAGCCCAGTGAATCCTGGGGCTCCCTTTTTTTTTGTTGTTGTTGTTGGTTTGCTTGCTTTTTTTTCCTATTGACAGGGTTTGCAAATGTGCATTCCTTTTCAATGTTTTAATGTGTCAGGTATATAGATAGAAAGATAGACATTTTTTTTTTTGCTTTTCCAGATTTCCATGGGCCTCTGGTTGCTTTCTTTTCCTCTAAATAGGTTTCTATTTGTTTTCTAGGTCTGCTATTACAAGATACCACAAGCCTTGTGGCTGAGGCCACAGAAGTGGACAGTGTCAAAGTTCTAGAGGATACAGTGTTGGTAGGCCATGCTCCTTCTGTAGGTATTAAGGAAGGATCTGTTGCAGGCCCCTCACCCAGCTTGAAGTATAGCCCTGGCGTTGGACTCCTTCACATCGCCTTCTCACTCAGGGCATATCTGTGTATCCCCAGTCTCCCAACTTGGAAGGACACAATTCCTCCTGATTTAGGGGCCCAGTCTATTCAAATATGACCTGATCCTAGCTAGTTACATCTCCAGGGACCCTATTTCCAAATAAGGACCTGCTACCAAGTGCTGCTGTTTAGGATGGGGATAGTTTACATGCATACACACAAGCACACACACACACACACACTTGCACATCTCTATGTGTGTGTATTTATACATATATATATATATATGTATATATATATTTACAATCGTTGTTTCATATTTAATTTTTTTTTTGCCTAATAGAATATTTTTGTTAAGAATCTCAGTCTTCCTTCCTTCCATGAAAAGGATATTCATATGCTTTTGGTGCCTCCTGAACAATTCGACTACCTCTACCTCCTCAACCTCCATGGAATTTATTGTTACCTGAAGTCACCTGCCAACTTTTTTTTTTTTTTAAACATTTGGCATCTGTTTAGAGATTAATGTTCTGATGGTATTGAGTATGTTTTTATAGGCTGATGGAGGTGACTTTCATCCTCCTCTTTCCTTCTGAATTTGTTTCTTTTTGGGAAATTAATTTCTCTGGTCTTTTAACAGAGGGACTTAGAAAAGCTAAATGGTTCTTCTCTGTAAGTCTACATTCCTATTTCTCCTTTTGTATGTACTTGAAGTGACCGTCGATTTGGGGGCTCACAGCATTCATCAGCATTTGAAAGGAAAAAAATTAAATTAAATTTAAATTAATTTATATTAATACATTTAATTTAAATTCAAATTTAGATGAAAATTAATAAAAAAATTTAATGACATAAATTTAAGAAAAAAATGTATTTTTAAAAAGGGATGTACAAAGGGATGAAGCAAACAAAATGTAAGGCAACGGACAAAATTTGAGGGTCTCAGACCTTGGATGAAATGTCCATGGTTTCTATACTCTAATGAAAAGATTAATTTGGGTAGATTGCATCAATTGTTAGATTGTGTGTATACCCACATACACACATAATGATGTGCTGCTTCGAGAGATCCAGCATCCTCTCACCAAGGCAGAAACAAAACTCAGTTGTATTGATCACCTACAACTGAAGAACTCTTCTACGCACCTAGAAAGGGACGCCCTAGCGAGTATAAGAAGAGATGGAGGAAACATTGAAGGAATAACAACTGGAAAAAATGAGTGAAGTTTGTATACAAAGATATTCTATTGAATGTACAAAGGATTAGAATCAGGAAGTGAATGAATCAAAGTCATTGGATGTAAGTTAAAAATGGAGAAAAGTTCATTGGAATTCTGTGACATACGAACAGTGGTTGAGAATCCTATTGATGACAGTACCAAAAGGAGGACTTCATCTATCCAAAGACTTTATGCAGTCTTCACCCAGCAAGTGTCCACCCAGAAAACCGAGGAAGATGACTACGGAGAATTGATGATCTAAATCAATGGGATGTACCATATATTCATTGTTACCTATGTTAATAAAACATGTTCATAGATCGTATGATCGGTATTGTAATGTTTCCATTGACCCCATCTTGATGGACAGATTCGATGCGATCCCATTTTCCTATCGAGCAAGTGCCTGTGTACGTGGATAAGCCAGTTCTTCCATTTCCATGGAAATGAAAAGGACTCGTCATACCCCAGCAAATCTGAAGAAAGGAGCGACATCAAGAGTGAGGGAGAAAGACAGTGAGAGGAGCATTCGACGGGATAGGATTTCTTACAAAAGGACTCTTGGTATGACCAGAGAACACAGACAAACTAGCAAGGGCAGACTTTGACAAAGCGGTGCTAAACGACAGGGATATCCACATGGAACATCAGAGCCGACAAGGCTATTCCAGAGTGATGTCGCCTAAGTACGAAAGAGGACATCAGACTTTTTCTGGAAGGTACTAAAGGAAAACATTCTTAGGAGGTGGGGGAAGTGGCAGAGATGAGTGGGACAGGACCCCAAAACGGGAGGCACAAGAAAGGCTGCGAAGTTGGACTCTACTCATTCCAAGTGTAAAAACAAAAGATCTTGCCCACCAACTGAGAAGACTAAAACTATGAGCGGCTCTATCGAGCTCCCAGCTAAGGAACTGTATACCAATCTACATAGGATAACTAGGAATCCTAGTTATTGTCAACACAATGACAATCCATGAGCAGAACTATCCCAAGGAGAAAACCATCAGCCAATCCACACGTGGAAAGATTCCTAACGTGCTCAGTGACCACAAAAGAGCCAAGGGAAACACAAGGGGTTACTGTAAACACAGAGAAGGCAGACCCAAAAAAGTGTCGCTTAATCCAATGGATTGAAGCGTGCAAATCTGATTGAATCATGGAGTGGGGCATTTGGGTGGCTTGCTGGTGAAGCATCTCCTTTCTGCTGGGGTCCTGATGCCAGGGTCCTGGGATCAAGCCCTGCCTGGGGCTCTCTGTTCAGCAGGAAGCCTGCTTCTCCCTTTCCCCCTTTCCCTGCTTGTCCCCATCTCAGTAAGTCAAAATAAAATGACGCATGGGGCCCTAATGAACAACAAGAATATTGAGGGGTGTTTTATTATCTTTTTCATTTTTTTTTAAGATTTTATTGCTTCCTTTAAAGACTGGCAGAGAGGCAGGTAGAGAGATGGGGAAAAAAGGCTGCACCTTACGCAAAGGCCAGATGCATGGCTGGTCTGCAGGCAGTTGCCTGGCCTCGTCCATCGTGCAGCCCTTCAGCAGCTCTGACAGAACCTTGTGGATCTTCCTTCACATCCTGCCTACCCCCCACCCCGGAGGGCGCCTGGGCGCTGCCCTCGCCTTTTTCCTGGATGATCTGCAGCCCCGCCTCCCCTAAGTGAGCATGCTCAGAGGGTGCTGGAGGCACTACTTTTTGCTAGAGCCATGCGGCTCCGGGGCTCATCTGCTCCCTTCCTTGGCATTGATGTCCGCAAGGATGGCTGCGGCTGAGGTAGTGCTGCCCTAGGAGGGCGGGCATCTTCTTGGTCTCCCCTTCCGCTCTTCTGGGCGCCAGTCACTTCTATCCCCACCCCTCCCACTCTCAACCATTTTTCATTTCTGGGAAGGGTTTTTGTTGTTTTTTTAGGGAAAGAGCACTCGGGATTGGGGGAGGTTGAATGTGCAGGACCAAGAGATAATCCTAGTGGACTCTGCCCTGAGCCCAGACTTTGCCTCAGGGCTCAATCTCAAGAGCCTGAGATCCCCACCTGAGCCTGAACCAAGAGTAGGGCATTTCACTGAGGGTGCTGCCCATGTGTCCCTCAGCTGTTGTTGACCTATTCCTGGAGACGGGCGCCTGCCTGGCTCCGTTGGTTGAGCGACTGCCTTCGGCTCAGGTCATGAGGCAGGACTTGTAGGATCTTGTCCCTCCTCAGGCTCCCAGCTCCTTGGGGAGTTTGCTTCTCCCTCTGACCTTCTCTTCTCTCATGCTCTCTCTCTCTCTCTTATTCTCTCTCAAATAAAGAAGGAAAAATTTTCCAACAAATGTCTTAAGCCTTCTTTTATGGGTTTGAATTTGGTTGAGTTCAATGAGTTTTCTCATCGGATGCAGACACCTTGAGTATGGCCATGGCTTTCTCAATGGATCATTGGTTGTTCTGAAATGTCTTCTTTCTCTCTTCATTATATCAGGTGTCTTTCTCATGTCGCTTGTCATGACCTAGGAAAATCAGTCTTTTAGGATTCGTTTTGGTCCAGTCTAGTCCTTTTAATCATTTTTATTTTCACAAAATCTATACTATCCTCTGCATCCTATTATGTAGTGTTTATTTTTCACTTACATATTTAGGTCTTTTCTTTAAATAGAATTTTAATCGTTTATTCTGAATGGAATTGTTGATATTTTGACATTGAAGTTGAAGTTTACTACCTCGTTAGTTGTGTTTTCTTGTTCCCGTCTTTTTCTTCTTCCCTTTTGAACTGCCTTCCTTTCGATGACCTGAGTCATTGGGAGGCTGCTCTGTGCCTTCTAGGATCAGCTGTCCCATGGGCAGTGAGATCTTAGTACGTAATTCTGACTCTTTTTCAAATTGTTCTCCCACTTGTTTAGTGAATAGGAAGACAACCAATCTAATGAACAGAGCAATAAGACAATTTTGAACAACAAGGTTCGATTTAGAATGACATGGCCATCCTCAAGTTTTCTGCATCCGTTGAGAAAACTCATTGAGATCAACCACATTGAAGTTCAAAAAACAAATCTCAAGACATTTTTTTGAAAGGTTTCCTTTCTTCATTTGAGAGAGAAAGAGTGAGGGAGAGCATGAGAGGAGAAGGTCAGAGGGAGAAACAGACTCTCCAAGGAGCTGGGACCTCATGCGGGATGAGATCCTGCAAGTCAGGTGTCATGACCTGAGCCCAAGGCAGTCGCTCAACCAACGGAGCCTCGCAGGCTCCCATCTGAAGAAACTTAACAACACCTGTTGGAATTAAAAGAAGAGAAATATCAAGCTGAAGGAAAAAGTGGGATTGCAATATAGAGTCAGTAAAAACCTCAGACTACCCTATTGGGTGCTCTGAATCTGTCCCAAGTTACAGCAAAAGAATCAGGAGTTCATACTTCTTCATCAGTCACTAGGTAATTGTTGCCCCCAACAAGGGAGAATAATTTTGTGCAAGGTACTCTCTATATCCACTGGTTCTTTCCCAAGAGCTGAGTAATGAAACCCAGCTGCATTTCTAACAATTAGAGGAATAACTCCTTCAATCCCAAAGAGGGATATGAATAGGACACCATTGTATTCACCTCCACAATGTACCAACTTTAAGGATTCATATGGGCCACGAAATCAAATGAATAAAACAAAGGAGATGTACTTTGATTTGTGTTGCCTCTATAGGTACGTGTCTAAAACGTGTCCTATCAGAGCAATGAATTTCCGTAGCCAGAGTTCAACAATGAGCATGTGGCCTAGTCAGTATATTGTCCTACCTCTGACTAGGCCACATGCTCATTGTTGAACTCTGGCTACGGAAATTCATTTATCTTCTAATGATGTGCAACCTGTGAATAAACCCAAGATGGAAGATATTTTGCTGTCCATTTATATAGAGGGATGTCATTCTTTTTTTTTTCCACATTATGTTCTATTGTACATACAGTGAATTTATAATACGGCTTTCCATCATTATAAGCAATTCTGCAATGACAACCCTTGTCTTTGAGCATTTAATTATCTCCTTGGAATAAAGTTATATATATGGAAGAGGTCATATCTGTTTGTTGAACTGAACCAAATGTCTCCTTCTCAAACATTTATTCAGTGCTTATTACTCATGTCTAGCCCAGTGTAAGATTTGAAATCAAAAGAAAGTTTAAGGATACTCCCAAGACATTTATCTTCTACTGGAATGAATATACATATTTTATGCATTATGTTGCTATTGCCATAGTATTGTCTAAGACATCCAAAGAATGCTATGACAACATGGAGAGGAAGAAATTAACTACAACTATGGAGGTTTGGAGAAAACTTTATGGAATAAGTAACATTTATTCTGAAATGTGAGGAGAATTTGAATGGAAAACATAGATAAAGAAAAGTAGGGAAGCAGGAAAAAACCATGGAGATGAGAAATTATAAATGTTAGAAGCACTGGGGAAATGTGAGAAAAAGAAAGATGTTTAAAGACTGCTCTGTAAGAGGGTTATCCTTTCTCCACATCCCCTCCAACACATGTTGTTTCCTGTCTTGTTAATTTTGGCCATTCTAACTGGTATAAGGTGATATCTCAATGTGGTTTTAACTTGAATCTCCCTGAGGGCTAGTAATGATGACTGTTGGTGGGAATGCAGAATGGTGCAGCCTCTTTGGAGAACAGTGTCAAGATTCCTCAAGAAATTAAAAATAGAACTTCCATATAACCCTGCAATTGCACACTGGGTATTGACCCCAAAGATACAGATGTAGTGAAAAAAAGGGCCATCTGTACCCCAATGTTTTTAACAGCAATGGCCACGGTCGCCAAACTATGGAAACAACCAAGATGCCCTTCAACGGACGAATGGATAAGGAAAATGTGGTCCATATACACTATGGAGTATTATGCCTCCATCAGAAAGGATGAATACCCAAATTTTGTAGCGACATGGATGGGACTGGAAGAGATTATGCTGAGTGAAATAAGTCAAGCAGAGAGAGTCAATTATCATATGGTTTCACTTATTTCTGGAGCATAACAAATAGCATGGAGGACATGGGGAGTTAGAGAGGAGAAGGGAGTTGGGGGAAAATGGAAGGGGAGTTGAATCATGAGAGACTATGGACTCTGAAAAACAACCTGAGGGGTTTGAAGTTCGGGGGGGGTGGGAGGTTGGGGTACCAGGTGGTGGGTATTATAGAGGGCACGGATTGCATGGAGCACTGGGTGTGGTGAAAAAATAATGAATACTGTTATGCTGAAAAGGAATAAATTTAATTAAAAAAAAGACTGTTCTGTAAGCATATGTTGGAACAGAAGTACATCCTAGCTCTCTGTGCCCAGAAAATATTATTTAAAAAGTAAATACCATTGTTATTTAATATATGACAACTGTGAGAAGAAGAAAACTTGCAAATTCCTAGTTTGAACCATATGAAATTGATAATTGGTGATTTTTTTCAGTTACAAAACCAACAGCTTTATATGGTACAGCTTAATAATTGAGAAGAGATGAACAATGTAAAATATTATTAAAGTACTTTAGGTATAAACAGGAGGACTACTTTTTTTCTCACATCACACCAGAGACCAAAATAAAAGTAGACTGAAGAGTTAAAAGATAAATAAGAAAATATTAAGAAAAATATAATGATTTGATACAAATTTTAGGATTATTTGCTCCAGCTCCTTGAAAAATACCAGTGGAATTTTGATCAGAATAGCATTAAAAGTATAGGTTGCTCTATAGTTCCTTGAGTACAGATCTTTTACCTCTTTGGTTAGGTTTATTCCCAGATATCTTATGGTTCATGGTGCTATAGCAAATGGAATCAATTCTCTAACTTCCCTTTTTGTACTTTTATTGTTATTGTATAGGAAAGCCACTGATTTCTGGACATTGACTTTGTATCCTGCCACATTACTGAATTGCTATATAAGTTCTAGTAGTTTGGGGGTGGAGTCTTTTGGGTGTTCCATATAAAGAATCATGTCATCTGTGGAGAGAGAGAACTTGACTTCTTCCTTGCCAATTTGGATATCTTTTATTTCTCTTTGTTGTCTGATTGCTGTTTCTAGGACTTCTAATACTATGTTGAACAAGAGTGGTGAGAGTGGGCATTCTTGTTGTGTTCCTGATCTCAATGGGAAGGCTGTGAGATTTTTTCCATTGAAGAAGATATTTGCTGTGGGCTTTTCTTTTTTTTAATTTTTTATTTTTTATAAACATATATTTTTATCCCCAGGGGTACAGGTCTGTGAATCACCAGGTTTACACACTTCACAGCACTCACCAAAGCACATACCCTCCCCAATGTCCATAATCCCACCCCCTTCTCCCAAACCCCTTCCCCCCAGCAACCCTCAGTTTGTTTTGTGAGATTAAGAGTCACTTATAGTTTGTCTCCCTCCCAATCCCATCTTGTTTCTTTTATTCTTCTCCTACCCACTTAACAGACACATAGATCAATGGAACAGAATAGAGAGCCCAGAAATAGACCCTCAACTCTACAGCCAACTAATCTTCGACAAAGCAGGAAAGAATGTCCAATGGAAAAAAGACAGCCTCTTCAATAAATGGTGCCGGGAAAATTGGACAGCCACATGCAGAAAAATGAAATTGGACCATTTCCTTACACCACACACAAAAATAGACTCAAAATGGATGAAGGACCTCAATGTGCGAAAGGACTCCATCAAAATCCTTGAGGAGAACACAGGCAGCAACCTCTTCGACCTCAGCCGCAGCAACATCTTCCTAGGAACAACGCCAAAGGCAAGGGAAGCAAGGGCAAAAATGAACTATTGGGATTTCATCAAGATCAAAAGCTTTTGCACAGCAAAGGAAACAGTTAACAAAATCAAAAGACAACTGACAGAATGGGAGAAGATATTTGCAAACGACATATCAGATAAAGGACTAGTGTCCAGAATCTATAAAGAACTTAGCAAACTCAACACCCAAAGAACAAATAATCCAATCAAGAAATGGGCAGAGGACATGAACAGACATTTCTGCAAAGAAGACATCCAGATGGCCAACAGACACATGAAAAATTGCTCCATATCACTCGGCATCAGGGAAATACAAATCAAAACCACAATGAGATATCACCTCACACCATTCAGAATGGCTAAAATAAACAAGTCAGGAAATGACAGATGCTGGCGAGGATGCGGAGAAAGGGGAACCCTCCTACACTGTTGGTGGGAATGCAAGCTGGTGCAGCCACCCTGGAAAACAGCATGGAGGTTCCTCAAAATGTTGAAAATAGAACTGCCCTATGACCTAGCAATTGCACTATTGGGTATTTACCCTAAAGATACAAACATAGTGATCCAAAGGGGCACGTGCACCTGAATGTTTATAGCAGCAATGTCCACAATAGCCAAACTACGGAAAGAACCTAGATGTCCATAAACAGATGAATGGATCAAGAAGATGTGGTATATATACACAATGGAATACTATGCAGCCATCAAAAGAAATGAAATCTTGCCATTTGCGACAACATGGATGGAACTAGAGCGTATCATGCTTAGCGAAATAAGTCAAGCAGAGAAAGACAACTATCATATGATTTCCCTGATATGAGGAAGTGCAGTGGGTTTTTCATAGATAGATTTGATAAAGTTCAGAAATGTTCCATCTATCCCTATACTTTGAAGCATTTTAATCAGGAATGGAGGCTGGGATTTTGTCAAATGCTTTTTCTGCATCAATTGAGAGGACCATGTGGTTTTTCTCTCTTCTTTTATTGATTTGTTCCAACACATTGATTGATTTGCAAATGTTGAATCATGCTTGTAACCCAGGATGAATCCCACCTGGTCATGGAGGATAATCTTTTTAATGTGCTGTTGGACCCTGTTTGCTAGGATCTTGTTGAGAATCTTATCATCCATATTCATCAGTGATATTGGTCTGAAATTCTCCTTTTTGGTGGTGTCTTTTCCTGGTTTGGGGATCAGGATTATGCTGGGTTCATAAAAAGAGTCTGGAAGTTTTCCTTCTGCTTCAATTTTTTGAAACAGCTTCAGGAGAATAGGTGTTATTTCTTCTTTGAAAGTTTGGTAGAATTCCCCAGGGATCTGTCAGGTCTTGGGCTCTTACTTTTTGGGGAGTTTTTTGATTATGGCTTCAATCTCATTACTAGATACTGATCTATTCAGGTTGTCAATTTCTTCCTGGTTCTATTTTGGGAGTTTATAGTTTTCCAGGAATGAAAACATTTTATCTAGGTTGCTTAACTTATTGGTATATAACTGTTGATAATAACTTCTGATGATTGTTTCTACTTCATTGGTGTTAGTTGTGATCTTTCCCTTTTCATTCATAATTCTATTAATTTGTATAGAATCAGAAGAGACCAGGAATCACTAAGGAAATGTTGAAAAACAAAAATAAAACTGGCGGCCTCATGTTACCTGATTTCAAGCTTTACTACAAAGCTGTGATCACCAAGAGAGTATGGTACTGGTATAAAAACAGACACATAGACCAGTGGAACAGAATAGAGAGCCCAGATATGGACCCTCAACTCTATGGGCAAATAATCTTCGACAAAACAGGAAAATATATAGTGGAAAAAAGACAGTCTCTTCAATAAGTGATGCTGGGAAAACTGGACAGCTATATGTAGAAAAATGAAACTCGACCATTCTCTTATACCATACACAAAGATCAACTCGAAATAGATAAAAGACTTCAATGTGAGAGAGGAATCTATCAGAATCCTAGAGGAGAGCATAGGCAGTAGCCTCTTTGATTTAAGACACAGCAAATTCTTTCAAGATATGTCTCCAAAGGCAAAGGAAACAAAAGCAAAAATGAATTTTTGAGACTTCATCAAGATCAAAAGCTTCTGCACAGCAAAGGAAACAGTCAACAAAACAAAGAGGCAACTCACGGAATGGGAGAAGATGTTTGCAAATGACAGTACAGACAAAGGGTTGATATCTAGGACCTATAAAGAACTCCTCAAACTCAACACACAAAAAATAGACAAACATCAAAAAATGGGCAGAATATGAACAGACACTTCTCCAATGAGGACATGGCTATCAGACACATGAAAAAATGTTAATTATCACTAGCCCTCAGAGAGATTTAAATTAAAACCACATTGAGATATCACCTTACACCAGTTAGAATGGCCAAAATTAGCAAGACAGGAAACAGCATGTATTGGAGAGGATGTGGAGAAAGGCGAACCCTCTTCCATTGTTGGTGGGAATGCAGTCTCTTTGGAAAACAGTGTGGAGATTCCTCAAGAAATTAAAAATAGAGCTTCCCTATGACCCTTCCATTGCACTCCTGGGTATTTACCCCAAAGATACAGATGTAGTAAAAAGAAGGGCCATCTGTACCCCAATGTATATGGCAGCAATGGCCACAGTCACCAAACTGTGGAAAGAACCAAGATGCACTTCAATGGATGCCCTTCCTTATCTGAATGGATAAGGAAGATATGGTTCCTATACACTATGGAATATTATGCCTCTATCAGAAAGGATGAATATTCAACTTTTGTATCAACATGGATGGAACTGGAAGAGATTATGTTGAGTGAAATAAGTCAAGCAGAGAAAGTCAATTATCTTAGGGTTTCACTTATTTGTGGAGCATAACAAATAAAATGGAGGACATGGGGATGTGGAGAGGAGAAGGGAGCTGAGGAAAATTGGAAGGGGAAGTGAACCTTGAGAGACTATGGACCCTGAAAAACAACCCGTGGGTTTTGAAGAGGTGGGGGGTGGGAAGTTGAAGGAATCAAGTGATGGGTATCGGGGAAGGCATGTATTGCATGGAGCACTGGGTGTGGTGCAAAAACAAATACTTTTACGCTGAAAAGAAATTTTAAAAAAGGCGTTATGCTATGTGAAAGTCAGTCAGAAAAAGACACACGTTATACGATTCCACTTATGTGAGGTACCAAGAGGAATCAAATTCAGAGATGAATGGTAAAATGTTGGTTTCCAGGTGCTAAGGGAGGGGGGAATGGGGATTTATTGCTTAGTGGGTATGACATTATAGTTTAGAATGATAAAAATTCCCTGATTGACTGATGATGTGTTGGTTGCACAACAGTGTGAAAGCATTTAAACTCATGGAATTGTATGCTTTCAAATGGTTAGGTTGATAAATTTTGTGTTACTTATATTTTATCACAATAAAAAATATATAGAGATGTCCTTAAAAAAAGTAATATATTCATTTCCAATGGCTGCCATCAGAAATTACCTTAACATTACTGGCTTAAAGACAATAAATGTATTGTCTTACATTTCTACAGGTTAGAAGTCTGACACTCAAGATGTTTTCAGGGTTATGTTCTATTCTGGAGACCTGCCTTTCTCACTTCTAGAAGCAACCCAAATTTGTTGGCCCACAGTTCCTTTCCCAATCTAGAAATTCACTAATAGCAGTCAAGTTCCTTCCCATATCACATCACTCTGACTTCCTCTTCTGCCTTGCCTTTCCACTTTAAATGAAGTCCATGATTACAGTAATTCTACCCAAATAATCTGGTATAGTCTCCTCATTTTAAGGCTTTTTGATTAGTGAATTTAATTCTACATGCAATCTTCATTACTACTTTCCATTTAATGTAACATATTCACAGGTTCTGAGGATTAGGACATCTTGCGGAAACCATTATTATTCCTACAAGTAATAAAACTAGGTTGCATATGTAAGAGTTTGTTTGAGAGTCTGTTGTATCTGTTTTTATGCCAGTAACATGCTGTCTTGGTGATCACAGCTTTGTAGTAAAGCTTGAAATCAGGTAACATGATGCCCCCCATTTTATTTTTGTTTTTCAACATTTCCTTAGAGATTCTGGGTGTCTTCTGATTTCATACAAATTTCTGGATCATTTGCTCCAGCTTTTTGAAGAATACTGGCGGAATTTTGATCGGAATGACATTAAAAGTATAGGCAGTATAGACATTTTAACAATGTTTATTCTTCCGATCCAAGAGCATGGAATGGTCTTCCATCTTTTTGTGTCTTCTTCAATTTCCTTCATGAGTGTTCTGTAGTTCCTCAAGTACAGATCCTTTACCTCTTTGTTAGGTTTATTCCCAGGTATCTTATGGTTCTTGGTGCTATAGTAAATGGAATCTATTCTCTAATTTCCCTTTCTGTATTTTCATTATTAGTGTATAAGAAAGCCACTGATTTCTGCACACTGACTTTGTATCCTGCCACGAAGCTGAATTGCTGTATGAGTTCTAGTAGTTTTGGGGTTGGAGTCTTCTGGGTTTTCCATATAAAGAATCATGTCATCTGCGAAGAGAGAGAGTTTGACTTCCTCATTACCAATTTGGATACCTTTTATTTCTCCTTGCTGTCTGATTGCTGTTGCTAGGACTTCTAATACTATGTTGAAAAAGAGTGGTGAAAGTGGGCATCCTTGTCTTGTTCCTGATCTCAACGAAAAGGCTGCAAGCTTTTTCCCATTGAGGATGATATTTGCTGTGGGTCTTTCATAGATAGATTTGATGAAGTTCAGAAATGTTCCCTCTATCCCTATACTTTGAAGTGTTTTAATCAAGAATGAATGCTGGATTTTGTCAAATGCTTTTTCTGCATCAATTGAGATGACCATGTGGTTCTTCTCTCTTCTCAGACACATAGACCAGTCAAACAGAGTAGAGAGCCCAGATATGGACCCTCAACTCTATGGGCAATTAATCTTGGACAAAAAAGGAAAAAATAAACAGTGGAAAAAGACAGATCTTCAATAAATGGTGCTGGGAAAACTGAACAGCTACATGTAGAAGATTGAAACTCAACCATTCTCTTACACCGTACACAAAGATAAACTCAAAATGGAAAAAAGAACTCAATGTGAGGCAGGAATCCATCAGAATCCTAGAGGAGAACATAGGCAGTAATCTCTTCGATATCAGCCATAACAACTTCTTTCAATATATGTCTCCAAAGGCAAAGGAAATAAAATAAAAAATAAGCTTCTGGGACTTCATCAAAATCAAAAGCTTCTGAACAGCAAAGAAAACAGTCAAAAAAATAAAGAGCCAACCCACAGAATAGGAGAAGATATTTGCAAATGACAGTACAGACAAAAGGTTGATATCCAGGATCTATAATGAACTCCTCAAACTCAACACACACAAAACAAGAAGTCATATAAAAAATGGGCAGAAGATATGAACAGAGACTTCTCCAATGAAGACATACAAATGGCTATCAGACACATGAAAAAATGTTTATCATCACTAGCCCTCAGGAAGATTAAAATTAAAACCACATTGAGTTACCACTTTACACCAGTTAGAATGGCCAAAATTATCAATACAGGAAACAACATGTGTTGGAGGGGATGTGGAGAAAGGGGAACCCTGTTACACTGTTGGTTGGGAATGCAAGTTGGAGAACAGTGTGGAGATTCCTCAAGAAATTAAAAATAGAACTTCCCTATGACCCTGCAATTGCACTCCTGGGTATTTACCCCAAAGATACAGATGTAGTGAAAAGATGAGCCATCTGTACCCCAATGTTTATAGCAGCAATGGCCACGGTCTCCAAACTATGGAAAGAACCAAGATGCCCTTCAACAGACGAATGGATAAGGAAGATGTAGTCTATATACACTATGGAGTATTATGCCTCCATCAGAAAGGATGAATACCCAAATTTTGTAGCAACATGGACGGACTGGAAGAGATTATGTTGAGTGAAATAAGTCAAGCAGAGAGAGTCAATTATCATATGGTTTCACTTATTTGTGGAGCATAACAAATAGCATGGAGGACATGGGGAGTTAGAGAGGAGAAGGGAGTTGGGGGAAATGGGGGGGAGTTGAATCATGAGAGACTATGGACTCTGAAAAACAATCTGAGAGGTTTGAAGTGGTGGGGGGTATGAGATTAGGGTACCAGGTGGTGGGTATTATAGAGGGCATGGATTGCATGGAGCACTGGGTGTGGTGAAAAAATAATGAATACTGTTATGCTGAAAATAAATAAATTTAATTAAAGAAAAAAAAACAGAAAAAAAGAGTCTGTTGTAGTTGTAGAACCAAAATTTATACAATTAAATTTAATTTCAGAATCCTTCTCATGCTCCTAATTGTGCTCTCCTCTCCATTAGAAGGTACACATGGCTTCATCAGTGTATTTATATCTAAATGCAAACATATCACTTTTGAACAAATGGGCTCAAATTGAATATATTCTTTTCCAGATTGCTTTACATTAAATGATACATTTAAAACTTATTTCTGTTTGTGTACATAGAAATATCTCATTTTTTGTAACAGCCACATACACATAAAAATACATACTGTTAAGTATGGATTGTCATAATTTATTTATTTCCTTTCTTTTTTTTATTTATTTATTTCCTTTCTTAATAAAGGAAATATACTTGTTTGAACTAACTTTTTTAAAATATTTATGTATCATACACATTAAGTCTATGTCTTTTTAAAATGCAACATGTCTCCTCCCAACATTATGTAGATCAGTAGAATGGAATAGAAAAGCTAAGAAGAGACCCACATACTATGTTCAAATTGTTTCTGGCAAAGCTGCCAAAAGTCATTTCAATGGAGAAAAAGTAACCCTTTCAATAAATGGTACTAAGGAAGTATGGATGTTCCTCTGAAAATTAATAATAGAATTACCATATGATCCGGTTATCCCACTACTGGGTATTTGCCCAAAGAAAACAAAACCCTAATTTGAAAAGTTATGAGCACTCCTATGTTTATTGCAGAATTATTTACAAAAGCCAAGATATGGAAGCAATCCAAGTGTCCATCTATAGAAGAATATATGAGGAAGATATGGTGTATACAAATACAATGGGATTATACTCAGCCATAAGAAGAATGAGATCTTGCCATTTGAAATAACATGGATAGATGTAAAGGGCATAATGCTAAGTGAAATAAGTCAGACAAAGAAAGACAAATGCCATATAATTTCACTCATATGTGTAATTTAAGAAACAAAACAAACGAACAAAGACAAAGAGGCAACAACAGAAAAGCAGACCCTTAAACAAACTTGTGGCTGCCAGAGGGGAGGTGGTTAGAGGGTGGATGAAACAGACAAAGTGGATTAAGGGTTTACCTATTGGGGCACCTGGGTGGCTCAGTGGGTTAAAGCCTCGGCCTTTGGCTCAGGTAATGATCTCAGGGTCCTAGGATCAAGCCCCACATTGGGCTCTCTGCTCAGCAAGGAGCCTGCTTCTCCCTCTCTCTGTCTCTGCCTGCCTCTCCACCTTCTTGTGATCTCTGTCTGTCAGATAAATAAAATCTTTAAAAATATCTTTAAAAAAGAGTTTACTTATCATGATGATTTCTGAGTAATGGGTATAGTTGTTGGATCATTATATTGTACACATTAAACTAAAATAACACTGTTAATTATATGTCAATTAGAAAATAAGAATAATTTAAAAATAAAGAAATTGTGCTAAACTATTTTTTATATCCTATGTTTACTCCTGTAAGCCAAAAAGCAAACAAACAAAAACAAAAAACAAAACCAAAATATTCATTCTGTGACAGACCATGTGAAGAAGATGAAAATACAAACTTCAGACGGGGAGAAGATACTTGCAAACCACATGTCTGACAAAAGAACAATATGTACTTAGAGTATATACAGAAAATTCAAAATTGATATCAAAACAAACAATTCAATTAGAAGATGGGCAAGGTGTAAAGAGAGTTCATGTATTTGGGATTTGTCAAACTTTTTGAATGAGGCTTGGATGACTATGTATGGGAAATAAATAGGAATACCTTTGCTGTATCCCATAGGATTTGGACCAATGTGTCTTCATTCTCATGGGTTTCCATGAATTAAGTTCTGTTATTTCCAAACGTTCTTGAGAAGGATGGTCTTTAGTTTCCAAGTGTTTGAATTCATTCCAAACTTATTCTTGTGGTTGAGCTCCAGTTTCAAAGCATTATGGTCTGAGAATAAACGGAATATTCTGTCTTTTGGTATCAGCTGAGCCCTGATTTGTGACCCAGTATGGGGGTCTCTGAAGAAAGTCTCACGTGCACTTGAGAATAATGAGTATTCTGTTGTATTAAGGTGGAATGTTCTCTATATAACTTTGAGGTCCATCTGGTCCAATGTGTCATTCAAAGTTCTTGTTTCTTTGTCGATTTTCTGCTTAGAAGATCTGACTATCTCTGAGATTGGTCTCTTAAGATCCCAGACAATTAATGCATTCCTATCAACATGACTCTTTATTTTGATTAACACTTGGCTTGTGTAGTTGGCTGCTCCCAAGCTGGGGACATAAATATTCACATTGTTTGACCTTCCTGGTGGATAGACCCTTGAAGAACGATGTAGTGTCCTTCTGTATCTCTGACTACAGTCTTTAGCTTAAAATCTGTCTGATATAAAACTCACTATCCCAGTTTTCTTTTGAGACCTGCTGACATTAAAGACGTTTTCCCATCCCTTCACCTTCAGTCTGGATGTATCTTTAGCTTCAAAATTCATTCCTTTTAAACAGCATATGGATGGGTCCTGCCATTTTATCCAGATGGCAACCCTGTGCTCTCCCATGGGAGCATTTAGGCTGTTCCCATTGAAAGTGATTATTGAAAGATAAGTTTTTATTGTCTTCATGTTGTCTGTGAAGGCTCACCTAAACTCCCACCATCCCGCCAAAACCCTTAGTTTGTTTCTCAGAGTCCACAGTCACTCATGGTTAATCTTCCCTTCTAATTTCCCCCAATTCACTTCTCCTCTCCAACTCCCAATGCCCTCTGTGTTATTGCTTACATTCCACAAGTAAGTGAAACCAAATGATAATTGACTCTCTCCACCTGACTCATTTCACTCAGCACAATCTCCTCCAGTCCCATCCATGTCGATACAAAAGTTGAGTATTCATCTTTGCTGATGGAGGCATAATATTCCATTGTATATATGGACCATATCTTCTTTATCCATTCGTCTGTTGAAGGGCATCTGTGCTCTTTCCATAGTTTGGCGACTGTGGCCATTGCTCCTATGAACATTGGGGTAGAGATTGCCACTTCCAGTTGGAGAATGAAAGAAGAATTAGGCACAAACAAGTCAGCTGAAAGAGAAAGGGAGCAGGGGACAACAGTCTAAAAGATGCTGCCCCAATCAGCTCCACAGTCTCACCTCTATTATATAGAAACAATAACCAACCAAAGGTCAAACATTAGTCACATGTCTTGTGGATAAACAAGAAGAACAGCAAAGTTTACAGTTAAACAAGCACATTCCAAGGACTCATCTATCTAACAACAGGCACTTTGGGGAGGAGAAAGGAAAGATAATGGAAAAAGGAAGCAGGCAGCATTCCGTCCTGAGCAGGCTGGCTATTCCCAGTTTCTCTGCTTCCGTGAAGCTGGCAGCTTTCCACCCTGAGCTAGCCGGACATCCCCAGCTGCTCAGCTTCAAGGCCATATATCATCCTCTCCCCCAAAGGCCTGTTGCCAGTATGTGTTTTTCTTAAAGTGATATCTAAATGTGCTTGGTAACTAGTAAAATCTTCCAGTGGTTACTTTTTAAGTAATACATTGTTCTGAGGGGCAGTTGCAACAGATGACCCTTCTTTACACCACATCTCTATCTTTGGGGTAGTCAGTAGTGCAACTGCAGGGTCATAGGGTAGCTCTATTTTCAATTTCTTAAGGAATCTCCACACTGTTTTCCAGAGTGACTGCACCAACTTGCCTTCCGACCAACAGTGTAGGAAGGTTTCCTTTCCTGCACATCCTCTCCAACTCTTGTTGTTTAATGTCTTGTTAATTTTGGCCATTCTAACTGGTGTAAGGTAGTATCTCAACGTGGTTTTGATTTTAATTTCCCTGATGGCTAATAAGGATAAACATTTTTTTTTCTTTATGTGTCTCCTAGCCATTTGTATGTCTTCTTTGGAGAAGTGTCTGTTCATGTCTTCTGCCCATTTTTAGACATGATTATCTGTTTTATGTTTTTGTTTTTATTTTTGTTTTGTTTTGTTTGTTTTTGAGGGTTGAGATTGAGGTACTCTTTCTAGATCTTGGATATCAGCCTTTTATCTGTAGTTTCATTTGGGAATGTCTTCTCCCATTCCGTGGGTTGCCTCTTTGTTTTGTTCACTGTTTTCTTTACTGTGCAGAAGGTTTTTTTATCTTGATGAAGTTGCAGAAGTTCATTTTCAGAAGAGTAAAAAGTTTGCAGACCTCCTCCTTATACTTCTTCTCTGTCAGTTTGTCCTCTAGAACACTAGTTCTGTCTTATACCTCACTTACCCTAGCTGTAGAGTATTTAGATTAGAGTAGATCTCACTGATAGTATTTTTTAACTTTTGCCAAATCAGCTCTTAATATCTTCCTTAGAGATTCTATGTTATCACTAATGTTCTTCTCCAACCTTACTATTACCTGGATACTTGTTACCCTGAATTCCCTTTCTGGCATACGGTTTATGTCCATAGCAAATGGTTCTGTGGTGGGCACAGTCTCTGAATTTTTGCTCTGTTGGGTGTTCCTTGTCCTAGTCATTTTGGTGAGAATTTTTTGAGGGGATGTATAGGTGAATATATCAACCACGATCCAGGCAAGGTGCATGTGGAAAATTTCAGAGAATCAGAAGTCACTACCAAAAAGGAAGAAAGAGAGAGAGAGAGAGAGAGTGAGAGAGAGAGAGAGAACCCAGCAAAAATAAGCTCCAAAAGTAAGATTTACAAGGCATATAAACAAAAACAAACAAACAAAAAGTCTGACAAAAGTAAATGACAAGAAAAAAATGAAGAACCCAGCCAAAATGAGCCCCAAGAATAAGATTCATATAGTACCAAAACAAAATGAAAAACACAGAAAAACTGACAGAAGAATAAGATGGGTGGGTGGTTATAAACACTTAATGTGGGCGAGGATGTTTAGGATGGTTATTTTAGTTCCTCCTCAGTGTATGCTGCTATCTTTGTAAAAGGACTCGACTTTCCAGAGATACAGGGAAATTTTACTTCTATATTGGATAGTATTGAATAGGGAAAAAGGATTACCTTGAAGCTTATTTCTATATGTAAAATAAAAAAAAAAAGAAAAGGAAGTATAGATTGCTCTAGGCAGTATAGACATTTTAACAATGTTTATTCTTCTAATCTAAGAGCATGAAATGTTCTTCCATCTTTTCCTGTCTTCTTCAATTACTTTCATGAGTGTTCTATAGTTCCTTGAGTACAGATCCTTTACCTCTTTGGTAAGAATAAACATTGTTAAAATGTCTATACTGCCTAGAGCAATCTATACTTTTATTGCTATTCCAATCAAAATACCACCGGTATTCTTCAAAGAGCTGGAGCCAATAATCCTAAAATTTGTATGCAATCAGAAGAGACACTGAATCGCTAAGAACATGCTAAAAACAAAATTAAAACTGGGGGGTATCTCTTTACCTGATTTCAAGCTTTACTACAAAGCTGTGATCACCAAGACAGCATGGGACTGGCATAAAAAAAGACACATAGACCAGTAGCACAGAGTAGAGAGCCCAGATATGGATCCTCAACTTTATGGGCAAATAATCTTCGACAAAACAGGAAAAAATATACAGTGGAAAAAAGACAGCCTCTTCGATAAATGGTGCTGGGAAAACTGGGCAGCTACATGTAGAAGAATGAAATTCGACCATTCTCTTACACAGTACACAAAGATCAACTCAAAATGGATAAAAGACCTCAAAGTGAGACAGGAATCCATCAGAATCCTAGAGAAGAACATAGGCAGTAATCTCTTTGATATCAGCAACAGCAACTTCTTTCAAGATATGTCTCCAAAGGCAAAGGAAACAAAAGCGAAGATGAACTTTTGGGACTTCATCAAAATCAAAAGCTTCTGCACAGCAAAGAAAACAGTCAAAAAAACAAAGAGGCAACCCACGGAATGGGAGAAGATATTTTCAAACAACAGTACAGACAAAAGGTTGATATCCAGGATCTATAATGAACTTCTCAAACTCAACACACACAAAACAGACAATCATATCAAAAAATGGGCAGAAGATATGGACAGACACTTCTCCAATAAAGACATACAAATGGCAATCAGACACATGCAAAAATGTTCATCATCACTAGCCCTCAGGGAGATGCAAATTAAAACTACATTGAGCTATCACCTTACCCAGGTAGAATGGCCAAAATTAGCAAGACAGGAAACAACATGTGTTGGAGAGGATGTGGAGAAAGGGGAACCCTCTTGCACTGTTGGTGGGAATGCAAGTTGGTGCAGCCTCTTTGGAGAACAGTGTGGAGATTCCTCCAGAAATTAGAAATAGAACTTCCCTATGAACCTGCCATTGCACTCCTGGGTATTTACCCCAAAGATACAGATGTAGTGAAAAGAAGGGCCATCTGTAATGCAATGTTTATAGCAGCAATGGCCACGGTCCCCAAACTGTGGAAAGAACCAAGATGTCCTTCAACGGATGTATGGATAAGGAAAATGTGGTCCATATACACTATGGAGTATTATGCCTCCATCAGAAAGGACGAATACCCAAATTTTGTAGCAACATGGACGGGACTGGAAGAGATGATGCTGAGTGAAATAAGTCAAGCAGAGACAGTCAATTATTATATGGTTTCACTTATTTGTGGAGCATAACAAAAAGCATGGAGGACATGGGGAGTTACAGAGAAGAGATTTGGGGTGAATTGGAAGGGGAGGTGAATCATGGGATTCTATGGACTCTGAAAAACAATCTGAGGGCTTTGAAGTGGTAGAGGGTTGGGAGGTCGGGGTACCAGGTGGTGGGTATTATAGAGGGCACGGATTGCACGGAGCACTGGGTGTGGTGAAAAAATAATGATACTGTTATGCTGAAAACAAATAAATGAAAAAAAAATTAAAAAAGAACAGAAAAATAAAAAAGAAACACAAGTATATGCATGAAAAAAGTTGAAGTAAAAAAGTTATTATGGAATATGTTGTACTAAACCTTTAGCTATAATGGTAAATAGGTTAAAAAGATTAAGAGAGCATGGATCATGAGAAAAAATTTTTAAAAAGTTGTATCTGTGAAATATATAGGTTTTAGGGCAATACCGGGAGTTTTATATATTGTTTTCCCCAGATGTTGTGGTTTTACAATTTTATGGTGACCCCGTGGCTGTTGTCCTCTCATTCTTTTTGCTTGTCTTCTAGGGAAGTTGTCAGAGGCAGGCCCCTGGCCAGGGCGGCCTCCGCCATTAAAAGATGGCGCCTGGCTAGTTGCCAGGTTAGGATTGCCTCGTCAGACTAAGCGGAACGCCCAAAGAGGAAGTAAACAGCATTGGTTGCTAGCAAAGTTGTTCGTTTAGGTGCACAGCCTGATTCGCTCCCTCCTGTACCCTGCTCACTGATTGGTCATGTAAGCGTATATAAGTGTGTAGACTTGCAGAAATAAAGAGAGAGAAGATGCATCTGAACCAGGCTTCTTGTCATCCTTGCGGGTCAAGGGCGATAGGAAAGGGCCTGACGCATTTTTCTCCTCTGAATCTTGGTTGGTTTGAGTTAACCTTCAGGTTATCAAGGAGCTGGGCTCAGTGGAAACCTTTTTTTCATGCTTTTGTTCTCTGGAGGTTTCTGTTCTTTGGTAGCTATTGGTGGCTTTTTAGACTGTCAGAGCAAAGGAAGGATCTTTCTGTACCCATGCCTCTGCCTCTGAGAGGCATGGGTACAGAACAGACTGTACCCATGGAACAGACTGTTCCATATGGGTGCTCCAGAACATACAGACTCCCCCTCTGCACGCTCCGCTGAACAGTGCAACCTCCCACAGGCAGAGTGCACACACAGCCACCATCCCAGTTGTCACCCGAGGCCCCTGCTTATCTCTGCATCACCATGACACTAAAACTATGAGCAATATTGGTCATGGGAACCAGCTTCTGGTGACTGCCTTTGCCAGGACTGCTGTCTGGTGCCAGGCCCATGCCGGGTGCACTCAGACCCAGTGGTCACGCAGGTTGGGAAAGGCTGCTGTTGAAGAATCCTGGCAAGAGATCCCACCAGGTTCTCTCAAGCACAGGCTGGGAGTGTTTAGACCCTGCAGCTGGTCGCAGAAAGCTGTTGTCCTAGAGACTGTTGGCTGCCACCCACATCAGGCTCTCTCAGGTATAGTTGGGAGTACACGCAGCCAAGCAGTGGTGCAAGCAGCAGAAAGCCACAGGCTCAGGAACCACGGACTGAAGGCCCTGCCAGACTTTTTCTGGCACAGGTGGTCGCTGGTGTTGACCATCCTGGGAACATGGGCTTAGTACCCTGTCTGTGACCACTTGATTCCACCAGGTGTCCCTTAAGATATTTTGCTCTTTTTTTGTGCTTTTAACCAGACTCCAAGTTAATGTTGGTCCCCAATCACAGGGAACTTTTTTTATTGGGGTATTACTTTCCAGTGTGTTGCTTCTGGTGGCTCTCTCTCTCTTCTGTTTATCTTTCAGTATCAGTCCAAATGTTTCTATTCCTCTTTACCTCCCCACTGATGTTCTGCCCTGGGAGAGATCCAGAATATATAATCTTACATATCAGGCTGGTTTCATGGGTATTCAGAGTGTTCTGGTATATATTTAGCTTACCTTAGGGTACCATTTGAAACAGGGTCTCCTACTTCTCCACTATCTTGCCCCTCCACCGCAAGATTATTGACAAGTTGTGTCTTCCTGCAAGCTATGACTTGTATTTGTACTGAACCCCAAAATATTGGAAGTTGTGCCCAATCCTGGCATTTGCCATCCCTACTGACATAGCGTACCCCAAGCAGGCTCTTCTGCAATGTACCAGATTCTTCTAAGGGCCCAGGAGTTTGGCCAAAGCTTAAAGGGGTTTTGACTCCAGATAACACTGACAGGGGCTGAGTTCTCACAGGATTTGTGTAAGATCTCATGAAATTTTGATGAGATCCTACGAGTTTTGAGTGGGATCTCATGAGATTTGGACTAAGATCATGGGAGAATTGCCCTAAGATCTCCTGAGATCTGACTAAGTTAAAAGGTCTTTTCCCCCCACCTTGGGTGTTGTGAGGCAATCACAGGCTGCTTTTTTTTTTTTTTAGTTTTTTCACCCTTTTTATTTTATTTTTATTTTTTACTTTTTTTTGTTTTAGTATATTTTTTCTTTTTTTTTTCATTTATTTATTTTCAGCATAACAGTATCATTATTTTTTCACCACACCCAGTGCTCCATGCAATCCGTGCCCTCTATAATACCCACCACCTGGTACCCTGACCTCCCACTCCCTTGCCACTTCAAACCCTTCAGATTGTTTTTCAGAGTCCATAGTCTCTCATGATTCACCTCCCCTTCCAATTTGCCCCAGCCGCCTTCTCTCTAACTCCCCATGTCCTCCATGCTTTTTGTTATGCCCCACAAATAAGTGAAACCATATAATAATTGATTCTCTCTTCATGACTTATTTCACTCAGCATCATCTCTTCCAGTCCCGTCCATGTTGCTACAAAAATTGGGTATTTATTTTTTTAATTATTTTTTAATTAAGTTTATTTATTTTCAGCATAACAATATTCATTATTTTTTCACCACACCCAGTGCTCCATGCATCCGTGCCCTCTATAATACCCACCACCTGGTACCCCAACCTCCCACCCCCCCCACTTCAAACCCTTCAGATTGTTTTTCAGATTTAAATTCAATTAGCCAACATAGAGTACATCATCAGTTTTTTGAGGTAGGATTCAATGATTTATTAGTTGTGTGTAACACCCAGTATTCATCACATTATATGCTCTCCTTAATGGTATTCATTCACTTACTCTATCCCAACACACCTCCCTTCCTGCAACCCTTAGTTTGCTTCCGATATCATGTGTCTTTTATTGTTTATCTCCCTCTTTGATTACTTCCCATTCAGTTTTTCTTCCACTCATCTATGACTCTCTGTGTTTTTCTTATGGGAAAGTGAACATAGAAGTAAAATAATATGATAATTGTCTCCTCTGGTTGACTTATTTCACTTTGCATAATACCTTCCCTTTACATTCATGTTAATGCAAATGATAAGATTTCATCCTTTCTGATGGCTGAGTAATATGCCATTGTATGTATGAACCCCATCTTCTATATTTTCCATCTCTTCTTTTGTGAGTTCCCTTTATAGAATTTTTAATTTATACATTTTAAAAAATTGCTTGATAATGTTCCTGAATTCATTGTTTATGCACCACACCCAGTGCTCCATGCAATACATGCCCTCCATAATACCCACCACCAGGCTCACCCTATCTCCCACCTTCTCTCCCCTCCAAAACCCTCAGTCTGTTTTTCAGAGTCCAGTGTCCCTCATGATTCATCTCCCCCTCCAATTTTCCCCAACTCACATCTCCTCTCCATCTCCCCATATCCTCTGTGTTATCCATTCATCTTTTAAAGGACATATCAACTCCTTACATAGTTTGACTATTGTTGAGATTGTTTCTATGAACATTGGGGCGCATGTGCCCTTTCTTTTCACTATATCAGTATCTTTGGATAAATACTGGGCAATAGGGTAACTCTATTTTTAGATTTCTGAGAAAACTGTACTGTTTTCTAGAGTGGCGGTACCAGGTTATATTCCTGACAACTGTTTAAGGGTGTTCCCCTTTCTCTACATTGTTGCCAACATTTATTCATCCTTGTCCTGTTAATTTTAACCATTTTGGCCAGTATAAGCTAATATCCCATTTACACTTCCCTGACAGAAAGTGATGTGGAGCCTTTTTTCATGTGTCTCTTGGCCATTTACATATCTACTTTGGAGAAAATCCTGTTCATTTCTCCTGCCCATTTCTTGACTGGATTATGTATTTTTTGGGTGTTGATTTTGATAAGACATACAAATGGCTATCAGACACATGAAAAAATGTTCATCATCACTAGCCATCAGGGAGATTCAAATTAAAAGCACATTGAGATATCACCTTACACCAGTTAGAATGGCCAAAATTAGAAAGACAGAAAACAACATGTGTTGGAGGGGATGTGGAGAAAGGGGAAACCTCTTCCACTGTTGGTGGGAATGCAAGTTGGTGCAGCCTTTTTGGAGAACAGTGTGGAGATTAATTAAAAATAGAACTTCCCTATGACCCTGCAATTGCACTCCTGGGTATTTACCCCAAAGATACAGATGTCGTGAAAAGAAGGGCCATCTGTACCCCAATGTTTATAGCAGCAATGGCCACAGTCACCAAAGTGTGGAAAGAACTAAAATGCCCTTCAACGGATGAATTGATAAAGAAGATGTGGTCCATATACACTATGGAGTAGTATGCCTCCATCAGAAAGGATGAATACCCAACTTTTGTAGCAACATGGACGGGATTGGAAGAGATTATGCTGAGTGAAATAAGTCAAGCAGAGAGAGTCAATTATCATATGGTTTCACTTATTTTTGGAGCATAACAAATAGCATGGAGGACATGGGGAGATAGAGAGGAGAAGGGAGTTGGGGGAAATTAGAAGGGGAGGTAAACCATGAGAGACTATGGACTCTGAAAAACAATCTGAGGGGTTTGAAGGGGTGGGGGGTGGGAGGTTGGAGTACCAGGTGGTGGGTATTATAGAGGGCACGGATTGCATGGAGCACTGGGTGTGGTGAAAAAATAATGAATACTGTTATGCTGAAAATAAATAAAAAATAAATTAAAAAAAGAGAGATTATACCTACAATTATGTTTCCTCAATTTGACTATCAATTTTCATTATGTTTTTGGGGAATGTATAATCTTGGAATGTATAATCTTTCAACCTCTAGTACATGAATGCTGGGTCCATTCGCGAGATTGGGAAAATTTTCATGAAGATCTTGTTCCACTATATCTTCTAGACTTCTTTCTTTCTCCTCCCCTTCAGGGATTCCAATATTTATGAAGTTGGAATGTTTCATGGCATCATTTATTTCCTTGATTCTGTTTTCGTGGTTTCTAAACTGTTTGTTTTAGGCTTCCTCCTGATCCTTTCTCTCTGTTTGTCCTCCAGATCACTAATTCTATCTTCTGTCTCAGTTACCCTAGCTTTGAGAGAATTTAGATTAGATTGGAACTCATTGAGAACATTGTGAACCTCACCCCTGGCAGCTTTAAGCTTCACCCTTACATTGTGAACATCATCTCTCATCGGTTTCATCTCGGCCCTAATCAATTCCGTTTGATCATCTATGCCTTTCTGCAACCTAGCTATTGCCTGGATAATTGTTAGCCTGAATTCTTTTTCTGAAATATTGTCTATGTTGATAGCCATTAGCTCTGTTGCAGAAGGCCCATCCTCTGTATTTTTCTTCTGTTGGGCATTCCTCCTCCTAGTCATTTTGGTGAGAGATGACTGAACAGATGTAGCTGGATGTATTGACCATGGTGCAGTAAAGGTGCACCCTGGAACACTTCTGAACAATCAGGATTTCCCACCCAAACGAGAGACAAAGAAAAGAAAAAAGTGAGAGAGAGAGAGAGACAGATACAGAGACAGGGAAGAAAGGGAAGGTGAAAGAGAAGGTTCAGCACAAATGGGCCCCAAGGGAAGATTTATGAATTAGACAAACAAAAACAAACAAAAAGACTGCTAAAATATATGACAAGAGAAAAAAAATATACATATATGCAAATAAAGGAAGAACCTCATCAATA
Source organism: Mustela erminea (assembly GCF_009829155.1). Classification (NCBI taxonomy): domain Eukaryota; kingdom Metazoa; phylum Chordata; class Mammalia; order Carnivora; family Mustelidae; genus Mustela; species Mustela erminea. Next base: position 30,493,294 of record NC_045622.1, read on the forward strand.
AGAACCCCAAATGTAAGATTTATATACTATCAGGACAAACACAAAAACACAGAAACAGTGGTGCAAGAAAAAGATGGGAGAGTGTTTATAAATTCTCAGTGTGAGTGAGGAAGGTGGTTTTGATTCTTCCTGGATGTATCTTGATATCTTTCTTAAAGGACTCAACTTTCCTAAGATAAAGGGGGATTAAAAAAAAAAAAACTGGTTTACCTATGGGGTAGTATTGATTGGGGAAAGGAGATTACTTTGAAGTTTAAATCTATGTGGACATTAGAAAATAAAAATAAAAAGAAAGAGACTGTCTTTTTTCCACTGTATATTTTTTCCTGTTTTGTCGAAGATTATTTGACCATAGAGTTGAGGGTCCATATATGGGCTCTCTACTCTGTTCCACTGGTCTATGTGTCTGTTTTTATGCCAGTACCATGCTGTCTTGGTGATCACAGCTTTGTAGTAAAGCTTGAAATCAGGTAAAGAGATGCCCCCCATTTTATTTTTGTTTTTCAACATTTTCTTAGCGATTCGGGGTCTTTTCTGATTCCATACAAATTTTAGGATTATTTGTTCCAACTCTTTGAAGAATACCTGTGGAATTTTGATCAGAACAGCATTAAAAGTATATATTGCTCTAGGCAGTATAGACATTTTAACAGTGTTTATTCTTCGATCCAAGAGCATGGAATGGTCTTCCATATTTTTGTGTCTTCTTCAATTTCTTTCATGAGTGTTCTGTAGTTCCTCGAGTCAGATCCTTTACCTCTTTGGTTAGGTTTATTTCCAGGTATCTTATGGTTCTTGGTGCTATAGTAAATGGAATCGATTATGCTGAGTGAAATAAGTCAATCAGAGAGAGTCAATTATCATATGGTTTCACTTATTTGTGGAGCATAACAAATAGCATGAAGGCTTATGATTTTGATGAAGAAAATAAACTTTTGGGACTTCATCAAATTCAAAACCTTCTGCACAGCAAAGGAAACAGTCAAAAAAACAAAGAGGCAACACACGGAATGGGAGAAGATATTTGCAAATGACAGTACAGACAAAAGGTTGATATCCAGGATCTATAATGAACTCCTCAAACTCAACACACACAAAACAGGCAATCATATCAAAAAATGGGCAGAGGATATGGACAGAAACTTCTCCAATCAAGACATACAAATGGCTATCAGACACATGAAAAAATGTTCATCATCACTAGCCATCAGGGAGATTCAAATTAAAACCACATTGAGATATCACCTTACACCAGTTAGAATGGCCAAAATTAGCAAGACAGAAAACAACATGTCTTGGAGGGGATGTGGAGAAAGGGGAACCCTCTGTTACTGTTGGTGGGAATGCAAGTTGGTGCAGCCTCTTTGGAGAACAGTGTGGAGATTCCTCAAGGAATTAAAAATAGAACTTCCCTATGACCCTGCAATTGCATTCCTGGGTATTTACCCCAAAGATATAGATGTAGTGAAAATAAGGTCCATCTGTACCCCAATGTTTATAGCAGCAATGGCCACGGTCTCCAAACTATGGAAAGAACCAAGATGTCCTTCAAGGGACGAATGGATAAGGTAAATGTGGTTCATATACACTATGGAGTATTATGTCTCCATCAGAAAGGGTGAATACCCAACTTTTGTAGTAACATGGACGGGACTGGAAGAGATGATGCTGAGTGAAATAAGTCAAGCAGAGAGAGTCAATTATCATATGGTTTCATTTATTTGTGGAGCATAACAAATAGCATAGAGGATAAGGATTGTTAGAGAGGAGAAGGGAGTTGGGGTAATTTGAAAGGAGAGGTGAATCATGAGAGACTGTGGACTCTGAAAAACAATCTGAGGGGTTTAAAGTGGCGGGGGGGGGGGAGGTTGTGGTACCAGGTGGTGGGTATTATAGAGGGCATGGATTGCATGGAGCACTGGGTGTGGTGAAAAAATAATGATATTGTTATGCTGAAAATAAATTAATTAATTTAAAAAATAGCTCAGAGGATGTGGGGAGATAGAGAGGAGAAGGAATTTGGGGGAAATTGGAAGGGAAGGTGAACCATGAGAGACTATGGACTCTGAAAAACAATCTGAGCGTTTTGAAGGGGTAGTGGGTGGGAGGTAGGGGTACCAGGTGGTGGGTATTATAGAGGGAACCAATTGCATGGGGCACTGATGTGGTATAAAAACAATGAATACTGTTATGCTGAAAATAAATAAAAAAATAATAAATACTATCATGCTGAAAATAAATAAATAATAAATTAAAGAAAATAAAATAATATGGAAAGAACTAGACTAAACCAAACTAAAATTTAAAAAAAGAAATCCAAAAAAAACCCATAAATTGTAAGTATCAAAAAGTACAGGTTAGAAGGTTAGTATGGAATTTGATGTACTGGACAGCTCACTGTGATGGTAAATAGGTTAAAAAAATTATCTATATAAAAAATAATGAACCAGAATAGTGGGAACGAGTAAAAAATAAAAGTTTTCCTATGATGTAGTGATGGTTGTTCTGTTGTCTTCCTTTTTTTTTTTTTTTTCCTTTCTTGATTTGTTTTCTGGGGGAGGGGTCTGCCACGTGGGTTTTCAATCAATGACCTTCCCTGAGTTAAGTCCTCTCGCCCCCCTCAAGGGGGTGGGCTCTGAGGAAACTGTTTTTTTCAGGCTTTTGTTCTCTGGCGGTTTTTATGTTTGTTCACTTTTTTTTTTTTATCTCACCTTGACCGCTTTTGATGGTTTTTGTAGTTTTAGAGGAAAAAATCTGCACCCTGACCTCCCTCTCAGAGAGAAGCCTCAGTCTGGCTGCAGAGCCCAAATAAGTTCCCCCCTGGCCACCGGCAGAGCAGGTTCCAAGTCGCGGTCCCTGGGGACGCAGGATCTTTTGCTTATACCCAAAGCCAAGGCAGTGGAGGCTGTCTGGATAGTTCCAGACCGCCAGAGAGGTACCAAGTAGCAATCGCACACTGAGATTTTCCCGTTGGCCCAGGCTGGGAGTGCCTGGTCTTTCTGGGTCTAAGAGTGCCTGGCTTGTGCGCTCCTCTTTCAGGGGAGGCTGTGGGTCGTGTGTGGGTCTCAGGCTCTGAGAGCGGGGTGCAGGTCCGAAAGCACCAGGCTGGGCCTTCACACACCTCTCTGTGGGGAGAGTTTGGTGCCCGCATTTTAGGCTCTGAAACAATGGCGCGTATCAAATGGCGCCAAATGGGCCTTTGTACCTCTCTCAGGGGAGGATGAGGGGCATGCGCATCTCAGGCTCTATAGCAGGGCTCGCTCGTTCTGCCATCCGGGGTGGCTACCATGCCCTCACATGAGCCGGACCCCACACGTTCTTGGATGCGCTGGCGGCTTAGGGACAAAGACCTGGTTTCTCCACCACACTCTCTCTGGTTCAGCACCAGGGGAGGCTGTCCTGGGACCAGGGACTTAAGCTCCTGTCCCTAGCCGCCCCGATTCCCACAATTTCTCCCCCACAATCCTTTGATCTTTTGGAGTGCTTTCAACCAGTCTCCAAGTTAATGCTGGTCCCCAGATGCAGGGCACTCTCGCTCGGATTGGGGGTATTACTTTCCAACCAATCACCTCTGGTGGCTCCCTCCCCCTTTTGTTTATCTTCCGATATCAGTCCGCCGTTCCGATACCGCTTTACCAGCCCACTGGCATCTTCTGCCCCTGTAGAGATTCAGACATGTATAATTCTGATCTCAGGCTGATTTCATAGGTGATCAGAGTTCTTTGGTAGGTAATCAGCTCACTTTAGGGTAGAGGTTGAAAAGGCGCCTCCTCCTACTTCCCCACCATCTTCTCCCCCAAGCAATCTATACTTTTAATGCCATTCCAATAAAAATTCCACTGGTATTTTTCAAAGAGCTGGAGGAAATAATCTAAAAATTTGTGTGGAATCAGAAGAGACCCTGAATCGCTAAGGAAATGCTGAAAAACAAAAATAAAATGGAGGGCATCACGTTACCTGATTTCAAGCTTTACTACAAAGCTGTGATCACCAAGACAGCATGGTACTGGCATAAAAACAGATACAGTGGAACAGAGTAGAGAGCCCAGATATGGACGCTCAACTCTATGGTCAAATAATCTTCGACAAAACAGGAAAAAATATACAGTGGAAAAAAGACAGTCTCTTCAATAAATGGTGCTGGGAAAACTGGACAGTTATATGTAGAAGAATGAAACTCGAGCATTCTCTTACACCGTACACAAAGATAAACACAAAATGGATAAAAGACCTCAACGTGAGACAGGAATCCATCAGAATCCTAGAGGAGAATATAGGCAGTAATACAGCAATCAGAAATCTATATCAGCCACAGCAACTTCTTTCAAGATACGTCTCCAAAAGCAAAGGAAACAAAAGCAAAAATGAACTTTTGGGACTTCATCAAAGTCAAAAGCTTCTGCACAGCAAAGGAAACAGTCAACAAAATAAAGAGGCAACCCACAGAATGGGAGAAGATATTTGTAAATGACAGTAGAGACAAAAGGTTGATATCCAGTATCTATAAAGAACTCCTCAAACTCAACACACACAAAACAGAAAATCATATAAAAAATGGGCAGAAAATATGAACAGACACTTCTCCAATGAAGACATACAAAAGGGAGAAACAAGATGGCGGGGGAGTAGGAGGAAGCACCTTTTCAGCCTGTACCCCAAAGTGAGCTGATTACCTACCAAAGAACTCCGATCACCCATGAAATCAGCCTGAGATCAGAATTATACACGTCTGGATCTCTACAGGGGCAGAAGACGCCAGTGGGCAGGTAAAGCAGAGTGGGAATGGCGGACTGATATTGGAAGATAAACAAAAGGGGGAGGGAGCCACCAGAGGTGACCAGTTGGAAAGTAATACCCCAATAGGAACGTGAGTGCTCTGCGTCTGGGGACCAGCATTAACTTGGAGACTGGTTGAAAGCACTCCTAAAGAGCGAAGGATCGCGGGGGAGAAATTGTGGGAATTGGGGCGGCTAGGGACAGGGACTTAAGTCCCTGGTCCCAGGACAGCCTCCCCGGCTCTGAGGCAGAAAGAGAGTGGTGGATAACCCAGCTTTTGGTCCCTAAGCCACCAGCAAGCCCGAGAATGCGTGGGTTCTAGCTCCTGTGAGGGGATGGGAGCCAAGCCAGTTGGCAGAACATGCGAGCCCTACCACAAAGCTTGAGATACGCACGCACGTCCCTCGTGCTCCGAGTTACAAAGGCCCGGCTGGCGCTTTTTGCTCCGCGCCATTGTTTCAAAGCCTAAGCCGCGCACCCCAAACTCTCCCCTTGACAGAGGTGTGCAAAAGCCCAGCCTGGTGCTTAAGGACATGCGCCCCTTTCTCAGTGCCTGAGAGGTGCGCGTGACCCATAGCCGCCTCTGAAAGAGGTGCGCACAAGCCGGGCATTCCCAGCCTGGGCCAGCGGCAAAATTTCAGTGTGCGATCGCTGCTTGGAACCTCTCTGGCGGTCTGGAGCTCCCAGACAGCTGCCACTGCCTTGGCTTTGGGTACAAGCAAAAGATCCTGCGCCCCCAGGGTCTACAACTTGGAACCTGCTCTGCCAGCAGGCAAGGGGGAACTTATTTAGGCTTTGCACCCAGACTGACGCTTCTCTCTGAGAGGGAGATCAGGGTGCGGTTTGTTTTCCTCTAAAACTACAAAAACCATCAAAGGCGGTCAAGGTGAGAGAAAAAAAAGTGAACAAGCATAAAAACCGCCAGAGAACAAAAGCCTGAAAAAAAAACAGTTTCCTCAGAGCCCACCCCCTTGAGGGGGGCGAGAGGACTTATCTCAGGAAACATCATTGACTGACAATCCACGTGGCAGGCCCCTCCCCCAGAAAACAAACCAAGAAAGAAAAAAAAAAAAAGACAAAAAAAAAAGGACTACAAGAGAACAACCACTACTTCATAGGAAAACTTGCATTGTTCACTCCTTCCCACTATTCCGGTTCTTTTTTTTTTTTTTTTTTTTTTTTTTTTTTTTTACACATAGGTAATTTTTTTAACCTATTTACCATCACAGCGAGTTGTACAGTACATCAGATTCCATAATACCTTTCTAAACTGAACTTTTTGATACATACACTTATGTTTTTCTTTTGCATTTCTATTTTTTGAATTCCTTTTTTAAATTTTAGTTTAGTTTAGTCTAGTTTATTCCTTTTTATTTTTATCCTCTAATATTCATATAGAGTTAAACTTCAAAGTAATCCCGTTTCCCCAATCAATACTACCCCATAGGTAAACCAATTTTTAATCCCCTTTATCTTAGGAAAGTGAGTCCTTTAACAAAGATATCAAGATACATCCAGGAAGAATCAAAAAAAACCTTCCTCGCACACACTGAGAATTTATAAGAACTCTCCCATCTTCTTCCACCAGTGTTTCTGTGTTTTTTGTGTTTGTCCTTATAGCATATAAATTTTACACTTCGAGTTCTTTTTGACGAGGTTCTTTCCTTATTTGTATATACATATATTTTTTCTCTTGTCATATACTTTTATCAGTCTTTTTGTCTCTTTTTGTTTGTCTACTTCATAAATCTTACCTTGGGACCCATCTGGGCTGAACCTTCTTTTTCATCTTCCCTTTCTTTCCTCTCTCTCTCTCTCTCTCTCTTTTTTTTTTTTCTTCTTTTCTTTTCTTTTGTCTCTCGTTTGGGTGGGGAATCCTGATTGCTCAGAAGTGTTCCAGGGTGCACCTTGACTGCACCACGGTTGATACATCCAGCTACATTTGTTCAGTCATCTCCCACCAAAATGACTAGGAGGAGGAAGGCCCAACAGAAGAAAAATACAGAGGCTGGACCTTCTGCAACAGAGCTAACAAATATCAACATAGACAATATGTCGGAAAGAGAATTCAGGCTAACAATTATCCAGGCAATAGCTAGGTTGGAGAAAGCCATGGATGACCAAACAGAATTGATTAGGGCTGAACTGAAAGTGACCAGACAGGATGTTCACAATGTTAGGGCGGAACTTAAAGCTACCAGGGAGGAGGTTCACAATGCTCTCAATGAGTTCCAATCTTATCTAAACTCTCTCAAAGCTAGGGTAACTGAGACAGAAAATAGAATTAGTGATCTGGAGGACAAACAGAGCGAAAGGATCAGGAGGAAGCCTGGAACAAACAGCTTAGAAACCACGAAAAGAGAATCAGGGAAATAAAAGATGCCATGAAGTGTTCCAATGTCAGAATTATTAGAATCCCTGAAGGGTAGGAGAAAGAAAGAAGTCTAGAAGATATAGTGGAACAAGTCCTTCATGAAAATTTTCCCAATCTGGTGAATGGAAACCAGTGTTCATGTACTAGAGGCTGAACGGTCTCCACCCAAGATAATACATTCCAAAAAAACATCACGACACCTGATAGTCAAATTGAGGAATTATAATTGTAGGTATAATCTCTTGAAAGCTGCCAGGGCAAAGAGGCTCCTTACTTACAGAGGGAAGCCCATCAGAATAACGTCAGACCTGTCCACAGAGACCTGGCAAGCCAGAAGAGGCTGGCAAGATATATTCAGGGCACTAAATGAGAAGAACATGAAGCCAAGAATACTTTATCCAGCAAGACTTACTTTCAAAATGGATGGAGAGATAAAGAGTTTCCAAGACCAGCAAGGCTTAAAAGACTATGCAACCACCAAACCGACACTGCAGGATATATTAAGGGGGGGTTCTATAAAAGAGGAAAAATCCCAAGAATAGCATTGAACAGAAATATAGAGACAGTCTACAGAAAGAAAGACTTCAAAGGTAACTCGATATCAATAAAAACGTATCTATCAATGTGAATGGCCTAAATGCACCCATAAAATGGCACAGGGTTGCAGATTGGATAAAACGACAGGACCCATCCATATGTTGTCTCCAAGAGACCCATTTTGAACCTAAAGATACACCCAGACTGAAAGTGAAGGGATGGAGAAGCATCTTTCATGCCAATGGGCCTCAAAAGAAGGCTGAGGTAGCGATTCTCATATCAGATAAATTAGACTTCAAACTAAAGACTGTAGTCAGAGATACAGAAGGACACTACATAATCCTTAAAGGGCCTATCCACCAAGATGATCTAACAATTGTAAGTATCTATGCTCCCAATATGGGTGCAGCAAATTACTTAAGAAAGCTGTTAATCAAGATAAAGAGTCATACTGATATGAATACACTAATCGTAGGAGATCTTAACACGCCTCTCTCAGAAATAGATCATCGAAGCAGAAAATCAAAAAAGAAACAAGAGCATTGAATGACACATTGGACCAGATGGACCTCATAGATATATACAGAACATTCCACCCTAAAACAACAGAACACTTATTCTTCTCAAGTGCACATGGAACCTTCTCCAGAATAGACCACATACTGGGTCACAAATCAGGACTCAACCGATACCAAAAGACTGATATTTTTCCCTGCATATTCTCAAAACACAATGCTTTGAAACTGGAGCTCAATCACAGGGAAAAGTTCAGAAGGAACTCAAACACCTGGAAGCTAAAGACCACCTTGCTTAAGAATGCTTGGATCAACCAGGAGATCAAAGAAGAACGGAAACAATTCATGGAAACCAATGAGAATGAAGACACTTCGGTCCAAAACCTATGGGATACAGCAAAGGCAGTACTAAGGGGGAAATACATAGCCATCCAAGCCTCCCTCAAAAAAATTGAAAAATCCAGAATACACCAGCTGTCTCTACACCTTAAAGAACTGGAGAATCAACAACAAATCAAACCAACTCCACACACAAGAAGGGAAATCATCAAGATTAGAGCTGAGATCAATGAGGTAGAAACCAGAGATACAGTAGCACGTATCAATGAAACTAGAAGCTGGTGTTTTGAAAGAATCAATAAGATCGATAAACCATTGGCCACAGTAATCCAAAAGAAAAGAGAGAAAGCCCAAATTCATAAAATTATGAATGAAAAGGGAGAGATCACAATGAACACCAAGGAAGTAGAAACAATCATCAGAAGTTATTATCAACAGTTAAGTGCCAATAAGCTTAGCAACCTAGATGAAATGGATGCATTTCTGGAAAAATATAAACTACCAAAATTGAACCAGGAAGAAATCAACAACCTGAATAGACCAATATATAATAACGAGATTGAAGCAGTGATCAAAAACCTCCCAAAAAACAAGAGCCCAGGACCTCACAGATTCCCTGGGGAATTCTATCAAACCTTCAAAGAAGAAATAACACCTATTATCCTGAAGCTGTTTCAAAAAATTGAAGCAGAAGAAAAACTTCTAGACTCTTTCTATGAAGCCAGCATTACCCTGATCCCCAAACCAGCTAAAGACCCTACCAAAAAGGAGAATTTTAGACCAATATCACTGATGAGTATGGATGCTAAGATTCTCACAAGATCCTAGCAACAGGATCCAACAGCACATTAAAAAGATTATCCACCATGACCAGGTGGTATTCATCCCTGGCCTACAAGGATGGTTCAACATTCGCAAATCAATCAATGTGATACAACAAATTAATAAGAGAAGAGAGAAGAACCACATGGTCCTCTCAATTGATGCATAAAAAACATTTGACAAAATACAGCATCCGTTCCTGATTAAAATGCTTCAGAGTATAGGGATAGAGGGAACATTCCTGAACCTCATCAAATCTATTTATGAAAGATAACATGTGATTGTCCAGTTTTCACAGCATAATTTATTGAAGAGACTGTCTTTTTTCCATTTGATATTGTTTCCTGCTTTGTTGAAGACTAACTGACCATAGAGTTGGTAGTCTGCTTCTGGGCTGTCTATTCTGTTCCACTGATCTATGTGTCTGTTTTTGTGCAATACTATGCTGCCTTTATGATCATGTCTTTGTAATATAGCTTGAAGTCAGGCATCATGACACCATTAGCTTCGGTTTTCTTTTTCAACATCCCCCTGTTGTTTCAGGGTCTTTTCTGGTTCCTTACAAATTTTAGAACTGTTCCACCTCTGTAAAAAATTTCAGTGGTATTTTGATAGGGATTGCATTGAAAATGTAAATTGCTCTGGGCAGCATAATTATATGAGGTTTATTCTTCCATTCTACGAGCATGGAATCCTTTTCCATTTCTTCGTGTCTTCCTTGATTTCTTTCAGAAGTGTTCTGTAGTTTCTAGAGTATCAATCCTTTACCTCTTTGGTTAGGTTTATTCCTAAGTATCACATATGTTTGGTGCTTTCATAAATGGAATCAATTCCTTAATTTCTCCTTCTTCAGTCACATTGTTAATGTATAAAAGTGCAACTTATTTCTGTGCATTGATTTTGTATCCTGCCACATAGTTGAATTGCTGTATGAGTTCTAATAATTTGTTGGTGGGGACTTTTGTGTTTTCCACACAAAGTATCCTTCATCTGTGAAGAGAGAAACTTTCACTTTTTTTCTTTTTTTTTTTGGCTGATTTGAATGCCTTTTAATTGTTGTTGTTGTCTGATTGCTAGGGCTATGATTTCTAGTACTATGTTGAACAATAATGATGAGAATGGGCATCTTTGTCATATTCCTGACCTTAAGGAAACAGCTCTCAGTTTTTTACCCGATGAATAAGATTCCTTGTTGGCTTTTCATAGTTGGATTTTATGATATTGAGGTATGTTCCCTCTATCACTATAGTTTTCATCAAGAAAGGATGGTGTATTTTGTCAGTTGCTTTTTTCTGCATGAATTGAGAGGTCATAGGGTTCTTGTCTTTTCTTTTATTAGTGTTCTCTATCACGTTGATTGATTTGTGAATGTTGAGCCATCATTGCATCCCAGGAATAAGTCCTACCTAATCGTGGTGAATAATCCCTTCAAAGTACTGTTGGATCCTAGTAACGTGAATCTTGGTGAGCATTTTGGCATCCATTTCCATCGAGGATATTGGTCTGTAATTCTCCTTTTAGATGGGGTCTTTGTCTTGTTTTGGGATCAGGGTAGTACTGGTTTCACAGAACAAGTTTGAAAGTTTTCCTTCTATTTCTATTTTTAAAACAGCTTCAGTAAAATAAGTATTATTTCTTCTTTAAATATTTTGTAGTATTCCCCTGGGAAGTCTTGGACACTTTTTTTTTTTTTGGAGGTTTTTGACTACTCCTTCAATTTCCTTTCTGTTTATTAATCTGCTCAGATTGTCTATGTCTTCCTCTTTCAGTCCTGATAGTTTAGAAGTTTCTAGGAATGTGCCCCATTTCTTCTGGATTGATTAATTTGTTGGCATATAGTTACTAGTAATAATTTGTAATAATTGTTTCTATTGGTGCTAGTCATGATCTCACCCCTTTTGTTCATTGTCTTATTAATTTGGGCCCTTTCCCTTTTCTTTCAGATAAGACTGGCCTGCTGTTAATCAATCTTATTAATTCTTTCAAAGAACCAGCTTATACTTTTGTTAGTCTGTTCTACTGTTATTCTGGTTTCTATTTTATTGATTTCTGCTTTAATATTTATTATTTCTCTTCTTCCGCTTGGTTAAGGCTTTATTTACTATCCTTTCTCCAGGTCATTTAGGTGTAAGGTAAGCTTGTACATTTGGGATTTTTTAAATTTTCTGAGCGAGGCTTGGATGGCCATGTATTTTCCTTTTTAGGACTACCTTTTAGTATCCCAGAGGATTTGATTAGATGTAATTTCATTTTCTTTAGTTTTCATTGATTTTTTAAAGTTCACCCTCAAATTCCTGGTTGACCCATTCATTCTTTCATAGGATGCTTTTTAACTTCCAGGTGCTTGAGTTCCTTTCAAATTTTTTCTTGTTGAGTTCCAGTTTCACAGCATTGTGGTATGAAAATACAAAGGGAATAGCCTCAATCTTTTGGTATCAGTTGAGACTTTATTTGCGACCCAAGATATGATCTGTTCTGGAGAAAGTTCCACGTGTACTCCAGAAGAATTAGTATTCCGTTATTTCAGGATGGAATGTTCTGTATATATCTGTGAAGTCCATCTGGCACAGTGTGTAATTCAAAGATCTTTGTTGATCCTTGTCAATCTTCTGCTTTGATGATCTGTCCATTGTGGTCTGGAGAATGTTGAAGTCCACACTAGTAACATATTATCAATATGTTTCTTTACTTTGGTTATTGATTGGTTTATATAATTGGCTGCTCCCATGTTGGGGACATAAATATTTACAACTGTTAGATATTGTCATTAGGTAGCCCCTTTAAGTATGATATAGTATCTTTCACTATCTTTTAATACAGTTTTTGGTTTAAATCTAGTTTATCTAATATGAGAATTGCTACCTCAGCTTTTTTTTTTTTTTTTGAGGTCCATTAGTGTGGTAAATGATTCTCCACCCCCTCACTTTCAGTCTGGAGGGGACTTTAGGTCCAAAATGAGTCTCTTATAGACAGCATATGGAGGGTCTTGTTTTTTTTTTTATCCAATCTGATACGCTGTGTCTTTTGATTGGAGCTTTTAGCTCATTTACATTCAGAGTAGCGATTAAAATAGGTGAAATTTGTGACATTGCATTGACTGTAAAGTCCCTGTTTGTGTAGATTGTCTGTTTCTTCGTGATAGATGTTACTTTGGGGGCCTCTCTTCACTTACAGTATCCCTCATAACATTTCTTGCAGGGCTGCATTGTGGTTACATATTGTTTCAGTTTCTGTCTGTCCTGGAATCTCTTTATCTTGTCATCCATTCTGAATGACAGCCTTGCTGGATAAAAATTCTTGGCTTCATGCTCTTCTTATTTAGTACCCTGAATATATCATGCCAGCCCTTTCTGGCTTGCCACACTTCTGTGGATAAGTGCAATGTTATTCTGATGTTCTTCCATCTGTACATAAGGAACCTCTTCCCCCGAGCTCCTCCCAGGATAGCTTCCTGTTCTCTTAAATTTGTGAGCTTCACTATCATATGTTGGGCTGTTGATCTATTTTAATTATCTCCCTGCCTCTTGGACGTAAATGTTTGTTTCCTTCCCAGATTTAGGCAAGTTCTCAGCTATGATTTGCTCAGATATACTTTCTGAACCTCCCTCTCTCTCTCTACCTCCTCAGAACCCCAATAATTCTCACATTTCCTTTTTTCTTTCAGGGCATCATTAAATTCTCAAAAAATCTTTTCATGGGCTCTGAGCTGTCTTTCTCTCTTTTTCTCAGGTTCCTTTCTTTTTGTCAGCCTGTCCTCTTGATCACTTATTCTCTCTTCTGCCTTATTTACTCTAGCTGTTAGAACATTCAGCTTAGCCTGCATCTCATTCATACCATTTTTATGTTCAGCCTGATTAGATCTCATTTCCACCATTAGAGATTCTACAGGGTCATTTTTATTTTTTTAAGGCCCAGCTATTAACTTTATAATCCTGAATTCCATCTCTGACATCTTACTTTTATCCATATTAATTAGTTCTGTGGTAGAGAAATTTGCCTCTAGATCTTCCTTTTGTTCTGAATTTCTCCATCTAGTCATTTTTCCCAGGGAAGGATGAGTGAGTCAGTGAGTAGAGTCCAAAATATCAATCACAACCCAAGCAAAATGCACCTTAGACAAATCTAAAGCAATTGGTAACCACAACAGAAAAGCAAACCAAACCAAAGCAGAGTAAACAAACCGGGGGATGAGAGAGTATAATCTCACAGGGTGGAAAAATCAGGGTGATCCATTTCTTCCTGAGTGAATTCTGGTGATGTAAAGTTAAAGATGTAAAGATATATATATATATATATATATATGGTGTGTGTGTGTGTGTGTGTGTGTGTCTGTCTGTCTGTCTGTGTGTGTATGTATAAACTTGAAGAAAGTGAATAAAGGAGTAAAATGAAGTTTATATTTCTAACATGTAGATGTAAAAATAAAAGATAAAAAACGACTTAAATCATAAACTCATAAAAAAAGAATCTAGTTGAAATGGGAAAAAGGTAAAAAAAAATAAAAAGATGGGAAATTTTAGGGAGAAAGATAAACAACTCATGAGAAATCACCTGGAGCTCTATATACTATTTTTCCCTGTTGCTGCAGTTTAGTCTTGTGAGATCCATAAAATTTTTGTCACCTGTTCTTCCAGTCTGTCTTCTGGGATAGGGGCCTGCTGTGCTGCTTCTCAGGTGCCTTTGCCATGGTGGAATTGCCCTACCCCTTGCCAGGGGGCTGGGCTCAGTGTAAGCTTTTCCTCTGTTTGGCTTTTTTCCCCTGGAAACTTTTTGTGCCTCCTTGGAGGATCAGAGTAAAAGTGGCCATGCCCAAATCTCTGTCCCAGAGCTTAAATATCATGGTCCCCCTCTTTAATAAACTCTCTGGGACAGTTTTCACTTTTGTGTGTGCTGAACTCCCCAGACACTTCCAGTACTTGCCAACTGTAATTGACTCAAGGGGTGGGGGGATGGGATGTGCAAGCAAGGGACACCCCCCCGTTTGTGTGCCTTGAAACTATGAGTAGTTGCAGGCTCCTGCATGTACCTTGTTCCATTGCTCCTGAGCCATCACTGGCTATTGCCTTACTGTCATTTCTGGCACACCACCACCCTGGGAACTATTGTCTGGTCATGAGCAAAGTAGTTTCACACAGCCCGGGGGATAATAAATTAGCCCACACATTCCAATCCATGTGAAGAGTGCATGGGCCCATAAGCTGCAGGGCCTGTAATTTATGGTGACCAGAGCTGTGATTCCCCTCCGGGGCTCCCTGAACATGACCAGCTTCTCTGCTCCACTCCTTGGGCACTCTATATTTGAAACTGTCTGTCAAGTGACGTTTTCATTCATGAAGACAGAAGCATCATTGAAAGTATGTTTGAGAGCATTTGGAGAGTGCTATATACTTAATTCTTAGATATGCCTTCAAGTTACATCTTGTTACATGCAGATAGATGCATTCTTTTTTTATTAATTAATTTATTTTCATAAAAACAGTTTTCATTATTTTTTCACCACACCCAGTGCTCCAGACAATCTGTGCTCTATATAATACCCACCACCTGGTACCCCAACCTCCCACCCCCCCGCCACTTCAAACCCCTCAGATTGTTTTTCAGAGTCCATAGTCTCTCATGATTCACCTCCCCTTCCAATTTACCCCAATTCCCTTCTCCTCTCTAACACCCCTTTTCCTCCATGATATTTGTTATGATAGATGCATTCTTAAAGGTATATGTGGAAGCATAAGTTCAACACTATATATGTAATTTTGAGAAAAAAGTTCTTCCGCTAACATCTTGTTTCGTGAAGATAGAAGTGTTTTCAAATGTATGTGTGGAAGCATAAAGAAGGTGTTGTATAGTTAAAACTAAGAATGAACACTGTATAGAAACCATATTTCTACTAATGTTTCCTTTCATGAAGATAGAAACATTTTTAAAAGTGTGTGTGAAGGTATAAGGAAAGTCTGTGAAGAATAACTTTCAACTAAGAGCTTGTGTCATGAAGATAGAAATATGTATTTCTATCTATTTATTCTATCTATTATCTATCTATTAATATGTGTGTGTGGATGCATAAAGAAAGTGCCATATACTGAACTCTAAGAAAGTACAATTTATAGAAATCATCTTTCAACTAACATTTTTCATGAAGATAGAAGCATTTTGAAAAGTATGTGTGAAAGCATAAGGAAAGTGGTCAGTACTTACCTCTGAGAAACAAGTCTATGTAGAATGCAACATTCAGATAACATCTTGTTCTATGAAAATAGGAACATTTACAAACCAATGTATGAAAGCATAAGGAAATTGCTATATACATAACTGTGAGAACGAAGTTCACCAAGAATGCAACTTTCAACTAACATCTCATTACATAAAGATAGAAGAATTCTCAAAAATATTTCTGAAAGCATAAGGAACATGCCATATACTTATCTCTGAAAAACAAGTATGTGTAAAATGCAACTTTCCACCAACATCTTGTTTCATGAAGATAGAAGTTATAAAAAGAATGTGTGGAATCATAAGGAAAGTGCCATATAGTCAATTCAAAGAAAGAACACTGTATAGAAACCTTTTTAAACTAGCATCATCTTTCATAATGATAGAAGCATTTTGGAAAGTATGTTTGAAAGCGTAAGGAATATTCCATATATTTAAACTCTGAGAAACAAGTTTATGGAATGCATTTTTCAAGTAACAGGCTCTTTCATGAAGATAGAGGCCTTTTCAAATGTATGTGTAGAAGCATAAGGAAAATGCCATAAATCTAAGAAACAACAGTATAGATAAATGGTCTTTCAGTTAATATCTTTCATAAAGTAAGAAGCATTTTCAAAAGTATGAGTGAAAGCATAGGGAAGAAGTTGCTGTGGCTGATAGCAAAGAGATTACTGCCTATGTTCTCCTCTAGGATTCTGATGGATTCCTGTCTCACAATGAGGTCTTTTATCCATTTTGAGTTTATCTCTGTGTGCTGCGTAAGAGAATGGTCAAGTTTCAGTCTTCTACATATAGCAGCCCAGTTTTCCCAGAACCATTTATTGAAGAGACTGTCTTTTTTCCACTGTATATTTTTTTCCTGCTTTGTCAAAGATTATTTGCCCATAGAGTTGATGGTCCATATCTGGGCTCTCTACTCTGTTCCACTGGTCTATGTGTCTGCTTTTATGCCAGCACCATGCTGTCTTGGTGATCACAGCTTTGTAATAAAGCTTGAAATCAGGTAATGTGATGCCCCCAGTTTTATTTTTGTTTTTCAACATTTCCTTAGAGATTCAGGGGTCTCTTCTGATTCCATACAAATTTTTGGATTATTTGCTTCAGCTCTTTGAAGAATACTGGTGGAATTTTGATCAGAATATCATTAAAAGTATAAATTGATCTAGGCAGTATAGACATTTTCACAATGTTTATTCTTCTGATCCAAGAGCATGGAGTGGCCTTCCATCTTTTTGTGTCTTCTTCAATTTCTTTCATGAGTGTTCTGTAGTTCCTCAAGTACAGATCCTTTACCTCTTTGTTAGGTTTTTTCCCAGGTATCTTATGGTTCTTGGTGCTATAGTAAATGGAACTGATTCTCTAATTTCCCTTTCTGTATTTTCATTGTTAGTGTAAAAGAAAGTCACTGATTTCTGTACATTGACTTTGTATTCTGCCACATTGCTGAATTGCTATATGAGTTCTAGTAGTTTGGGAGTGGAGTATTTTGGGTTTTTCATATAAAGAATCATGTCATCTGAAAAAAAGCTTCTGCCTAGCAAAAGAAACAGTCAAAAAAGCAAAGAGGCAACCCATGGAATGGGAGAATATATTTGCAAATGACAGTACAGACAAAAGGTTGATATCCAGGATCTATAATAAACTCCTCAAACTCAACACACACAAAACAGACAATCATATCAAAAAATGGGCAGAAGATATGAACAGACACTTCTCCAATGAGGACATACAAATGGCTATCAGACACGTGAAAAAATGTTCATCATCACTAGCCCTCAGGGAGATTCAAATTAAAACCACATTGAGATATCACCTTACACTAATTTGAATGGCCAAAATTAACATGACAGGACACAACATGTATTGGAAAGGATGTGGAGAAAGGAGAACCTTCTTCCACTGTTGGTGGGAATGCAAGTTGGTGCAGCCTCTTTGGAGAACAGTGTGGAGATTCCTCAAAAAAATAAAAAGAGAATTTCCCTATGACCCTGCAATTGCACTTCTGGGTATTTACCCCAAAGATACAGATGTAGTGAAAAGAAGGGCCATCTGTACCCCAATGTTTATAGCAGCAATGGCCACGGTTGCCAAACTGTGGAAAGAATCAAGATGCCCTTCAACGGACAAATGGATAAGGAAAATGTGGTCCATATACACTATGGAGTATTATGCCTCCATCAGAAAGGATGAATACCCAACTTTTGTAGCAGCATGGACAGGACTGGAAGAGATTATGCTGAGTGAAATAAGTCAAGCAGAGAGAGTCAATTATGATATGGTTTCACTTATTTGTAGAGCATAACAAATAGCATGGAGGACATGGGGAGATAGGAGAGGGGAGTTTGGGTAAATTGGAAGGGGAGGTGAACCATGAGAGACTATGGACTCTGGAAAACAATCTGAGGGTTTTGAAGGGGCGGAGGGGTGGGAGGTCGAGGTACCAGGTGGTGGGTATTATAGAGGGCATGGATTGCATGGAGCACTGGGTGTGGTACGAAAACAATGAATACTGTTATGCTGAAAATAAATCTTAAAAAATTTTAAAAAAGGAAAAAAATTATATATATATATATATATATATATATATATATATATATATATATATATATGTCTGGTGAATAGAACAGAGCAACCCACTTGGTTTTTGGTGTATTTTGGTCTCCTAGAAGAAAATGCCTCTCAAAATTGTAAAGAAAGAAAGAAAAAAAAATATATATATATACAAAAATAAGGGTAAACACGATGAATGGATGGTTGGAATATGACTGTAAAGATGAAAATTAAAAAAAAATCTAAAATAGGAATTGATAAGTTGGTTGGAAAAAGAAAGAAAAAGAAAGTGGAGAGAATTTGCCCAGGCTGGAGACTAAAACAAAGCCCTTTACTAGGCTAAGGGTATATTTTGATCTATTAGAAGAAAGTGTATCCCAAAAAAAATTTAGAAGAAAATACCCTCTATGCATACAAAAAGTCAAGTTAGATATAATAAGGATAAAATATGACTATAATAATGAAGGTACAAAAAGATTTTCTTTTAAAGAAGGTATTGTTAACATAAACTTGTTTAAAAATATTAAAAGAAGAAAGAGTGAAAGTTTAAGAAAATTAGAATAAGAAAAAAATCAAATTAAAAAAATTAATTAACTTTGCAAGACTAAAGAATCATGGGGAGAAAGCCATGAATCCCATGCTTTTTTTTTTTTCCCTCCTTCGGAATTCTGCTGTTCTCCTTGATCAGTGAGCTTGGTCTTAATGTTCTTGTTGATCTTCTGGGGAGAGACCTGTTGTAGTGATCCTCAAATGGCTTTGCCTGAGGTGGAATTGTGCCACCCTCGCCAGGGGTAGGGCTAAGTAATCTGCTCGCATTCACCCTCAGGAGCTTTTGTTCCCTGAATGCTTTCCATAGAGCTCTGGAGGACAGGAATGAAAATGGCAGTTTCCCAATCTCTGGCTCAGAGATGTTGAGAGCTTGAGGCCCCACTTCTCTGTGCACTCTTGGGGAAAAGTGCTCAATCACTCCCATCTCCCTGGTCTCCGGCAGTGCTCTGAGCTCACCCAGCCTCTGATCAAGCACCTCTGTCTCTGGCAACACAGGCCCATTTGGAGTCTCCAAACCCAGAAGATTTCTGCCTCCAGAGAAGGAAAATGGTTCTTCCCAGATCTGCCACTTGTGGCACCACTGCTCAAAGGGCAGTGACCTGATTGTGCCACAGATCACAGTTTAAGGTAACCCCAAGCTGAGACCTAACTCCTCAGCTCTGTTTCTGTAGCCAGCTTTCCAGCTCTGATACCTGTGAGCTCTGCTACACTCAACCCCTTCTTCCCCAGTCCTTCTGTGACCCTGCGGGACCTGAGACCACACTGTCCCCAGGAGAGCTCCACCCCCGCTTGGCCTCTGGAGCAATGTCCAGCAATGAAGCAGACTTTTGAAAGTTTGAATTTTGTGCTCCATTGCTCCACTGCTTTTTGGGAACTGGCCCCTCCTCCCGCAGTCTATCTTCCTGTCACTTTGGATTCACTTCTCTGCATGTTCCTACCTTTCTTAAAGTGGATGATTTTCTGTTTCTAGAATTGCTGCTCTTCTTCTCTTTGATCTCCTGTTGGGTTTGTAGGTGTCAGAATGATTTGATAACTATTTAGCTGAACTCCTATGACCTGATGTCACTTCAGTCTGCTACTCGTCTGCTGTCTTTAAAGATTCCTCTACTTTTCCTTTTTATTTCTGATGAATCCCATTTTTGCTGGTAAAATGACTGGCAGTTTGTATTTTTTTTTTTAGGTTAACAAGACAATATGTGTCTTTGCTTATTCCAGCTTTTAGAGGCCCCTCTTCCATCCCCGCCCCAGTCACAGTAGGCAAAGTCCCCCTCACACAGCATCCTTCTGATCTCCTTTTCAGCCTCCTCGAGTTTTAAGGCCCCATTGTCATTCCAGGGGACCACCCGGAGAATTGAAGATCATCTCCTCATCTCAGGGTCCTTAACATAAGCACCTCTTCAGGGTCACTTTTGCTGTGTGATGGAACATGTGCACAAGTTCCTGGCATTAGCATGGGGACTTCCTAGGATTGGGGCAATATTTTGCACACCACCATGATGTGAGAAACAAAAACAGAAGAAAAATTATTTTATTTCCTTACTACCTACAGCCCATTGACAAGTCCTTGAAACATGCACATTTCTCTAAGGACTCAACTGCCTCAATGTTGAAACTTTGCTAAGAGCAAAAGACAATCCTAGCCTGACCACCCCCTCCCCACCAAGGGTCCTGTAAGCCTACTTTAATATATAAAAATTCCGGGCGCCTGGGTGGCTCAGTGGGTTAAGCCACTGCCTTCGGCTCAGGTCATGATCTCAGAGTCCTGGGATCGAGTCCCGCATCGGGCTCTCTGCTCAGCGGAGAGCCTGCTTCCCTCTCTCTCTCTCTGCCTGCCTCTCCATCTACTTGTGATTTCTCTCTGTCAAATAAATAAATAAAATCTTTAAAATATATATATATATAAAATTCCCCCTAGAAATTTAGAAATTTCCTTTATCTCAAAACACCTAAGATACATGTTTACAATTGCTACCCCTAAGCATATGGCCCACCAACACACATCTGAAGCGTCTCATGACTAAGGTTTTAATAGTCAGTAATAAATGATCTTTTCCCAACAAATGCTAGCCCCCTCAAGGTCCTGGAAACCTTGCTGCAAAATTCCTTAGAGACTTACACTATTTCTAAGCCCCTCCCATTTGTGAGGAATGGGTCATTCCTCATGACCTCGGTGCAGCTCTTTCTGACCATGGGTCCTGTCCCTGTGCTTAATAAAACCACTTTTTGCACAAAAGACTTCTCAAGAATTCTTTCTTTATTGTCAGTTTCAAACACTAATGTCTTTCCGACATCATATGGTGCCCAATGTGGGGTTTTGAGTCCAGAGTCCCTCACTTGGCCTCTAATCCACATTGCAAACTTGGTGAATACCTTCTCTTCTCTTCCTTTGCTATCATCCCAGGGGTCCTTCAAAGAAGGAGGTCTTATTGGAACACTGTCATGTCAATTGCGCAGGCTGAAATCATATAGCCAGCAGTTAGTCTACAGGGAGGAGAAAGCCTGCTTTTTGATTAAAAGTTAGAACTCTAGTCAGAATAGCAATAAGTCCCCAGAAAATTGATGTCCTCTCTTCATCCCTGTCCTTATACAAATTTGTCTGTCTTGGGCATGGAACAGCCAACTGTCACCAAGACAGCTGCCAATCTTGACTTCCATCTGAGGTTTCCTCTTGATTGATCTAATGTGATCACATCTCTGGTCTAAATGCTTCTGGGCTGGGACCTCCAATGGAAGTTGGCTGAAAACAGCACCTAATTGAATTAAAACCCAACTGGGGACCATTTCCTAGGGAAGCTGGCTGTAAAGACCACATGTGTTGGAATGTCACTTAAATCAGGATGGATTTCTGTCTCTATTGTTTTCTGTCAGCGTCCTCTACGAACTACTTAAACTACAAAATTTGGTAATTTTCCCCCTTGTAAAACCTTTCTTCTAGTATTATCTATGGGTTAAAAACTGGAAGGGCAATATGCAAACTTAAGTGAATATGATGGCATGGCATCATATCTCTGTCCATTCACCAAGTACCCATCAGCAACCTAGGATGTGATAGGGTAGGGGAAGGATGCCAACATCCCTCTTACGAGGGCTTATATGGAAGGAGTGCTTTCACAGGAAGGCAGAATTGTGATCAATAGTGATTTCTTCTTTGAGGGAAGCCTCCAATCGCTTTTGACACACAGGAACCTCTGACATATCCTGTGTGGGATGCCACCTGGGAGTTGGGGGTGTGGATTTGATAATGGACATTCTTTACTTTTCTGGAAGCATGGCCTCAGTAGGATTACCCTTTGGTTCCCAAGGACTCTCCCTTGGGGTGCCTTTTAACCCACTGGAAACAATTTGGGTTGCAAAACTTAGGAAAGGACTGAGCTCTTGTAAAACTGCATGGCCTAAGCAGGATCTGTTACTTAGATCTCTTCTGCAAGAAATAAGGCAGAATGTGTTTGCCCAAATGTGTCTGGCTAGTAAAACCCCTCCTGATACATTGCATAATAATCTAAATAGGCCTACTCCAAATAAACCCACATTGCTGGAGGAAACACAGGCCCTCCCTAGCAAAGGAGACTCTGACTCTCTTTCTCTCTCTGACTGTTCCTCCTCCTAATGAATGCAGAGGCTTCTCACTCACTCATTTCCTGGGTTAATGGCTACAATTGGAGCCAACTGTGGTAAGTCCACCTTGGGACAGAGACTTTAAGGAATATTCCCAAGCAGCTGCTGAAATTCTCTTATTTTCTGGGAAATTTCTTGTCTTCTCTGGCTCAATATGGACTGCTTATTCCCCTTTGTAAGGAAAACATGGCAATTTCTCCTCTGTTGGAGATAATAAGCTCTAAAATTGGGAACACTTTCTCTATCTTTTGGCAGCACTTTGCCTCTTCTGTCTTACCCTCCTCCTTCTTCTGTTTCTGCACCACACTGAGAGCAGCCTGCCGCACTGGCTTCTATACCATCCTCAGTAACTTAGGCACCATGGCTCCATCTCCCCTCACTATCAATGAGTGAAGAGCAGCCCCTAGACCTAACACTTCCCACTCCAGATTTCCCCACCTGTGTCTCAGGTAAAAATTGAAAATGGGAAAGATCCAGATGGAGCATAATTCAGTGTTTAATCTAAGTTAAGTTTGTTAGTTTAATTGGGGTAGATGTGTCTTTAAAGTTACCAGCACTAGGGGTGCCTGAGTGGCTCAGTCAATTAAGCAGCTGCCTTCAGCTCAGGTCATGATCCTGTGGTCTTGAGATCAAGCACTGTATCAAG
Source organism: Mustela erminea (assembly GCF_009829155.1). NCBI lineage: Eukaryota > Metazoa > Chordata > Mammalia > Carnivora > Mustelidae > Mustela > Mustela erminea. Next base: position 30,516,227 of record NC_045622.1, read on the forward strand.
CTCCCTGCTCAGCAGAGAGCCTGCTTCTCCATCTCCCCACTTGTGCTGTCACTCTCTTTGTGTCAGATAAATAAATAAAATTTTAAAACTCAATAAATAAAAGTTTAGAAAACATTTAAATTTATCAACTCAATGTAAAACTTTTATTCTCTTGAGGTTTGCTGAAGGTCAAATAAGTTCATATTATCTCTGTTGCAATTTGTAAGCAAAAAGATGACTTGAAATGATGGTTAATCTCATCTGTCTCCAAGTGTTCATAAGTAATTGTTAAGATAACTTCCACAATCTTTGGTAACCTGAACCTTTAAAGTTTTGCTTGAATGAGAAATGGGATTAAATTCATTGGACATCTAGGTCTTTTCCAAATATGATAAAGTGCTAAATCATTGCTAATTGTACATATATTTGTGTTTTGACTTCTTATTGCAAAAACAAACAAACAAACAAAAACAACAACAACAACAACAAAAACCCCACAAAGGTATTTGGGTCTGGTAGTAAAAATGCTTTGTGTTCAACTGGTTCATAAAATTGCTGTCTGTAGAATTCTGGTGAAAGAGTTCACACTTGGTTACTACTTAGGCTTCACTGGAGACTAAGGTTTCTAAGAATGCAAAATTCTGCAAATATAATTAAGATTGATGGGAATAAGGGAAACAAATCTGTATGTAAAAAAGTAGGAGATATGCAAGAAAGATAAAAGGAATGAGAATGCATTTTTATTCAAGACAAAAGAAGGTAATTTTGTCCTAAATGAGACTGTTTTTTGGAAAAAATGGCTTGGGACAAAAATCTTCATGCAAAAGAAGGTTGTCGAAGGTTTATGATGGGAAAACTGTGGGATGGAATTTTAGGTGCAGTCAGGACAGACTAAGATTGAAATGAATGGATTATGAAGGACACTGATGTAAGATTGAAAGTCTGTTTTCTCTCTGTTCAAAAAGACAAGTATTCTTGAATTGTTGGTCTTCTCTTGATAAGAAAATGTACACAGTTATGGAGCACCTGGGTAGCTCAGTGGGTTGAGCCTCTGCCTTTGGCTCACGTCATGGTCTCAGTGTGCTGGGACTGAGCTCCACGTTGGGCTCTCTGCTCAGCAGGGAGCCTGCTCCCCCACTCTTCCTCAGCTTGCTTCTCTGCCTGCTTGTTATCTCTTTCTCTTTGTCAAATAAAAAATTAAATCTTAAAAAAAAAGAAAATGTACACAGTTGTTTTCTCTTTGCCTGCCCAGAAAAAAATGTTTCTGTTTTGTCTTTATCAGTTCTTTGATCATCCCTAAACTTATTTGGGCATATACTTAAAACTGTCTGAGGTTTAAACAAACTTCCCCAAGATTTAAATCATGAACAAAATCTCCTTGACTAATTAGACTTATTTATTTGGTATATTACCTTCTAGTATGAGGTCATCACTTGATATTCTTATTATTGAAGTGTTATGTGTCACAGAAAATAACTGAGTTTCCTTGTCAATTGCATCATAATGAACTCTCATGTCAGATCATTAACAATGTCCATTTCCGAGTTTTGTCATTTATAATTGCTCTTATTCTCTTGCCAAATGAGTTTTATCTTCAAGAAGGTGCATAGAAAGGACATTTAGGACAAAACAAGTAATCAGTATATTTAAGATCATAAAAATGAAATGGGTAAGAATTTCCAGAACTGACTAAAAAGTTGCATTCAAATTAAACAAGAATTACTAACATGGAACTAAATGAACTAAAAATATGATTATACTTTTGTGACTCTTGTTTCAGACATTGCTGGTTCTCTAGTGTTTACTGTCCCAGACTAAAAAAACTTTTTCTTAAGATATCTGTGACTTACAGGAATGTGATAAAGTATCACTTGTGAACAAGGTGAAGCATTTAACTTTCTCTACCTAAACCCTCTGAAATTCAAAAGGTCTCAGTGAGTATACTATCTTCCATGGCAATCATAATAATTTCCATAAGTCAATGAGGATCTGCTCTCCTTATCTGTAATAGGGCACCATTGGAAACATTGGTTATTTTACCAAGGCTTTGACTGGAATGTCATATTTGAGAGAAACATGCATAGGCTCAAATATGACCAAACAGCTTTGAGGAACTAAGGTTGACTTTGTGAAACATGGAGCCATAAAGCCCCTTGGAAGTTCCAGCAACCTCACCAGCTGAGTAAAGAATGTCACTTCCTAGAAGCTGTGGGAACCACAGGGTATATTGGAGATCTCATGAAAAAGAATACCCCCCCACATCTTCCCGTATAACAAGCACATCTGGTGGCAAGTACTTCTTTTGGCTTCTGGCCTGCAGAGTCTACTAAAAGTTCAACATAGAGATTCCTTCTAAAGTGTTCCACAAGCAGATTCTAAAAGTTTTTTTTTTTATGTTCAGTTAGCTAACATATAATACATAATTTGTTTTTGATGTACTGTTCAGCAATTCATTAGCTTCATATAACACCCAGTGCTCATCACAGCATGTGCCCTCCTTAATATCCATCACCCAGTTACCCCATCCCTCACCTCTTTCCCTTCTGTAACACTCAGTTTGGTTCCCAGAGTCCAGAGTCTGTCACAGTTTGCCTCCATCTCTGATTTATTCCCATTCAGTTTTCCCTCCCTACCCCTGTAGCCCTCCACACTATTCCTTATGTCCACACATGAGTGAAACTATATAGTTGCCTTTCTCTGCTTGACTTACTTACTTGACTTAGCATAATACCCTCCAGTTCTATCCGTGTTGATGCAAATAGTAGGTATTCATCCTATCTGATGGCTGAGTAATATTTCATTGTATATCTGGAACACATCTTTATCCATTCATCTGTTGAAGGGCATCTCAACTCCTTCCAGTTGGGCTATTGTGGACATTGCTGCTGTGAAATTGTGGTGCATATGGCCGTTCTTTTCATTATATCTGTATCTTTGGGGCAAATACCTAGTAGTGCTATTGCTGGGCTATAGAGTAGCTCTATTTTTAATGTCTTGGGGATCCTCCGTACTGTTTTCCAGAGAGGCTGCACAAACTTGCATCGTCACCAATAGCATAAGAGAGCTCGCCTTTCTCCACATCCTTGCCAAGATTTGTTTTCTGTTTCAATAATTTTTCTTGTCTCATTAATTTTTGCCATTCTACTTATGTAAGGTGGTATTTCATTGCAGCTTTGATATGTAGTTTCCTGATGGCTAGTGATGTTTAACTTCTCTTCATGTGTCTATTAGCCATATGTATGCCTTCTTTGGAGAAGTGTCTTTTCATGTTTTCTGTATATTTCTTGACTGGATTATTTGTCTCTTGGATGTTGAGTTTGAGAAGTTCTTTATAGATCTTAGATACCAGCCATTTATCCACAGTGTCATTTGCAAATATTTTCCCATTCCATGGTTTGCCTCTTAGTTTTGTTGATTGTTTCCTTTGCTGTTCAGAAACTTTTCATCCTGATGAAGCCCAAATAGTTCATTTTCACTTTTTTTTCCTTTGTCTTTGGAGACGTGTCTTGTGAGAATTTGCTATGGCCAATCAAAGAGGGTACTGCCTATGTTTTCTTCTAAGATTTTTTTAAATTTATTATTTATTTTCAGCATAACAGTATTCATTATTTTTGCACCACACCCAGTGCTCCATGCAATCCATGCCCTCTATAATACCCACCACCTGGTACCCTGACCTCCCACCCCCCACCCCTTCAAAACCCTCAGATTGTTTTTCAGAGTCCTTAGTCTCTCATGGTTCATCTCCCCTTCCAATTTCCCCCAACTCCCTTCTCCTCTCTATCTCCCCATGTCCTCCATGCTATTTATTATGCTCCACAAATAAGTGAAACCATATGATGATTGACTCTCTCTGCTTGACTTATTTCATTCAGCATAATCTCTTCCAGTCCCGTCCATGTTGCTACAAAAGTTGGGTATTAGTCTTTTCTGATGGAGGCATACTACTCCACAGTGTATATGGACCACATCTTCCTTATCCATTTGTCCGTTGAAGGGCATCTTGGTTTTTTCCACAGTTTGGCGACCGTGGCCATTGTTGCTATAAACATTGGGGTACAGATGGCCCTTCTTTTCACAACATCTGTATCTTTGGGGTCATACCCAGGAGTGAAATGGCAGGGTCATAGGGAAGTTCTATTTTTAATTTCTTGAGGATTCTCCACACTGTTCTCCAAAGAGGCTGCACCAACTTGCATTCCCACCAACAATGGAAGAGGGTTCCCCTTTCTCCACATCCTTTCCAACACATGTTGTTTCCTGTCTTGCTAATTTTGGACATTCTAACTGATGTTTGGTGATATCTCAATGTGGTTTTAATTTGAATCTCCTAGGATTTTGATGGATTTCTATCGCACATTGAGGTCCTTCATCCATTTAGAGTTTATCTTTGTGTATGGTGTAAGAGAATGGTCAAGTTTCATTCTTTTGCATATGGTTATCCAATTTTCCCAGCATCATTTATTGAAAAGACTGTCTGTTTTCCATTGGATATTTTTTTCTTGATTTGTCAAAGAGTAGTTGACCATAGAGTTGAGAGTCCATTCCTGGGTTCTCTATTCATGTTCCATTGATCTATATGTTCATTGATCTATGTGTCTGTGTTGATAATCACAGCTTTCTAATATAGTTTGAAGTCGGGCACTGTGATGCCTCCATCTTTTTTTTTTTTTTTTTCTTTTCCAACAATCCCCTTGTGATTCAGGGTCTTTTCTTGTTCCATACAAATTTTAGGATTGTTTGTTCCAGCTTTGTGAAAATTTTCCATGACATTTTGATAAGGATTACATTGATAGTGTAGATTGCTCTGGGCAGCATTGACATTTTCACAATGAGATTCTAAAAGATCTATATGATTGACCATTATTCTTGCTATGCTTATGTAGATCACTAGGCCATGTTTGTTAAAACTGGGTTTGTTTTTCAAATAAATTAGTACTGCTTTAGCTATCTCTAAATTAGCCTTGATTTGACTATCTCTAGAAATAAGGGAGATTTTAGAGAGAAAAAATATGTTTCAATAACACATTTTTGTGGATGTTAAGTTTTAGATATGGCTGTCTCTAAATATTTGTTGTTTACCTAGGCTAGACAACTTGAGGTAAGCTTCAGAGAAATTGCAAAAATAGCTCATATAGACAATCTTTGTGCTTTTTATTCTGTGGGTATAATAACAAGACCTCATGGGCATATAATTATTTAAACAGCTGAAAAAAATGGATAGCTTCCCCAATGATTGTATAACTCAGCTCTCACCTTGACCAGTTCTGTAAGGTTTGGATGACAAAATCAATCCTTAAAAGCTAGAGTGTACTGTCATTCCATTGGATTAACTATGGAATTGTAGAGATATGGATGACCTAATTTATTTATGATTGGATTGGATAATGCACTTGGGAATGCCCTTATCTCCTAAGACAAGTCTTCTCCCACTTGCCAGTGATTCTTTGTAATTAAGATATTGTTATCACTGGACCTCAGAGAAATCTTCTTGATGGTATTAACCCTTAGCCATATTTATCCTAAATGCCACCTCCATTGAGGTACAATTGCAAAAAGCTTTAGCCAAGCATATAACAGTCCTACTGGAAGGAGTCTCAAAGCTCATAATGGGACAGTCCCTGACTACGGTGATTTCACATCAGGTCCGGAATGTCTTTGAGACCAAAGCCACATACAGACTACGGAAGTCCAACTTATGAAACACCATGTTATGCTTCTATATATGCCTGAAATAATACTTGAAACATGTCAGACTTTAAAGTCAGGTAAGCTTTATGCCTGGACCTGATCATATGCTTCTATAGAGCATAAGAGTTCAGAGATTATTGATCTTGTTTATTCTAGTCAATCAGATTTAAAATATTCTCCTATCAAAAGTACAGATGACAGTCGGTTTACTAATAGCAATAGTTTCATCAAAGAAGGAATAAGAAAACCTGGGTATGCTATAGTGCTCACTCCTGCTTTGTAATTGCCAAAATCTTAAAAATTAATATTTATACTAACTCCAAATATGTTTTCCTAATCCAGTGTGCCCATGGAGAAATTTGGAAGAGAAGGGGATCATAATGAAGCCATAACTCCCCAATCAACTATGGGTCTGAAATGATTACTCTTCTTGAGGCTATACATATACCTAAGGAGATAGCTATAATTCACCTCAAAAGGGCATCAAAGGATATGACCTTAGACTCTAAAGGACATAATTTACTACACTGAAGCTAATCAGGCAACACAAAATAAACAGATTGTAAGTCTTTTACCAGTCTCTCTTTTTTTTAAAGATTTATTTATTTATTTGACAGACAGAAATCACAAGGAGGCAGACCAGCAGGCAGAGAGAGAAGAGGAAGCAGGCTATCTGCCAAGCAGAGAGCCTGACGCAGGGCTCGATCCCAGGACTCTGGGATCATGACCTGAGATGAAGGCAGAGGCTTTAACCCACTGAGCCACCCAGGCACCCCTCTTTTACCAGTATTAACTCCAATAAAGTCCGTAAGTTATGCCTAACAGGACCAAGAAATGTATAGGACTGGTTTGTTAGTAACAAGGGAAAAATATTTATACAAAAATAAGCAATGGAAGGTAATGCAGGGTTTACACCAATCTACTCATTTGTGCAGAAAGGCCACTGAGGTTACAAAACCTTTGCTAAGAGAAATTGTCCCTAGATGTGGACTCCCCTGGTCCCTACAAACTACAGCAACCTGTCTTTTATGACACATTCAAAAGAAGGCACTCCAAAATTGAATAGTCCTTGATTTCTTCACTGCAGTTTAAGAAGGCCAAGAATTAGACAACTATCTCCTAATGAGACCCAATGGCTATGTGGCCCTAATTTGTGTTCATAGCTTCCCCCAGGCTGGATAGGCTGCTGAACTCTGGGTTTTGCTTGGGTGAATGGGCACATTATTAAAAACATTACCAAATCAGCCAAACTTTCAAATTTAAAACAATGATGGATATGATATGTTCTATGTCTCATTGGTATGACCAACTAATATTCATCTTTGTTCCCTCTTTGGGACTGGGGGGTGTTGTTTGGCACATGGAAACTCTTAAAAAGTTCATTGTCAAAGCCCTAAGTGATACTCTACAAAGTGGAACGGCATTAGATGTTTTAACTGCTACACAAGGTGGAATTTGTGCTATCACAAGAAGAAAATGCTATGTATATATTCAAGATTACCAGAAGATATTTCTGGGTTCCTGACATGAATACACAAATCGACACTTTAAAAGATCTTACTCTTTCCTTTCATGATTGGTTAAACTTCTGGACTGAAAAAGGATTTTTGTCAACTAACAGGACTCTTATTTCAGTTTCTTTTTCATTTTCATTTCTTTCTCATCATGTTTTGTCATTTTTCTCCCATTCTCTCCACTTGGTACAGAGACTCCTTGCCATAACTTCAAGCCAACAGATGATCCTTTCCACTCTGGAAGATCCACACATGCAGTCTCCCTTGGATTCAGCTGCCCATGTCTTTTTAACTCCTATATCTATATAAGCCCCAACTAACCAATATTGACCCATGTGTAGGGACATCTCTACACTCCTATTCAGCAGGAAGAAGTTATAAAAGATGAGACCTTCCACCCTCTGCAACTTTAAAGTTTTAAGGGTCAAAATTCCTCAAAGGAAAATGATGTGGGAAACAAAGGCAGAAGAAAAATTATTACATTTCCTTATTACCTAAAGCCCATTGACAAGTCCTTGAAACAGGCACAGTAACATTCCTCTAGGGACTCAACTGCCTCAATGTTGACACTTTGCTAAGAGCAAAGGGCAATCTGGCCTGACCCCACCTTCCCAGGATCCTGTAAGCCTACTTTAATATAAAAATTCCTTTGAAATTACCTTTATCTTTTAACCCCCAAGATACACATTGAAAGTCACCCCCTCAAGCATATGGCCCACCAATATACCTCTGAAGGGTGTCATGACTAAACAATGACTAGCCCCCAAGGTCCTGGAAACCTTGTTTACAAAATTCCTTAGAGGTACATTATCCCTAACACGCTCCCAATTTGAAAGTATATAATGGGTTACTCTTCATGGCTCAGTGTAGCTCTTTCTGCCCACTGGTCCTGTCCCCATGTTTGGATGAAACCACATTTTTTCACCAAAGAATTCTCAAGAATTCTTTCTTGGCCTTTGGCTTTGAATCCTAACATCTTTCCTATAGCAACCACACTACTAACTCAGGTGACAACTAAAGTTGGGCACCGTCCTCCCTACACACCCTTTCTAATTTCAATAGTCTGGTAAAAGTAAACCACCTACTTCAAGGTACAATCAAGATGAAGGAAAATCAAAACCCTATGGTACTCCATCTATGACCCTAAAATTGCACAAGTACTAGTCTTTTTGGAATAGTAGGGTTTTTTTTTTATTTTTTTATTGTCAGTATAACAGTATTCATTATTTTTGCACCACAACCAGTGCTCCATGCAATCCGTGCCCTCTATAATACCCACCACCTGGTACCCCGACCTCCCAACCCCCGCCCCTTCAAAACCCTCAGATTGATTTTCAGAGTCCATAGTCTCTCATGGTTCACCTCCCCTTCCAATTTCCCCCAACTCCCTTCTCCTCTCTAACTCCCCATGTCCTCTATGCTATTTGTTATGCTCCACAAATAAGTGAAACCATATGATAATTGACTCTCTCTGCTTGACTTATTTCTCTCAGCATAATCTCTTCCAGTCCCGTCCATGTTGTTACAAAAGTTGGGTATTCGTCCATTCTGATGGAGGCATAATACTCCATAGTGTATATGCACAACATCTTCTTTATCCATTTGTCTGTTCAAGGGCATCATGTTACTTTCCACAGTTTGGCGACCGTGGCCATTGCTGCTATAAACATTGGGGTACAGATGGCCCTTCTTTTCTCTACATCTGTATCTTTGGGGTAAATACCCAGGAGTGCAATGGCAGGGTCATAGGGACGTTCTATTTTTAATTTCTTGAGGAATCTCCACACTGTTCTCCAAAGAGGCTGCACCAACTTGCATTCCCACCAACAGTGGAAGAGGGTTCCCCTTTCTCCACATCCTTTCGAACACATGTTGTTTCCTGTGTTGCTAATTTTGGCCATTCTAACTGGTGTAAGGTGATATCTCAATGTAGTTTTAATTTGAATCTCCCTGATGGCTAATGATGATGAATATTTTTTCATGTGTCTGATAGCCATTAGTATGTCTTCATTGGAGAAGTGTCTGTCCATATCTTCTGCCCATTTTTTGATATGATTGATTGTTTTGTGTGTGTTCAGCTTGAGGAGTTTATTATAGATCCTGGATATCAACCTTTTGTCTGTACTGTCATTTGCAAATATCTTCTCCCATTCCGTGGGTTGCCTCTTTGTTTTTTTGACTGTTTCCTTTGCTGTGCAGAAGATTTTGATTTTGATGAAGTCCCAAAAGTTTATTTTCGCTTTTGTTTCCTTTACCTTTGGAGACATATCTTGAAAGAAGTTGCTGTGGCTGATATCGAAGAGATTACTGCCTATGTTCTCCTCTAAGATTCTGATGGATTCCTGTCTCACGTTGAGGTCTCTTATCCATTTTGAGTTGATCTTTGTGTATGGTGTAAGAGAATGGTCGAGTTTCATTCTTCTACATATAGCTGTCCAGTTTTCCCAGCACCATTTATTGAAGAGACTGTCTTTTTTCCACTGTATATCTTTTCCAGTTTTGTCGAAGATTAATTGACCATAGAGTTGAGGGTCCATATCTGGGCTCTCTACTCTGTTCCACTGGTCAATGTGTCTGTTTTTATGCCAGTACCATGCTGTCTTGGTGATCACAGCTTTGTAATATAGCTTGAAATCAGGTAATGTGATGCCCCCAGTTTTTTTTGTTTTGTTTTTCAACATTTCCTTAGTGATTCGGGGTCTCTTCTGATTCCATAAAAATTTTAAGATTATTTGCTCCACCTCTTTGAAGAATACCATCAAAAAATGGGCAGAAGACATGAACAGACACTTCTCCAAAGAAGACATGCAAACGGCTAGGAGACACATAAAGAAAAAAAAATGTTTATCCTTATTAGCCATCAGGGAAATTAAAATCAAACCACGTTGAGATACTACCTTACACCAGTTAGAATGGCCAAAATTAACAAGACATTAAACAACAAGAGTTGGAGAGGATGTGCAGGAAAGGAAACCTTCCTACACTGTTGGTCGGAAGGCAAGTTGGTGCAGTCACTCTGGAAAACAGTGTGGAGATTCCTTAAGAAATTGAAAATAGAGCTACCCTATGACCCTGCAGTTGCACTACTGACTACCCCAAAGATAGAGATGTGGTGTAAAGAAGGGTCATCTGTTGCAACTGCCCCTCAGAACAATGTATTACTTAAAAAGTAACCACTGGAAGATTTTACTAGTTACCAAGCACATTTAGATATCACTTTAAGAAAAACACATACTGGCAACAGGCCTTTGGGGGAGAGGATGATATATGGCCTTGAAGCTGAGCAGCTGGGGATGTCCGGCTAGCTCAGGGTGGAAAGCTGCCAGCTTCACGGAAGCAGAGAAACTGGGAATAGCCAGCCTGCTCAGGACGGAATGCTGCCTGCTTCCTTTTTCCATTATCTTTCCTTTCTCCTCCCCAAAGTGCCTGTTGTTAGTTAGATGAGTCCTTGGAATGTGCTTGTTTAACTGTAAACTTTGCTGTTCTTCTTGTTTATCCACAAGACATGTGACTAATGTTTGACCTTTGGTTGGTTATTGTTTCTATATAATAGAGGTGAGACTGTGGAGCTGATTGGGGCAGCATCTTTTAGACTGTTGTCCCCTGCTCCCTTTCTCTTTCAGCTGACTTGTTTGTGCCTAATTCTTCTTTCATTCTCCAACTGGAAGTGGCAATCTCTACCCCAATGTTCATAGGAGCAATGGCCACAGTCGCCAAACTATGGAAAGAGCACAGATGCCCTTCAACAGACGAATGGATAAAGAAGATATGGTCCATATATACAATGGAATATTATGCCTCCATCAGCAAAGATGAATACTCAACTTTTGTATCGACATGGATGGGACTGGAGGAGATTGTGCTGAGTGAAATGAGTCAGGTGGAGAGAGTCAATTATCATTTGGTTTCACTTACTTGTGGAATGTAAGCAATAACACAGAGGGCATTGGGAGTTGGAGAGGAGAAGTGAATTGGGGGAAATTAGAAGGGAAGATTAACCATGAGTGACTGTGGACTCTGAGAAACAAACTAAGGGTTTTGGCGGGATGGTGGGAGTTTAGGTGAGCCTTCACAGACAACATGAAGACAATAAAAACTTATCTTTCAATAATCACTTTCAATGGGAACAGCCTAAATGCTCCCATGGGAGAGCACAGGGTTGCCATCTGGATAAAATGGCAGGACCCATCCATATGCTGTTTAAAAGGAATGAATTTTGAAGCTAAAGATACATCCAGACTGAAGGTGAAGGGATGGGAAAACGTCTTTAATGTCAGCAGGTCTCAAAAGAAAACTGGGATAGTAAGTTTTATATCAGACAGATTTTAAGCTAAAGACTGTAGTCAGAGATACAGAAGGACACTACATCGTTCTTCAAGGGTCTATCCACCAGGAAGGTCAAACAATGTGAATATTTATGTCCCCAGCTTGGGAGCAGCCAACTACACAAGCCAAGTGTTAATCAAAATAAAGAGTCATGTTGATAGGAATGCATTAATTGTCTGGGATCTTAAGAGACCAATCTCAGAGATAGTCAGATCTTCTAAGCAGAAAATCGACAAAGAAACAAGAACTTTGAATGACACATTGGACCAGATGGACCTCAAAGTTATATAGAGAACCTTCCACCCTAATACAACAGAATACTCATTATTCTCAAGTGCACGTGAGACTTTCTTCAGAGACCCCATACTGGGTCACAAATCAGGGCTCAGCTGATACCAAAAGACAGAATATTCCCTGTTTATTCTCAGACCATAATGCTTTGAAACTGGAGCTCAACCACAAGAATAAGTTTGGAATGAATTCAAACACTTGGAAACTAAAGACCATCCTTCTCAAGAACGTTTGGATCACCTAGGAAATAACAGAACTTAATTCATGGAAACCCATGAGAATGAAGACACATTGGTCCAAATCCTATGGGATACAGCAAAGGTATTCCTATTTATTTCCCATACATAGTCATCCAAGCCTCATTCAAAAAGTTTGACAAATCCCAAATACATGAACTCTCTTTACACCTTGCCCATCTTCTAATTGAATTGTTTGTTTTGATATCAATTTTGAATTTTCTGTATATACTCTAAGTACATATTGTTCTTTTGTCAGACATGTGGTTTGCAAGTATCTTCTCCCCGTCTGAAGTTTGTATTTTCATCTTCTTCACATGGTCTGTCACAGAATGAATATTTTGGTTTTGTTTTTTGTTTTTGTTTGTTTGCTTTTTGGCTTACAGGAGTAAACATAGGATATAAAAAATGGTTTAGCACAATTTTTTTATTTTTAAATTATTTTTATTTTCTAATTGACATATAATTAACAGTGTTATTTTAGTTTAATGTGTACAATATAATGATCCAACAACTATACACATTACTCAGAAATCATCATGATAAGTAAACTCTTTTTTAAAGATATTTTTAAAGATTTTATTTATTTATTTTACAGACAGAGATCACAAGAAGGTGGAGAGGCAGGCAGAGACAGAGAGAGGGAGAAGCAGGCTCCCTGCTGAGCAGATAGCCCAATGCGGGGCTTGATCCCAGGACCCTGAGATCATTACCTGAGCCAAAGGCCGGGCTTTAACCCACTGAGACACCCAGGTGCCCAAATAAGTAAACTCTTAATCCACTTTGTCTGTTTCATCCATCCCTCCAACCACCTCCCCTCTGGCAGCTACAAGTTTGTTTAAGGGTCTGGTTTTCTATTGTTGTTTTTTTTGTTTTTGTTCGTTTGTTTTGTTTCTTAAATTACACATATGAGTGAAATTATATGGCATTTGTCTTTCTTTGTCTGACTTATTTCACTTAGCATTATGCCCTTTACATCCATCCATGTTATTTCAAATGGCAAGATCTCATTCTTCTTATGGCTGAGTATAATCCCATTGTATTTGTATACACCATATCTTCCTCATATATTCTTCTATAGATGGACACTTGGATTGCTTCCATATCTTGGCTATTGTAAATAATACTGTGATAAACATAGGAGTGCACATAACTTTTCAAGTTAGGGTTTTGTTTTCTTTGGGCAAATACCCAGTAGTGGGATTACCGAATCATATGGTAATTCTATTATTAATTTTCAGAGGGACATCCATACTTCCTTAGTACCATTTCTTGAAAGGGTTACTTTTTCTCCATTGAATTGACTTTTGGCAGCTTTGCCAGAAACTATTTGAACATGGTATGTGGGTCTCTTCTTGGCTTTTCTATTCCATTCTACTGATCTACATAATGTTGGGAGGAGACATGTTACATTTTAAAAAGACATAGACTTAATGTGTATGATACATAAATATTTTCAAAAAGTTAGTTCAAACAAGTATAAACAATCCATAAGAAAGGAAATAAATAAATTATGACAATCCATACTTAAACAATATGTATGTGTATGTGTATGTGGCTGTTACAAAGAAATAAATTTTAAATGTATCAGAAATAAGTTTTAAATGTATCCTCTAATGTAAAGCAATCTGGAAAATAATATATTCAATGTGAGCCCATTTGTTCAAAAGTGATTTGTTTGCATTTAGATATAAATACACAGATGAAGCCATGTGTACCTTCTAATGGAGAGGAGAGCACAATTAGGAGCATGAGAAGGATTCTGAAATTAAAATATTTTTTTTAAAGATTTTATTTATTTATTTATTTGACAGAGAGAAATCACAAGTAGATGGAGAGGCAGGCAGAGAGAGAGAGGGAAGCAGGCTCCCTGCTGAGCAGAGAGCCCGATGCGGGCCTCGATCCCAGGACCCTGAGATCATGACCTGAGCCGAAGGCAGCGGCTTAACCCACTGAGCCACCCAGGCGCCCCCTGAAATTAAATTTTATCGTATAAATTTTGGTTCTACAACTACAAAAGACCATAAACTCTTACATATGCAACCTAGTTTTATTACTTGTAGGAATAATAATGGTCTCCTCAAGATGTCCTAATCCTCAGAACCTGTGAATATGTTACATTAAATAGAAAGTAGTAATGAAGATTGCAGGAATAATTAAATTCACTAGTCAGAAAGCCTTAAAATGGGGAGACTATACCAGATTATCTGGGTAGAATTACTGTAATTATGGGCTCCCTTTAAAGTGGAAGGGCAAGGCAGAAGAGGATGTCAGAGTGATGTGATATGAGAAGGAACTTGACTGCTATTTATGACTTTCTAGATTGGGAAAGGAACAGTGGGCCAACAAATTTGGGTTGCTTCTAGAAGCTGGGAAAGGCAGGTCTCCAGAATGGTACATAAACCTGAAAACAGCTTGAGTGTCAGACTTCTAACCTGTAGAAATGTAAGACAATACATTTATTGTCTTTAAGCCAGTAATGTTAATGTAATTTCTGATGGCAGTGATTGAAAATGAATATATTACTTTTTTTAAGGACATCTCTATATATTTTTTATTGTGATAAAATATAAGTAACACAAAATTTATCAAACTAACCATTTGAAAGCGTATTATTCCATGACATTAAATGCATTCACACTGTTGTGCAACCAACACCATCATCAATCAATCAGGAATTTTTCATCATCCCAAACTATATTGTCATACCCACTAAGCAATAATTCCCAATTCTCCCCTCCCTTAGCACCTGGAAAGCACCATTTTACCTTTCATCTCTATGAATTTATCTCCTCTAGGTATCTCACATAAGTGGAATTATATAACATGTGTCTTTTTGTGACTGGCTTATTTCACATGGCATAATGTCTTTTTTTTTTTTTAATTTCTTTTCAGCATAACAGTATTCATTGTCTTTGCACAACACCCAGTGCTACATACAAAACGTGCACTCCTCAATACCCACCACCTGATTCCCTTAACCTTCCACCCCCAGCCCCTTCAAAACACTTGGGTTATTTTTCAGCGTCCATAGTTTCTCATGGTTCACCTCCCCTTCCAATTTCCCCCAACTCTCTTCTCCTCTCCATCTCCCCATGTCCTCCATGTTATTTGTTATGCTCCGCAATAAGTGAAACCATATGATAATTGACTCTCTCTGCTTGACTTATTTCACTCAGCATCATCTCTTCCAGCCCCATCCATGTTGCTACAAAATTTGTGTATTCATCCTTTCTGATAGAGACATAATATTCCATAGTGTATATGGACCACATCTTCCTTATCCATTCATCAGTTGAAGGGCATCTTGGTTCTTTCCACAGTTTGGCGACCGTGGCCATTGCTGCTATAAACATTGGGGTACAGTTGGCCCTTTTTTTCACTACATCTGTATATTTGGGGTAAATACGCAGTAGTGCAATTGCAGAGTCATAGGGAAGCTTTATTTTTTTATTTATTTTTGCACCACACCCAGTGCTCCATGCAAACCGTGCCCTCTCTAATACCTACCACCTGGTTTCCCCAACCTCCCAACCCCCGCCACTTCAAACACCTCAGATTGTTTTTCAGAGTGCATAGTCTCTCATGGTTAACCTCCCTTCCAATTTCCCCCAACTCCCTTCTCCTCTCTAACTCCCCATGACCTCCATGCTATTCGTTATGATCCACAAATAAGTGAAACCACATGATACTTGACTCTCTCTGCTTGACTTATTTCACTCAGCATAATCTCTTCCAGTCCCATTCATGTTGCTATAAAAGTTGAGTATTCATCCTTTCTGAGGGAGGCATAATACTCCAAGGTGTATATGGAGCACATGTTCCTTATCCATTTGTCCGTTGAAGGGCATCTTGGTTCTTTCCACAGTTTGGCGACTGTGGCCATTGCTGCTATAAACATTGTGGTACAGGGGCGCCTCGGTGGCTCAGTGGGTTAAAGCCTCTGCCTTTGGCTCAGGTCATGATCCCAAGGTCCTGGGATCAAGCCCCACATCGGGATCTCTGCTCAGCAGGGAGCCTACTCCCTCCTTTCTCTCTCTCTGCCTCTCTGGCTACTTGAGATCTCTCTCTCTCTGTCAAATAAATAAATAAAATCTTTAAAAAACAAACAAACAAACAAACATTGGGATACAGATGGCCCTTCTTTTTACTACATCTGTATATTTGGGGTCAATACCCAAGAGTGCAATGGCAGGGTCATAGGGAAGTTCTATTTTTAATTGCTTGAGGAATCTCCACACTGTTCTCCAAAGAGGCTGCACCAACTTGCATTCCGACCAACAATGGAAGAGGGTTCCCCTTTCTCCACATACCCTCCAACACATGTTGTTTCCTGTGTTGCTAATTTTGGCCATTCTAACTGGTATAAGGTAATATCTCAAAGTAGTTTTAATTTGAATCTCCCTGATGGCTAATGATGATGAACATTTTTTCATGTGTCTGATAGCCATTTGTATGTCTTCATTGGAGAAGTGTCTGTCCATATCTTCTGCCCATTTTTTGATATGATTGTCTGTTTTGTGTGTGTTGAGTTTGAGGAGTTCATTATAGATCCTGGATATCAACCTTTTGTCTGTACTGTCGTTTGCAAATATCTTCTCCCATTCTGTGGGTTGCCTCTTTGTTTTGTTGATTGTTTCCTTTGCTGTGCAGAAGCTTTTGATTTTGATGAAGTCCCAAAAGTTTATTTTCGCTTTTGTTTCCTTTACCTTTGGAGACATATCTTGAAAGAAGTTGCTGTGGCTGATATCGAAGAGATCACTGCCTATGTTCTCCTCTAAGATTCTGATGGATTCCTGTCTCACATTCAGGTCTTTTATCCATTTTGAGTTGATCTTTGTGTACGGTGTAAGAGAATGGTCGAGTTTCATTCTTCTACATATAGCTGTCCAGTTTTCCCAGCACCATTTATTGAAGAGACTGTCTTTTTTCCACTGTATATTTTTTCCTGTTTTGTCGAAGATTAATTGACCATAGAGTTGAGGGTCCATATCTGGGCTCTCTACTCTGTTCCACTGGTCTATGTGTCTGCTTTTATGCCAGTACCATGCTGTCTTGGTGATCACAGCTTTGTAGTAAAGCTTGAAATCAGGTAACGTGATGTCCCCCGTTTTATTTTTGTTTTTCAACATTTCCTTAGTGATTCAGGGTCTCTTCTGATTTCATACAAATTTTAGGATTATTTCCTCCAGTTTTTTTGAAGAATACCGTTGGAATTTTGATCAGAATAGCATTAAAAGTATAGATTGCTCTAGGCAGTATAGACATTTAACAATGTTTATTCTTCCGATCCAAGAGCACATCCACGAAGAATCAAAATAACCTTCCTCACCCACACTGAGACTTTACAACCACTCTTCCATCTATTTCTTCCACCAGTATTTCTGTGTTTTTGTGTTTGTCCTGATAGTGCATAAATCTTCCACTCAGGGTTCTTTTTGACGAGGTTCTTCCTTTATTTGCATATATATATATATATGCAAATATATATATTATTTTTTTCTCTTGTCATATACTTTTATCATTCTTTTTGTTTGTCTGTTTTTGTGTGTCTACTTCATAAATCTTACCTTGGGGCCCATTTGGGCTGAACCTTCTCTTTTATCTCACCTTTCATTCCTGTCTCTCTCCCTCTCTCTTTTCTTTTCCTTTTCTTTTTCCTCTCATTTGGGTGGGGAACCCTGATTGCTCAGAAGCGTTCCAGGGTGCACCTTGACAGCACCACAGTCTATACATCCAGCTACATCCGTTCAGCCATCTCTCACCAAAAAGACTAGGAGGAGGAATGCCCAACAGACGAAAAATACAGAGGATGGACATTCTGCAACAGAGCTAACAGCTATCAACATAGACAATATGTCGTAAAGAGAATTCAGGGTAACAATTATCCAAGCAATAGCTAGGGTGGAAAAAGCCATGGGTGACCAAACGGAATTGATTAGGGCTGAACTGAAAACGACCAGAGATCATGTTTTCAATATTAGGGGAGAGCTGAAAGCTACAAGGGATGAGCTTCACAATGCTCTCAATGAGTTCCAATCTAATCTAAATTCTCTCAACGCTAGAGTAACTGAGGCAGAACATAGTATTCATTGTTTTTGTACCACACCCTGTGCTCTGTGCAATCCGTGCCCTCTATAATACCCACCACCTGGTACCCCGACCCCTGCCCCCCCCGCTCCTTCAAACCCCTCAGATTGTTTTTCAGAGTCCATAGTCTCATGTTTCACCTCCCCTTCCAATTTCCCCCAACTCCTTTCTCCTCTCTATCTCCCCATGTCCTCCATGCTATTTGTTATGATCCACAAATAAGTAAAACCATATGATAATTGACTCTCTCTGCTTGACTTATTTATTTAAACTCTGAGAAACAAGTCAGTAGAATGCATTTTTCAAGTAACAGTCTCTTTCATGAAGATAGAAGCCTTTTCAAATGTATGTGTGAAGGCATAAGGAAAGTGCTGTAAATCTAAGAAACAACAGTACAGATAAATGGTCTTTCAACTAACATCTTTCATAAAGAAGCATTTTTAGAAATACAAGTGAAAGCAGGGGGAAATGCTTTATAGACAACTCTGAGAAACGAGTGAGTTAAGACTGAAACATGCCACTATATCTTGTTTCATGATGGTAGAAGCATTTTGAAAAGACATGTGAAAGCAGAAGAGGCATATTACTAACTCATAGAAAGAACACTGTATATGAACGACCTTTCACCTAACATCTACTTTCTTAAAGAGGGTAATATTTTCAAAACTATATGTGAAAGAATTAAGAAAGTGCCTTATAAATACTTCTGAGAATCAAGTCTGTAGAATAAAACTTCACATTAACATATAATTTCATGAAGATAGAAGCGTTTTCTTACATATGTGTAAAAGCATAAGAAAAATGCCATATACTTGGCCCAAAGAAAGAACTGTATACAAACCATCTTTCAACTAAAATCACTTTAATGAAGAGAGAAACAGAATTGTGAACTGCCATAAAATTTACCCCTAACATCTCCTGGAAACCCTAACCCTAGCATTTTCTGCCCTGACTGGGTCCCAAACATGTCTGATGGTACAAAGAATTTGGGATTTCTGACCAATTCCAGAAAATCAGGAAGGAGCACAGAAGGAAACTGAGCCACTTGAAACCACAGCGATATTGCAGGAGATAGGATTCTAGTGATAAAATGAAAATTCAGCAACACTATGAACATACCTCGATGTCAAATGAGCCAGAGACTCACAGTGATGCTAGCCCTCAGTTCACCCTCAGGACAGGTACCTGAACTGCCATTGAATTTACACAGACCATCTACCAGATGAAATCTTAACTCTAGCATGGATTTGTCCCTGACAATTCCTGAATCCTAGTTCTGAATAAACAAATGATTTTGAAGAACTGGTCAATGCCAGACCAATCAGAAAAGAACACCAAAAAAACATGTCTCAGTTCTACCATGGGGATATCTCATGGGTGATGATTCTATTGAAAACCCTGGAATTCAAAACAAACAAACAAACAAACAAACAAAAAACTATGAGCATCACACTGAGGCTAAATTTAAAGGCAGAGCCTTACCTAATGCTTTCCCATGACACAGACCTCATGGCAGGTCTCCACTCTGCCATCAGTTAGGTCCTTACCGTCTTCCAGAATCTCACCTTAATCTTAGGCATGGTTCTGGCCTTACCTGTTCCAGAATGCTATGCCTGAATAGCATTGAATAAGGTGTGATTTGGCATGCAGTACTGCTGCAGGAATAATTAGCAAAGAATACAGAATGATGTTGTGGAACCTGCAACCAATAGGATGGAGTTGGTGAGAATTATTCTAGTGAAATCCTGACCTTCATCCCCACAATATGCCTAGTCCATGAAATATAAAAGAAATTTGAATTTCACCCTATTATTTGCCATCCACTCAGCTGTCACAGAAAAATTCTGCACCATCATTAAATTAGCCAGTATCACCTCCAGGAGTATAAATTAACTCTATCCCTGGAGGTGGCCCCGACTGGGCCCCAGCCATATGTCTGAGGGTAAAATGTATTTGAGACACCTGACCAATGCCTGACTAACAGGAAGGAACTCAGAAGAAAACTGAGCTACTTGCCACCCTAGTATGTTGCTGGAGAGCAGGATTCTAGTGAAAAATAGACATCTCAATAAATGTATGAGCATCCTCCTGATGCCAAACAAGAAGCCAGATCCTCACTCTGATGCTATCCCCCAGCTTAACCTCTCAGGGCAAGTTTCAGAATGACTATCAAGTTGACCACTACCATCTCCTGAAACAAAACCCTAACCCCAGCATGGATGTGGCCCTGACCATGCTTAAACCCTATCTCTGAAACAAAAAAATGATTTTGGAGACCTGGTCAAAGCAGAAAGATCAGAGAGGAACACAAAAGGAATATGTGCCACATGTATACGTGGGATGTTTCAGAGGAGCATGATTTTACCAAAAAACCTAAAACTCAGTAACACCACAAACTTGACTCTGAGGGCAAAGCTGAAGGCAGAGCCTTGCCCTAATACTATGCCTCAACTAAGCCCTCAGGGAAGGTCTCCATACTGCCATCAATTGGGTAACTACAATCTTCCAGAATCACCCTAGCCCTAGGAATATTCCTGGCCTTCTTTAGCCAAGAAAGCTCTCTGAATAAGAAGGGATTTGGGACACAAGTCTGGTGCAGGAAGAATCAGCATTTTAATAAAAATAAGAATCATTTTAATAAAAATTAAAAATGAAGGCATGTAACTTGCCACCACTGGGGTGGAGTTGGAGAGAAGGATTCTAGTGAAAACCTGCTGTTCAGCAACACAATGTGTCTAACCTTGATACTGATCCATAACCCAGAATTTCCCCCTAATGGTTATCCTCCATTCTGGGGTTGGGGCAAAATTCCACACTGCCATCAAAATAACCACTATGGTCTCCCAGAATTTAACCCTATCCCTAGCCATGACTCTGGCCCTGGCTGGACCCCCATCAAATGAATCTAGGAGACACATGACCAAAGCCAAACTAATCAGTAAGAAAAAAGAAGGAATCTGAGACACTTGCCACCCCTAGGATCTTTTAGAGAGAAGGATTCTAGTGAAAAGTTGAAATCTCAACCACTGCTTGAGCATGCCCCTTATGCCAAGCAGGAAGTGAGAGGCCCACCCTGATGGTAACCCTCAGGTTAGCCCTGAGGATCTCCAAATGGCTATCAAATTGACCCCTAACATCTCTGGGAATGAAAGCATAAACCTAGCAGGGATGTGGACCTAAAAATGCATGAATCCTAGCTCTGAATGTACCAATGATTTTATACCTGGTCAATTCTAGACTAATTAAACAGGAACACAGAAAGAAGACCTGCCACTTGTACTCTGAGATATTCTTGTGGGAGACTGATTTTACAGGAAAACCTAAAACTCAATAACACAATGAGCACCTGAGGCAAAACTGGAAGGTAGAGCCTCACTCTAATGTTAATGCTCAGCTCAGTCTTAAGAGCAGGTTTTCAAATGGCCATCAAATTGACCCCTAACATCTCCAGGAATGAAACCATAACCCTAGCAAGGATGTGGTCCTGACCATACTGAAATATTAATTTGAATGCATAGATGATTTTGGAGACCTGGTCAATGTCAAATTAATCAAACAGAAACACAGAAAGAAAAAGTGCCACTTGTATCCCTGGAATGTCTTGTGGGAGCATGAATTTACCAAGAAACCCAAAATTAAACAGCACTATGAGAATGTCCCTGAGGCCTAACCTGAAGATGTCACATCACCCTACTGCTATTCCTCAACTCAGCCTTCTGGTAAGGATTCCACATTGCCATGTGATAGGTGTCTAACATCTTCCAGAGTTTCACTGTAACACTAGGAATGGCCCCTGCCTTAACTGGCCTAGAAATCTATGACTGAATAAGATGGGATTTGGAACACAAGACTGGTGCAGGAAGGATCAGCCAAAGATACAGAATGAAGCTATGCAACTTGCCACCACGGGGAGGAGTTGGAGAGCAGGATTCTAGGGAAAACCTGGCACTGAGCCCCACAATATAACTAGTCCTCAAAACCAAACCATAACCATGAATCTCCCCTAATGGTTGTCCTCTACTGTGCCGTCAGGGCAGAATTCTGCACTGCCATCACAATAGTCCCTATCATCTCCAGAGTATAACCCTAGAACTCTCCTACACTGGGGCCCTTAGTGGTCCCCCAGAATATGTCTGGGAAATCTGACCGGTGCCAGAATAATCAGAAAGGCACACAGAAGGAGACATAGCCATTTGTAAAACCCAGGATGAATTTGGAGAGTAAGACTCTAATGAAAACTTGAAATCCCACAACTGTATGAGCATCTCACTGATGCCAAACAGGAAGCAGAGCTTCAATCTGATGTTAGCCCTCAGCTCAGCCCTAAGGGCAGATCTAAAAAGGGTCATCAGATTGACCTCTATGCTCTCCCAGAATGAAACACTAAACCTGGCATGTATGTGGCCCTGACCATGCCTGACACTTTTTTCTTTTTTCTTTTTCCACTAAGTCATAATATTTTATTAAATCTACATGTAATATGGACTTTGTTATGTTCAGTTAGCCAGTTAGCCAGTAGAAGCCCTTCAAGAGATGAATGGATAAAGAAGATGTGGTACATATACACAAAAAATAGTGTTCAGCCATCAGAAACGATGAATACCCACCACTTGCTTCGACGTGGATGGAACTAAGGGGATTATGTTAAGTGAACTAAGTCAAACAGAGAAAGACAATTATCAATGGATTCACCCCTATGTGGAACATAAGCAATAGCATGGAGGACCATAAGGGAAGGGAGAGAAATCAAACATTTTCCTGAATGCACAAATTATTTTGAAGAAGTGGCCAGTGCTTGAATAATCAAGTATGAACACAGAAGGAAGTTGTGTCATGTGTACCTCCCAGGATATCTTGAGGGAGAATTTCCTGAAAAACCTAAAACTGAATAACAATATGAGAATGCCCAAAAGACCAAACCAGAAGCCAGAGCCTCACCCTATTGTGAGTCCTTAGCTCACTCTCAGGTCAGGACTCTGAATGGTCATCAAATTGAACCCTAAACTTTTCTGGACCAAGACAATAACCCTGACATGGATGTGACTTGCATTATGCCTGAACCCTAGTTTGGAAGGCACAAATGATTTTTGAAACCTGGCCAAAGAAGAAGTAATCAAGCAAGTACCAAGAAGGAATACATGCCACTTGTATCCTCGGATATCTCCTGGGAGGATTTTTTTTTTTTTAACCAAGAAACCTTAAACTCAACAACACTATGAGCATGCCCCCTGAGAACAAACAGGAAGCCAGAGCCTCATCTGATGCTGATCCTCAACACAGTCCTAAGGACACGACTCCAAATGGCCACAAAAATGAACCCTACAGTCTTCCAGAACAAAAACCTAACTATAGAATGGATGTGGCTCTTAATATTCTTGAAACCTAGTTCTGAATGCACAAGTGATTTTGGAGTCATGGTCAATACCTGAGTAATCAGTCATGAACACAGAAGGAAGACATGCCACTTGTACCCCTGGGATGTCTAGTGGAAGCATTCTTTTACTGAAAAACCTAAAATTCAACAGCATTTTAAGCATGTGCCTGAGCCCAACCAAAAGCCAGAGCCTGACTCTGATGCTAACCCTCAGCTCAGCCCTCAGGGAAGGACAGTCAGCAAATTGAACCCTACCATCTTCCAGAACAAAATCCTAACCCTAGCAATGATGTGGTACTGACCAAGGCCAAAACCTGTTTCTGAATCACAAATGATTCTGGAGACCTGGTCATTGCAAGAATAACCAGGAATGAACACAGAAGGAAGATGTGCTACTTATATACCTGGAATGTCTCGTGGGACCATGATTTTTTTGAAACACCTAAAACTGGTGGGAGCCAAGATGGTGGGGAAGAGGTGCTCTTTCAACCTGTACCCTAAAGTAAGCTGATCACCTACCAAAGAACTCTGATCACCCATGAAATCAGTCTGAGATTAGAATTATACAGCTCTGGATCTCTACGGGGGCAAAAGATGTCAGCAGGCAGGTAAAGCAGAGTGGGAATGTTGGACTGATATCATAAGATAAACAAAAGGGTGAAGGAGCCACCAGAAGTGACCCATTGGAAAGTAATACCCCAATACGAGAATGCCCTGCAATTGGGGACCAGCATTAACTTGGAGTCTGGTTGAAAACACTCAAAAAGAACAAAGGATCATGGGGGAAAATTGTGGGAATTGGGTCGGTTAGGGACAGGGGCTTAAGTCTGCTAACCCAGGATAGCCACCACTGGCGCTGAACCAGAGAGAGTGTGGTGAAGAAGTCAGGTCTTGGCCCCTGAGTTGCCAGGGCTGGCACGCCTGAGAGTATCTGGGTGGCAGCACCCGTGAGGGTGATGGAGACTCACCACCTGGCAGAACCACAGCCTTTTGCACTTTCCAAGTGCACGCCATGTGATCAGAGTCTGAGTTGCGCCCTACACCCTCCCCTGAGAGAGGTGCCTGCAGGCTCCAGCCAGCATTCTCTTGGACGCTGGAGAGTCTGAGCACTCTAACCCCGGGCCAGTGGGAAAATCTCAATGAGCTGTCACTGCTTGGGACCTCTCTGGCAGTCTGGAGCTGCCCAGCCAGCCATGGCTATCATGGTTTTGAGTACAAGTGGAAGGTCCTGTGACCCCAGAGACCATGACTGGGAAAGTGCTCTGCCAGCAGCAAAGGGGGCTTTATGTGCTCTGGAGCACCCAGAGGGGAACAGCCTGAGGCTTCTCTCTGAGAGGGAGGTCTGGGTGCACTTTGCTTTCCTCTAAACCTCCAAAAACCATCAAAAGCCACCAAAGGGAGAGAAAACAGAAGAACAAACAAACAAACCTCCAAAAAGCAAAAGCCCGAAAAACCGCTTTCCTCAGAGCCCACCCCCTTGGTGGGGGCAGGAGGACTTAACTCTAGCAAGACTCTCTGAAAACCCATGCAGCAGGCCCCCTCCCCAGAAAGCCAACCAAAAAAAAAAAAAAAAAAGAGGAAAACCAGCACTACTTCATGTATACAACTTTTATTTTTAATTTGCTCCCACTATTCTCATTCATTTTCTTAATATATAACTTTATAGCCTATTTACCATCACAGTGAGTACATCAAATTCCATTTTAACCTTTTAACGGGAACTTTTTGATACATATACCTGTGTTTATCTTTTGCTTTTCTATTTTTTTAATTTTTTAAATTTTACTTTATTTTATTATTTTTTTTAATATTCATATAGAGATAAGCTTCAATGTAATCACCATTCCCCAATCAAAGCTACCCTTATAGGTAAACCAGTTTTTAATACCCTTTATCTTAGGAAAGTTGAGTCCTTTAACAAAGATATCAAGATACATCCAGGAAGAATCAAAATAACCTTCCTCGCCAACACAAGAGAATTTATAATCACTCTCCCATCTTTTTCTTCTGGCATTGTTTCTGTGTATTTATTTTTGTCCTGGTAGTATATAAATGTTATATGTTGGGTTCTTTTTGATGAGGTTATTTTTTTGTTTGTATTTATTTATTTATTTTTCTCTTGTCCTTTACTTTTGTCACTCTATTTGTTTGTCTGTTTTTGTTTGTAAACTTCATAAATCTTACCTACGGGGCCCATTTGGGCTAGGCCTTCACTTTTATTTTATCTTTTTTTCCCCTGTCTCTCTCTCTCTCTTTTTTTCTCTTTTCTTTCTTTTGGGTGGGGACTCTTGATTGCACAGAAGCAATCCAGGGTGCACCACAGTCAATATATTCAGCTACACATCCGTTCAGCCATCTCTCACCAAAATGACTAGGAGGAGGAATGGCCAAGAGAAGAAAAATTCACAGACTGGGCCTTCTGCATAAAAGCTATTGAATATGGACATAGACAGTATGTCGGAAAGGGAATTCAGGCTAACAGTTATCCAGGCAATAGCTAGGTTGGAGAAAGTCATGGACGACAAAATGGAATTGATTAGGGCAGAAGTGAAAGCCACCAGGGATGATGTTCACAATGTTCTTAATGAGTTCCAATCTAATCTAAATTCTCTAAAAACTAGGGTAACTGAGGCAGACAACAGAGTTAGTGATCTGGATGACAAACAGAGAGAAAAAGGATCAGGAGGAAGCCTGGAACAAATAGCTTAGAAACCACGAAAACAGAATTAGGAAAATAAATGACACCATGAAACATTCCACCGTCAGAATTATTGGAATCCCTGAGGGGGGGGGAGTAAGAAAAAAGACTAGAAGATATAGTTGAATAAATTCTTCATGAAAATTTTCCCAATCTGGTGAATGGAACCAGGGTTCATGTACTAGATGCAGAAAGGTCTGCCCCCAAGATCATAGAATCTAGAAAAACCTCAAGACACCTGATAGTGAAAATGATGAATCAAAATTGTAGACAGGAGCTCTTGAAAGCAACTAGGGCAAAGAAATTCCTTATGTAGAGAGGGAAGCCCATCGGAATAACGTCAGATCTGTCCACAGAAATCTGGCAAGCCAGAAAGGGTTGGAAAGATGTATTCAGGGCATTAAATGAGAATAACATGCAGCCAAGAATAATTTATCCAGCAAGACTGACATTCAAAATGGATGGAGACATAAAGGGGTTCCAAGACCAGTAAGGTTTAAAGGAGTATATGACCACCAAGCCGACAGTGCAGGAAATATTAAGGGGGGTTCTATAAAAGAGGAAAAATCCTAAGAATATGATTGAACAGAAATATATGGAGACAATCTGTAGAAAAATAGACTTCACAGGTATCACGATGTCCATAAAAACGTCTCTCAAAAATCACTCTCAATGCGAATGGCCTAAATGCACCCATAAAACAACACAGGGTTGCAGATTGGATTAAACAACAGAACCCATCCATAAATTGTCTACAAGAGACCCATTTTGAAACTAAGGATACACCTAGACTGAAAGGAGAATCATCTTTCATGCCAATGGACCTTAAAAGAAGGCTGGCATAGGCGATTCTCATATCAGATAAATTAGATTTTAAACTAAAGACTGTAGTCACAGATACAGAAGGACACTACGTAATCCTTAAAGGGACTATCCACCAAGAAGATCTAACAATTGTAAATATTTATGCCCCCAATATGGGAGTAGCCAATTACATACAAAAACTGTTAATCAAGATAAAGAGTGATATTGATATGAATACATTAATAGTAGAAGATCTTAACACGTCACTCTCAGTAATAGATAGATCATCCAAGCTGAAGATCAATAAGCAAGAGAATTGAACAACACATTGGACCAGAGGGATCTCATAGATATATACAGAACATTCCACCCTAAAACAACAGAATACTCATTCTTCTCAAGTGCACATGGAAACTTCTCCAGAATAGACCACATATTGGGTCACAAATCAGAGCTCAACAGGTACCAAAAAATTGAGATTATTCCCTGCATATTGTCAGATCACAGTGCTTTGAAACTGGAGCTCAACCACAAGGGAAAGTTTGAAAGGAACTCAAACACCTGGAAGATAAAGACCACCTTGCTTAAGAATGCTTGGATCAACCAGGAAATCAAAGAAGAACTTAAACAATTCATGGAAGCCAATAAGAATAAAGACACTTTGGTCCGAAACCTATGGGATACAACAAAGGCAGTCCTAAGTGGGAAATACATAGCCATCCGAGCCTCCCTCAAAAAAAATTGAAAATTCCAGAATACACCAGTTGTCTTTACACGTTAAAGAACTGGAGAATCAACAACAAATTAAGCCAACTCCACACACAAGAGGGGAAATAATCAAGATTTGTGCAGACGTCAATGAGATAGAAACTAGAGATACAGTAGAACACATCAATGAAACTAGAACCTGCATATTTGAATCAATCATTAAAAGCAAAAAAAATTGGCCAAACTAATCCAAAAGAAAAGACAGAAGGTCCAAATTAATAAAATTATGAATGAAAAGGGAGAGATCACAACTAACACCAAGGAAATAGAAACAATCATCAGAAAAACAGTTATATTTCAATAAGTCAAGCAACCTAGATGAAACGGATGCATTCCTGGAAAACTATAAACTCCCAAAATTGAACCAGGAATAATTGACAACGTGAATAGACCGATATCTAGTAACTATATTGAAGCAGTGATCAAAAACCTCCCGAAAAGCAAGAGCCCAGGACTGACGAATTCCCTGGAGAATTCTACCAAACTTTCAAAGAAGAAATAACACCTATTCTCCTGAAGCTGTTTCAAAAAATTGAAGCAGAAGGAAAACTTCCAGACTGTGTTTATGAATCCAGCATTACCCTGATCCCCAAACCAGGCAAAGACCCCACCAAAAAAGATAATTTTAGACCAAAATCCCTGATGACTATGAACGCTAAGATTCTCAACAAGATCCTAGCAAATGGAATCCAATAGCACATTAAAAAGATTATCCACACACACAAAAAAAATATTTTCACCATGACCAGGTGGGATTTATCCCTGGGTTTCAAGGATGGTTCCACATTCACAAAACAATCAATGCGATAGAGCAAATCATAAGAGAAGAGAGAAGAACCACATTGTCCTCTCAATTGATGCAGAAAAAACTTTGAAAAAATCCAGCATCCGTTCCTGATTAAAACGCTTCAAAGTATAGGGATAGAGGAAATATTCCTCTACTTCATAAAATCTATCTGTGAAAAACCCATAACCAATATCATCCTCAATGAGAAACACTTGACAGCCTTCCCGTTGAGATAAGGAACTGACTAACATGCCCACTCTCATCACCCTTGTTCAAGATAGTATTAGAAGTCCTGGCAACAGCAATCAGAAAACACAGAGAAATAAAAGGCATTCAAATTGGCAATTAAGAAGTCAAACTCTCTCTCTTCACAAATGACATGATTCTTTATATGGAAAACCCAAAAAACTCTACCCCCAAACTACTAGAACTCCTACAGAAATTCAGTAATGTGTCAGGATACAAAGTCAATGTACAGAAATCAGTTGTTTTCTTATACACTAAGAATGAAAATTCAGAAAAGGGAAATTAGAGAATTGATTCCATTTACTATAGCACCAAGAACCGTAAGATACCTGGGAATAAACCTAACCAAAGAGGTAAAGAATCTATACTCAAGGAACTACAGAACACTCATGAAAGAAATTGAAGAAGACACAAAAAGATGGAAGACCATTCCATGCTCTTGGATTGGAGGAACAAAAATTGTTAAAACGTCTATAATGCCTAGAGAAATCTATATTTTTAATGCCCTTCCAATCAAAATGGTATTATTCAAACTGGTATTATTCAAGGAGCTGGAGCAAATAATCCAAAAATTTGTATGGAATCAGAAGAGAATCTGAATTGCTAACATTGAAAAAGAAAAACAAAGCTGGGGGCATCGCGTTGCCTGATTTCAAGCTTTACTGCAAAGCTGTGATCACCGAGACAGCATTGTACTGGCATAGAAACTGACATGTAGACCAGTGAAAGAGAGTACAGAGCCCAGATATGGCCCCTCAACTCTATGGTCAAATATTCTTCGACAAAGCAGGAAAAAAATATGCAGTGGAAAAAAGACAGTCTCTTCAATAAATGGTACTGAGAAAATTGGACAGCTATATGTAGAAGAATGAAACTCAACTATTCTCTTACACTGTACACAAATATAAAGTCAAAATGGATAAAAGACCACAATGTGAGACAGGAATACACCAGAATCCTAGAGGAGAACATAGGCAGTAACCTCTTCGCTATCAGCCACAGCAACTTCATTCAAGGTATGTTTCCAAAGACAAAAGAAACAAAAGCGAAAAGGAACTTTTGGGACTTCATCAAGATCAAAATTTTCTGCACAGCAAAGCAAACAGTCAACAAAACAAAGATGCAACCCACGGAATGGGGGGAGATATTTGTAAATGACAGTACAGACAAAAGGCTGATACCAGGATCTATAAAGAACTTCTCAAACTCAACACACACAAAACAGATAATCATGTCAAAAAATGGGCAAAAGACATGAACAGACACTTCTCCAATGAAGACATACAGATGTCTATCAGACACATGAAAAAATGTTCATCATCACTAGCCATCAGGGAGTTTCAAATTAAAACCACATTGATGTACCACCTTACACCAGTTAGAGTGGCCAAAATGAGCAAGATTATAAACAACATGTGTTGGAGAGGATGTGCAGAAAGGGGCACCCTCTTACACTGTTAGTGGGAATGCGATTTGGTGCAGCCAATTTGGAGAACAGTGTGGAGATTCCTTAAGAAATTAAAAATAGTGCTGCCTGGGGGGCTCAGTGGGCTAAAGCCCCTGCCTTCGGCTCAGGTCATGATCCCAGGGTCCTGGGATCAAGCCCCAAATTGGGCTCTCAGTTCAACAGGGAGCCTGCTTCCGTTCCTCTCTTTCTGCCTACCTCTCTGCCTACTTGTGATGTCTGTCTGCCAAATAAATAAATAAAACTTAAAAAAAATTAAAAATAGATCTTTCCTATGACCCTGCAATTGCACTACTGGGTATTTACCCCAAAGATACAGATGTAGAGAAAAGAAGGGCTATCTGTACCCCAATGTTCACAGCAGCAATGGCCACGGTCGCCAAACTGTGGAAAGAACCAAGATGCCCTTCAACGGACGAATGGATAAGGAAGATATGGTCCATATACACTATGGAATATTATGCCTCCATCAGAAACGATGAATACCCAACTTTTGTATCAACATGGACAGGACTGGAAGAGATTATGCTGAGTGAAGTAAATCAAGAAGAGAGGGTCAATTATCATATAGTTTCACTTTTATGTGGAGCATAAGAAATAACAGGGAGGACAAGGGGAGAAGGAGAAGAGAAGGGAGTTGGGGAAAATTGTAGGGGGAGATGAACCATGAGAGACTATGGACTCTGAAAACAACCTGAGGATTTTGAAGGGGCGGGGGGTGGGATGTTGGGTGAGTCAGGTGGTGGGTATTATGGAGGGCACATATTGCATGGAGCACGAGTGTGGTGCATAAACAATGAATTCTGTTACACTGAAAAGAAATTTTAAAAAAATTAAATAATAAAAAAAAGACCTGAAACTGAAAAAACGCTAAGAGTGTAACACTTAATCCACATGGAAGCCACAGCCTGAACTTGATTATTGCCTTTAGTTTAGTCTTCAGGGCAGGACTCTGAATGCCATCAGATTGAAACTTATCTCTTTAGGGAAGAAAACCTGAAATCTAGCATGGATGTTGCCTAGTCCACACTCAAAACATAGCTGTGAAGGCGCAAAGGATTTTGGAGACCTGTTCAATGCCTGAATTATCTGGCATCAACCCAGAAGGAATACATGCTTCTATTATCCCCGAGATGTCACATGGAAACATGCTTTTACTAAAAACATAAAAATCAACAACAATATGAGCATGCCCCTGAGCTGAAACCAGAAGCCAGAGCCCTACCCTGATACTAGCCCATAACTCAGGCCTCAGGGCAGTTCTCCACACTGTCCTCAAATTAAACCCTACCATCTTCCTGAATGAGACTCTAACCCTAGCATGGCCCTGACCATGCCTGAAGCCCAGTTCTGAATGCAAAAGTGACTTTGAAGACCTGGTCAATGTCAGTGTAATCAGGCAAGAATGTCTGAGGAAGACGTGACACTGATACCCCTGGGATTCCCTTGGTAGTATTATTTTACAAAAAAACCTAAAAGTCAGCAACACTATGAGTGTGCTCCTCGGGCCAATGCAGAAGGCTGAGCCTCACCCAATGCTAGCTAGCCCTCAGGTAAGCCCTCAGGGAAGGTCTCCACACCATCCTTAAATTGAACCATACCATCTTCCAGAACAAAACCCTATCCCTACCATGGATATTGCACTGCGTATGCCTTTCTCCTGGTTCTGAAGGCACAAATTATTCTGGAAACCTGGTCAATGCCAGACTAATCAGGTAGGATCTCAGAAGGAATTTGTGCCAGTTATACCCCTGTTTTTTGTTTTTGTTTTTGTTTTTGAAATTATGATTTTATCAAAAAAGGTAAAATTCAACAAGATGAGGGCATGCTCCCATGGCAAATCAGAAGCCAGAGTCTCACCAGGATTCTAGCCCTCATTTTAACCCTCAGGGAAGGACTCTGAGTGGCTATCCAATAGAACTCTTCCTTCTTCTGAAATGAAACCCTAATGCTAGCATGGATGTGGCTAGATCCATACCCCAGCCCTACTTCTAAAGGCAGAAATGATTTTGGAGACCTGGCCGATGACAGAGCAATTAACCAAAACTAAAAAAAGTAATGCATGCCACTTGCACCTCTGGAATGTCTCATTGGAACATAATTTAACCTAGAAGGCCCAAACTCAACCTCACTGTGAACCTGCACCTGAGGCCAAACCAGAAGCCAATACTTCACCCTGATGCTGTCAGTTCAACCGTCCAGACAGGACTCCTGCATCAAATTGAACCCTTTCATCTTCTGGAACAAAGCCTTACCCTTAACATGGATGTGGCTCTAACCATGTCCACATCCTATTTCTGAATACACAAATGATGCTGTTACCTGATCAATGCCAGAGAAACCAGAGAGGGAAACAGAAGGAAGATGTGCCACTTCTACCTCAGTATTGTATGTATGGTATGTTATGAAAGCATAATTTTATCAAAAAACCAACAACAAAGGCAGCATCCCCCTGGGGAGAAAAAAAAAGTCAGAGGTTCACCCTGATGTTATCTCCCATTTTTGCCCTCAGGACAGGATTCCAAATGGCCATCAAATGGAACCCTACTGTCTTCCAGAACAAAACCTTATCCCCAGCATTGATGTGGTTCTGAAAATGCCAGTGTCCTGGTTCTGAATGCACAAATGATTTTGGAGACCTTGTCAATGACAGACTTATCATCTAGAAACCAGAAGGAAGATGTTCCACTTATCCCTCACCTCACCCTCCAGGTTGTCCTATGAAAGCACGATTTTACAAAAACCCTAAAAGTCAACTCACTATCAGCAT
Source organism: Mustela erminea (assembly GCF_009829155.1). Classification (NCBI taxonomy): domain Eukaryota; kingdom Metazoa; phylum Chordata; class Mammalia; order Carnivora; family Mustelidae; genus Mustela; species Mustela erminea. Next base: position 30,549,266 of record NC_045622.1, read on the forward strand.
TCCCCTGAGCCCAAGCCTTAAGGTACAGGCTGACCCTAATGCTATCCCTCACCTAGAGTCTCAGGGAAGGTCTCCACACTACCATCAGTTAGGTTACTACCATCTTCTGGACGTTTACTGTAACCCTATGCATGGAGCTGACCTTACTGGTCCAGAAAGTTGTGTCTGGAAAGATAGGGTTTGGGAACCAATACTTGCACAGGAAGAATCAGCCAAAAATACAAAATTAATCCATGCAACTTGCCACCACCAGAGTGGAGTTGGAGAGTAGGATTCTAGTTGCCTAGTCCTTGAAACAAAGCCAGGACCCCAAGTTTCACCCTCATGCACACCCTCCATTCTGGCATTGGGGAAGGAATCCATACTGCCATCAAAATAGCCCCTGTCATCTCCCAGAGTGTAATCCTAAACTTATCCCTGGCTGGGGCCTTAACTGGGCCCCCCATCACATGTCTGAAGGTACCATGGATCTGGGACACATGACCAATGCCAGACTAATCAGGAAGGCATTTTTTTTTAAATATTTTATTTATTTATTTGACAGAGATAACAAGTAGGCAGAGAGAGAGGAGAGAGGAGGAAGCAGGCTCACCACTGAGCAGAGAGCCCAACGTGGGGCTCAATCCCAGGACCCTGGGATCATGCCCTGAGCTGAAGGCAGAGGCTTTACCCACTGAGCCATCTAGGCGCCCCTCAGGAAGGATTTCTTGAGGAACCCCTGGGATGTTGTGAGAGAGGAAGATTTTAGCAAAAAAATTGGGATATCAGCCACTGTATGAGTGTTCCACTAATGCCAAGCAGGCATCCAGAGCTGCACCCTGTTGTTAGCCCTCAGCTCAGCCCTCAGGACAGGTCTCTGAACCTGCCATCCAATGGACCTGTTTGGTCTCCCAGAATGGAACCCTATACATAGCACTTTCAAGTGTATGTGTGGATTCATATAAAATTTGCCATGTGTTTAACTCTGAGGAGCAAGCCTGTCTAGAATGCAACTTGCAACTATCATCTTGTTTCATGAAGATAGAAGCTCTTTCAATGTACGTGTGGAAGCATAAGAAAAGCACCATATATTTAAGTTTAAGAAACAAACAAACAAACAAACAAACCACGGTAGAGAAACCATCTATCATCTAACAACTTTCCTGTAGATAGAAACAATTTCAAAGGTATGTGTGAAAGAATAAGGAAGGTGCCATAGACCTAACTCTTAGAAAAAGCACTGTTGAGAAACTGTCGCTCTAATAATATCTTCTTTCCTGAAGATTGAATTCTCAAATATATGTGTGAATGCTTAAAGAAAGTGTCATATCCCTGAGGTACAAGTCTGTGGCAAATGCAACTGTTTACTAACATCTTGTTTGTTGATGAAGGAAGCAATTTCAAATGTACATGTGGAAGTGTAAGGAAAGGGCCATGTCCTTAACTCTGAGAAAGAAGTCTTAGAGAATGAATCTGTCAGCTAACATCTGGTTACAAGAAAAGAGAAACATTGTCAGCTCTATGTGTGGAAGCATAAGGAAGGGGCCATTGACTTAACTCTAAAAAACAGCACTGTGGAGAAATGTATTTCATCTTACATCTTCATTCCAGAAGAAACATTTTCAAAATTGTGTGTAAAAGCAAAAGGAAAGTGTCCTATGCTTATCTCTGAGAAACAAACCTGTGCAAGATGCAGCATTCAACCTACACTTTGTTTTATAAAGATAGAAGTGTTTTTAAATGTATGTGTGGAAGCAAAAGGGAAATGCCATCTTCTCTAGTAACTCTAGGGAACAACTCTAGTAACAACATTGTCAATAAACATCTTTCAAATAAAAAATTATTCCTGAAGATAGAAGACTTTCAGAAAGTGTGTGTGTGAAAACACATAGAAAATGACATATTAACTCTGAGAAACAAGTCTGTAAGGAGTGACAACTTTCAACCTACATTTTTTTGTTTCATAAAGAGATTTGTTTTCATGAAGAAACAAAATTATTGGGATCTCAATAATTCTGACATTGGAACATTTCATGGCATCTTTAATCTTTCCAAACCTTTTTTCATGGCCCATTAGTTGTCTTTCTCTCTTTTACTCAAATTCCTTCCTTTCCATAAGCCTGCTCTCCAGATATCCTATTCTCTCTTCTGTCTCATTGACCCCAGCTGTTAGAGCATCTAATTTAGACTGCATCTTTTTCATTGCATTTTTAAGTTTGGCCTGATTAGATCACATTTCTGCTCTTAACAAATTCATATGCTTTTCTAACAAGAAAAGATTTATGCTTTTTCAAATCTATTAACTTAATGACTGCTATCCTGAATTCCATCTCTGACATCTTGCTTATATCCATATTGGTTAGCTCTGTGGCAGAGAGTATTGTTTCTTGTTCTTTCTTTTGTTGTGAATTCCTCCTTCTAGTCATCCTGCCCAGACAAGGATGGGTAAACAAATGAGCAGAATCTAAAATATCAGCCATGATCAAAGCAAAATACACCTGAGAAAAATCCAAATTGTTTGGGAGACACCACAGAAAAGCAAACAAAACCATAATACAACAAAACAATAATAAAAAAAAAAACAGAGGAGAGAGAATATAATTTCACAGTGTGGATAAAGCAGGGTGATACACTTCTTCCTGATTGAATTTTGCTTACATATATACATATACATATGTGAAAAAAAGGACTAAAATGAAGCCTATATCTTTAAAGTCGAGATGTAAAAAATAAAAGTTAAAAAGCGACTTAAAAACATAAGTTGGAAAAATAAGAATCTATTTGAAATGGGAAATAGTTTTAAAAAAAAGGAAAATTTTAGAGTGAAAGATAAACGAGTTGTGAGAACACACAAGCTCAATATACTATTTTTCCCTACCACTGGAGTTTTACAGTCTGAGGAATTCATAAAAAAATTCATGTTTTTGTTCACATGTTCTTCTAGTCCATCTTCTGGAGGAGGGGCTTGATGTTCTGCTTCTCTGGTGTCTGCCCGGGTGGAGTTGACCTGCTCAGTGGAAGCTGGTCCTCTGTGTGTTTTTTTTTTCCCCTGGAGGATTTCTGTACATCTTCAGAGGATCAAAGCAAAAATAACCTAACTGGGATCTTTGGTCTAGAGGTGGGAGATCACAGTTCCCCCTTTCAATAAACCCTTTGTTTTCACTCTTGTGTGTGCCAAACTCCACTAACTCTTGCAAAGCACACCCACTGTTGAAAAATTCCCTAATCTGGGGAACGAAATAGACATCCAGGCCCTGGGAGCACAGAAAGGTCTCATCAAAATAAAAAAAAGCAGGGGTGCCTGGGTGGCTCAGTGGGTTAAGTCTCTGCCTTCAGCTCAGGTCATGATCTCAGAGTCCTGGGATCCAGTCCCATATCAGGCTCTCTGCTCAGCAGGGAGCCTGCTTCCCTATGCATCCCCTGCCTGCCTCTCTACCTACTTGTGATCTCTTTTTGTCAAATAAATAAAATATTTTAAAAATTTTTTAAAAATTTAAAAAACTTAAAAAGCAGGCCAATACCCAGACATATTGTAGTTAAATTTGGAAAATATAGTGACAAAGGAAAAAAAAATTAAAAACAACAAGACGAAACTAGTCCTTAACTTTTAAGTGAAGACCCATAAGTCTAGCTGTAGATTTCACAACAGAAGCTTGAAAAGCTAGAAGGCTGTGGCATGATATATTCAGTGAGCTGAAACGGAGATATCTGCAGCCAAAAATATTCTATCCATCTAAGGTATGATTCAGAAAAGGAGAGATAAAAAGTTCCCAGACAAACAAAAACTAAAGAAGTTCATTACCATTAAATCATCCTTGCAAGAAATATTAATGAGGACTCTTTGAGAGGAAATGAAAGACTAAAAGCGACAAATACAAGAAAGAATCAGAGAAAATTTCCAGAACCAATGACAAAACAAATAACAAAATAACAATAAATGCTTATCTGTCAATAACTACTCTCTGAGTGCAAATAAACTAAATGCTACACTCAGAAAGTATAGAAAAATAAGACCTAGCTATATGCTACCTACAGGAGACTCATTTTAAACTTAAAGACACCTGCATATTGAAGGTGAAATGATGGAGAAGCACATATCATGCAAATTGACATCAAAAGAAAGCTGGAGAAGCAATACTTAGAGTGGACAAACTAGATTTTAAAACAAACACTATAACAAGAAAGGATGAATACCCAACTTTTTTTTCTCTTTTTGCTTTTTAATTTCTTTTCAGTGTTCCAGAATTCATTGTTTATACACCTTACCCAGTATTCCATGCAATGCATGCCCTCCATAATACCCACCACAAGGGTCACCCCACATCCACCCCCTCCCCTCCAAAACCCTTAGTTTGTTTCTCAGAGTCCACAGTCTTTCATGGTTTGTCTCCCCCTCCAATTTCCTCCAACTCACTTCTCCTCTCCATCTCCCCATGTCCTCCATATTATTCCTTATATTTCACAAGTAAGCAAAACCATATTATACTTGACTCTAGCCAACTAGAAAAATTTCTTCCAGTCCCATCCACGTTGATACAAAAGTTGGGTATTCCAACTTTTGTATCAACGTGGACGGGACTGGAAGAGATTATGCTGAGTGAACCATTCTTGCATCCCAGGGATAAATCGCAAGTGCTCATGGTGAATAATCTTTTTAAGGTACTGTTGGATCCTATTAGCTAGGATCTTGTTGAGAATCTTGGCATCCATATTCATCATGGATATTGGTCTGAAATTCTCCTCTTAAATGAGGTCTTTGCCTGGTTTGCATGTCAAGGTAATGCTGGTTTGATAGAAATAGTCTGGAAATTTTCCTTCTGTTTCTACGTTTTGAGGCAGCTTCAGGAGAATAGGTATTATTTCTTCTGTGAATGTTTGGTAGAATTCCCCAGGGAATCTTTCAGGCCCTTGGCTCTTATTTTTGGGAGGTTTTTTTTTTTTTTTAATCACTGCTTGATTTGATTTTGATGACTGTTTTGATCACAATCCTATTGCTAGATATTGGTCTAATCAGGTTGTTAATTTCTTCCCATTTCAGTCTTAGAAGTTTATAGGTTTCCAGGAATGCATCCATTTCTTTTAGGTTCCTAAATTATTGGCATAAAACTGTTGAAAATAACTTTTTTGTGTTTTTTTTTAAATTTTTTATTTTTTATAAACATATATTTTTTATCCCCAGGGGTACAGGTCTGTGAATCACCAGGTTTACACACTTCACAGCACTCACCAAAGCACATACCCTCCCCATTGTCCATAATCCCACCCCCTTCTCCCAATCCCCCTCCCCCCAGCAACCCTCAGTTTGTTTTGTGAGATTAAGAGTCACTTATGGTTTGTCTCCCTCCCAATTCCATCTTGTTTCATTGATTCTTCTTCTACCCACTTAAGCCCCCATGTTGCATCACCACTTCCTCATATCAGGGAGATTATATGATAGTTGTCTTTCTCTGCTTGACTTATTTCACTAAGCATGATACGCTCTAGTTCCATCCATATTGTCGCAAATGGCAAGATTTCATTTCTTTTGATGGCTGCATAGTATTCCATTGTGTATATATACCACATCTTCTTGATCCATTCATCTGTTGATGGACATCTAGGTTCTTTCCATAGTTTGGCTATTGTGGACATTGCTGCTATAAACATTCGGGTGCACGTGCCCCTTTGGATCACTACGTTTGTATCTTTAGGGTAAATACCCAGTTGTGCAATTGCTGGGTCATAGGGCAGTTCTATTTGTTGAAAATAACTTTTGATGATTGTTTCTATTTCCTGGGTGTTAGCCATGATCTCTCCCCTTTCATTCATAATTTTATTAGTTTGGTTCCTCTCTTTCTTCTTTTGGATTAGTTTGATTAGTGGTTTATCAATCTTGTTAGTTATTTAAAAAAAAAACAGCTTCTAGTTTCGTTGATGTATTCTATTGTATCTCTATTTTCTAGCTCACTGATTTCTGCTCTAATCTTATTTTCCTTCTTGTGTGTGGGTTGGCTTAATTTGCTCTTGATTCTCCAGTTCCTTAAGGTGTAAAAGGAGTTGGTGTATTCAGGATTTTTCAGTTTTTTTGAGTGAGGTTTGGATGGCTGTGCATTTGCCCCTTAGGACTGCCTTTGCTGTATCCCATAGGTTTTGAACCCATATGTCTTTATTCTCATTGGTTTCCATGAATTGTTTAAGTTCTTTGACTTTCTCTGCTTAACTTAGCATAATTTCCTCCAGTCCTGTACATGTTGATACAAAAGTTGGCTAGAGTCAAGTATGATATGGTTTCACTTACTTGTGGAGCATAAGGAATAACGGGGGGACATTAGGAGACAGAAAGGAAAAGTGAATTGGGGGAAATTGGAGGGGGAGATGAACCAAGAGAGACTGTGGACTCTGAGTAACAAGCTGAGGATTCTGGAGGGGAAGTGGATCAGGAGCTAGGTCAGCCTGGTGGTAGGTATTAGGAAAGGCACATTGCATGGAGCACTGGGTGTGGTGCATAAACAATGAATCTTGGAACACTGAAAAAAAAAAAAGTAATGTAGGCCATGCCACTTCCCTCATCTGCTTCTCAGCGGATGACCTGTCATAGTCTACAGCTAGTCTTGGTCACCTCTGAAATATTGCATATCCTACAATTATGTTCAAGCTCACCAAACCAACTCTTACATTTAAAAAAACCCACTAAAGAAAATAAATCAATAAAAAATTAAAAATATGCTCAACGTGTTTGTCTCAAGGACTATTCTTTTATTTCTCCTTTCTGTGGATGGTCTCTGCCGACCTCCATGGACCTCATCCCGAGTCCATTCAGGTTTTTGTGTGAGTGTAATCTCCTCTAAGTGTCTTCTCCAACCACTGGATCCAAGTCACTCTCTCCACCCTATTCCAAACCCATGCTCATCCTTCATTTATTTTTTTCAGAACTCACCTCCTCTAAGAAGTAGGATACACATATTATATTCTTATATTAATTTAAAAAAAATAAGTTTTTCTTTGACTTCCTGGTTGATTCAAACATTCTAGACCAGGATGGCCTTTAGCTTCCAAGTGTTTGAATTCTTACCAATTTTTTTTTTCTTTTGGCTGAGTTCTGGTTTCAAAACATTGTTGTCTGAGGATATGAAGGGAATAATTTCAATCTTTTGGTATTGGTTGAAACCTGATTTGTGGTCCTGTGTGTGGTCTATTCTGGAGAAAGTTCCATGTGTGCTTGAGAAGAATGAATATTCTGTTGTGTTAGGGTGGAGTGTTCTGTATGTATCTATGAGGCCCATCTGGTCCAGTGTGTCATTCAAAGCTCTTGTTTGTTGATTTTCTCCTTAGACGATATATCTATTGCTGAGAGTGGCATGTTAGGATTCCAGACAATTAATGTTTCCTTATGAATATTACAATTTATTTTTATTAAAAATTAGCTTATGTAGTTGGTTGTTCCCATATTGGGAGCATAAATATTTACAATTGTTAGATCTTGGTGGATAGACCCTTTAAGTATGATGTGGTGTCCTTGTGTAGCTCTGACTACTGTCTTTAGCTAAAACCTAATTTATCTGATATGAGACTCACTATCCCAGAAGAGAAATAACAACCAACACAATAGAAATACAAACAAGTATAAGAAAATATTATGAAATATGGGGATTAGATTATGTCAGGGATTATGTCCAAGATAGCAGAGTAGGAGACCTTAGTTTTAGAAGTTTTAGTTTTAGAAGTTTTAGAACTTTTAGAAGTTTTAGAAGATTAGAAGTGAATCTGAGGCAATCTTTGGGGAGATAAACTGAAGGGGGAGGAATCTTCCATAAGTCAGCTACCAGAAATTGATATAGCAATGGAAGGAAAAATCAGAACTTTTAGAAATCTGGTTCTGTGAGAGATGTCCCTGTCTGAATGGCATTCAGGTAGCTAAGTGGGGTAGAATCCTAGGTAGGACAGTGTGGTCTCAGGATACTTGGGGTCAAAAGAAGACCAGGGGTGCCTAAGTGCAACAGAATTTCTACTCATTGGAGCAGGGAATCTGGCTGTGAGACTGAGATCCATCGTCTCCCTCTCCCTCTACCCCAATTCCTCCTCTCTTTCAGTTTGGGGTTGCCATAAACTGCAAACCACTGCAAAACATTGTTGGGAGACTGCTCCCCAAGAAGAGGTCCAGCAAGCAGTAGAATCTTCAAGAACACTCTTTCTCCCCTGAAAACAGTGGTGTTGGTGTGAGCCATAAGAGTGTGCTGGGGTTGCATGCCTGAGATAGCAATGCTCAATGGCTGCATGAGCATGGTATCTGGCCAGAGAGCAGGTAAACAGGATTGAATGACTGCTTTTCCTTGAAGGCATACTGAGGAGGGGTCCACCGAGCTTTCAGCTCCAGGGCTGGAGATTGGGAAGCTGCCATTTTCACACTAAAGCCCTTAAAGGAACAAAAGCCACACAGAGCAATCTAAAGCAGATTACTTAGCCTGACCCTTAGGCAAGGGCAGTGCAATTTTCCTCTGGCAAAGGCACCCGAGCATTAACGAAAGGCCCCATTCCCAGAAGATTAGCATGAACTTCGTCTAAAACTAAGTTTATTGATCACAGGAAACTGCAAAACTTCAGTGCTAGGGGAAAAGAGTATATACATTTCATGGTTTTTTATTCCTCTTGATTGTTTAGTCTTTCAATTTTAATTTTAATTTTTTTCACTTTCCTTTTTCAATGAATTTCATGTTTTATGAATTCTTCTTTAAAAGCTGTTTTAATTTTCATTTTTACAATTACATTATATTCTTTCACTGTATTTAATTTTATTTTTGTGTATATATATATATTTTTTTTCTTTCTTTACAATTTTGGGATCTCATCTTCTAACAAACAGACCAAAATACACACAAGATCCAATGTATTGCTCTATTATGTTCTGTCTCTATTCTATCCACATCTCTGCTTATATTATCTTTTAAATTTTTTTTAAGATTTTATTTATTTATTTGAGAGAGAGAGACAGTGAAAGAGAGCCTGAGAGGGGAGAAAGTCAGAGGGAGAAGCAGACTCTCCAAGGAGCAGGGAGCCTGATGTGGGACTCAATCCCAGGGCGCTGGGATCACGACCTGAGCCAAAGGCAGTTGCTTAACCAACTGAGCCACCCAGGCGCCCAGTCTTTTAAATTTTTTAATTCTTATTTATTTTTTAAAATTTTAGTCAGTGTCCCAGAGTTCATTGTTTACACACCACACCCAGTGCTCCAAGCAATATGTGCCCTCTAGAGGGGGGAGACAAGATGGCGGGGAAGTAGGAGGAGGCGCCCTTTCAACCTGTATCCTAATGTGAGCTGATTACCTTCCAAAGAACTCCATCACCCACGAAATCAGCCTGAGATCAGAATTATACACGTCTGGATCTCTACTGGAGCAGAAGACGCCAGTGGGCAGGTAAAGCGGAGTGGGAAAGTTGGACTGATATCTGAAGATAAACAAAAGGGGGAGGGAGCCACCAGAGGTGACCCATTGGAAAGTAATATCCCAGTAGGAGAGTGCCCTACGCCTGGGGACCAGCATTACCTCGGGAGTCTGGTAGAAAGCACTCAAAAAGAGCAAAGGATCACCAGGAGGAAATTGTGGGAATCGAGGTGTTAGGGGTGTTAGAGGTCAGGGCTTAAGTCCCCAGACCCAGGACAGCCGCCCCTGGCGCAGAGCCAGAGAGAGTGCAGCCCAGAAACCAGGTCTTGGTCCCTGAACCACCAGTGTACCTGAGAGTGCGTGGCGCCCGGCTCCCATGAGGGGCTGGGAGCCTCGCCAGCCAACAGAATCACAGCCTTTTTGCAGTCCCCACGCGAGTGCCCTGCTGTGCCATCAGAGTCCGATCGTGCCCCGCGCCCTCCCCTGAGAGAGGTGCACAGGAACGTCAGCCGAATGCCAGCCGGGTGCTCTCGGACCGGACCGGAAAGACCAGGCACTCCCAGCCCGGCCCAGCGGGAAAATCTCAGTGTACAATCCCTGCTTGGAACTTCTCTGGCAGTCTGGAGCTGCCAAGACAGCCGCCACTGCCGTGGTTTTGAGTACAAGCAAAAAATCCTGAGTCCCCGGGACCGCGACTGGGTACCTGCTCTGCCAGTGGCCAAGGGGGGATTTATTTGGGCTCTGGAGCCAGACTGAGGCTTCTCTCTGAGAGGGAGGTCAGGGTGCAGTTTGCTTTCCTCTAAACCTACAAAAACCATCAAAAGCGGTCAAGGCGAGACAGAAAAACAAAAGTGAACAAATATAAAAACCTCCAGAGAACAAAAGCCTGAAAAAAACAGTTTCCTCAGAGCCCACCCCCTTGAGGGGGGCAGAGAACTTAACTGAGAGAACAACATTGACTGAAAACCCACGTGGCAGGCCCCTCCCCCAGAAAACGAACCAGGAAAGGAAAAAAAAAGACGACAAGAGAACAACTACCACTACTTCATAGGACAATTTTTATTATTAATTTGATCCAACTGTTCTGGCTCATTTTTTTATATAGTTAATTTTTTATTATTATATAGATAATTTTTTAACCTATTTACCGTCACAGTGAGATGTCTAGTACATCAAATTCCATAATAACCTTCTAACCTGAACTTTTTGATACATACCTATGTTTTCCTTTTGCATTTCTATTTTTTAAATTTCTTTTTTTTTTTAATTTTAGTTTAGTTTATTCTAGTTTATTCCTTTTTTAAATTTTTATTTTCTAATATTCATATAGAGTTAAACTTCAAGGTAATCCCCTTTCCCCAATAATGCCACCCCTATAGGTAAACCAATTCCTAATCCCCCCTTATCTTAGGAAACGTTCAGTCCTTTAACAAAGATATAAAGATACATCCAGGAAGAATCAAAACAAGCTTCCTCACCCACACTGAGAATTTACAACCACTCTCCCATCTTTTTCTTCCACCAGTATTTCTGTGTTTTTGTGTTTGTCCTGATAGTATATAAATCTTACACTCAGGGTTCTTTTTGATGAGGTTCTTCCTTTATTTGCATATATATATGCAAATTATATATATATATATTTTTTCTCTTGTCATATACTGTTATCAGTCTGTTTGTCTGTGTCTGTTTGTATACATCATAAATCTTACCTTGGGGACCATTTGTGCTGAACCTTCTTTTTTATCTTACCTTTCGTTCCTGTCTCTCTTCCTTTCTCTCTTTTTTTTCCTTTTCTTTTTCCTCTTATTTGAGTGGGAAACCCTGATTGCTCAGAAGCATTCCAGGGTGCACCTTGACTGCACCTCAATCAATACAACCAGCTACACCCGTTCAGCCATCTCTCACCAAAATGACTAGGAGGAGGGATGCACAACAGAAGAAAAATACAGAGTATGGACCTTCTGCAACAGAGCTAATAGCTATCAACATAGACAATATGTCAGAAAGAGAATTCAGGCTAACAATTATCCAAGCAATAGCTAGGTTGGAGAAAGCCATGGGTGACCAAACAGAATTGATTAGGGCTGAACTGAAAATGACCAGAGATTATGTTTTCAATATTAGGGAAGAACTGAAAGCTACCAGGGATGAGCTTCACAATGCTTTCAATGAGTTCCAATCTAATCTAAATTCTCTCAAAGCTAGATAACTGAGACAGAAGACAGAATGAGTGATCTGGAGGACAAACAGATAGAGGGAAAGGATCAGGAGGAAGCCTGGAACAAACAGCTTAGAAGCCACAAAAACAGAATCAGGGAAATAAATGATGCCATGAAACGTTCCAACCTCAGAATTATTGAAATCCCTGAAGGGGAGGAGAAAGAAAGAAGTCTAGAAGATATAGTGGAACAAGTTCTTCATGAAAATTTTCCAAATCTCATGAATGGAACCAGCCTTCATGTACTAGAGGCTGAAAGGCTTTCCCCCAAAATTACAGATTCTCGAAAGTCCTCGAGACATCTAATAGTAAGAATGAAGAATTATAATTGCAGGCAGAACCTCTTGAAAGCAGCTAGGACAAAGAAGATCCTTATGTACAGAGGAAAGCCCATCAGAATAATATCAGACCTGTCCACAGAGACCTGGCAAGCCAGAAAGGGCTGGCAAGATATATTGAGGGCCCTGAATGAGAAGAACATGCAGCCAAAAATACTTTATCCAGCAAGATTGACATTCAAAATGGATGGAGAGATAAAGAGTTTCCAAGACCGGTAAGGCTTAAAAGACTATGCAACCACCAAGCCGACACTGCAGGAAATATTAAGGGGGCTTCTTTAAAGGAGGAAAAAGCCCAAGAAATATAGAGACAATGTACAGAAAAAAAGACTTCAAAGGTAACAGAATGTCAATAAAAACGTATCTATCAACACTCACCCTCAATGTGAATGGCCTAAATGCACCCATAAAAAGGCACAGGGTTGCAAACTGGATAAAACAAGAAGACCCATCCATATGTTGTCTCCAAGAGCCCCATTTTGAACCTAAAAATACACTCAGACTGAAAGTGAAGGGATGGAGAAGCATCATTCATGCCAATGGGCCTCAAAAGAAGGCTGGGGTAGCGATTCTCATATCAGACAAATTAGATTTTAAACTAAAGACTGTAGTCAGAGATACAGAAGGACACTACATCATTCTTAAAGGGACTATCCACCAAGATGATCTAACAATTGTAAATATCTATGCCCCCAATATGGGAGCAGCCAATTACATAAGAAAACTGTTAATCAAGATAAAGAGTCATATTGATATGAATAAACTAATCGTAGGAGATCTTAATATGCCTCTCTCAGAAATAGACAGATCATCAAAGCAGAAAATCAATAAAGAAACAAGAACATTGAATGACACATTGGACCAGATGGACCTCATAGATATATACAGAACATTCTACCCTAAAACAACAGAATACTCATTCTCCTCAAGTGCACATGGAATCTTCTCAAGAATAGACCACATACTGGGTCACAAATCAGGACTCAACCGATACCAAAAAACTGAGATTATTCCCTGCATATTCTCAGATCACAATGCTTTGAAACTGGAGCTCAATCACAAGGAAAAGTTCAGAAGGAACTCAAACACCTGGAAGCTAAAGACCACCTTCCATAAGAATGCTTGGATCAACTAGGAGATCAAGGAGGAACTAAAACAATTCATGGAAACCAATGAGAATGAAGACACTTCGGTCCAAAACCTATGGGATACAGCAAAGGCAGTCCTAAGGGGGAAATACATAGCTATCCAAGCCTCCCTCCAAAAAATTGAAAAATCCAGAATACACCAGCTGTCTCTACACCTTAAAGAACTGGAGAATCAACAACAAATCAAACCAACTCCACACACAAGAAGGGAAATAATCAAGATTAGAGCTGAGATCAATGAGGTAGAAACCAGATACAGTAGAACGTATTAATGAAACTAGAAGCTGGTTTTTTGAAAGAATCAATAAGATAGATAAACCATTGGTGACACTAATCCAAAAGAGAAGAGAGAAAGCTCAAATACATAAAATTATGAATGAAAAGGGAGAGATCACAACGAACACCAAGGAAGTAGAAACAATCATCAGAAGTTATTATCAACAGTTATATGCCAATAAGCTAAGCAACCTAGATGAAATGGATGCATTCCTGGAAAACTATAAACTCCCAAAATTGAACCAGGAAGAAACTGAGAACCTGAATAGACCAATATCTAGTAACGAGATTGAAGCTGTGATCAAAAATCTCCCAAAAAACATGAGCCCAGGACCTGATGGATTCCCTGGGGAACTCTACCAAACTTTCCAAGAAGAAATAACACCTATTCTCCTGAAGCTGTTTCAAAAAACTGAAGCAGAAGGAAAACTTTCTGACTCTTTCTTTGAAGCCAGCATTACCCTGGACACCAAACCAGGCAAAGATCCTACCAAAAATGAGAATTTCAGACCAATATCACTGATGAATATGGATGCTAAGATTCTCAACAAGATCCTAGCCAACAGGATCCAATAGCACATTAAAAAGATTACCCACCATGACCATGTGGGATTCATCCCTAGGCTACAAGGATGGATCAACATTCGCAAATCAATCAATGTGATAGAACAAATTAATAAGAGAAGAGAGAAAAACCCCATGGTCCTCTCAATTGATGCAGAAAAGGCATTTAACAAAATCCAGCATCTGTACCTGATTAAAACGCCTCAGAGTATAGGGACAGAGGGAACATTCCTCAACTTCATCAAATATATCTATGAAAGACCCACAGCAAATATCATCATCAATGGGAAAAAGCTTGCAGCCTTCCCGTTGAGATCAAGAACACGACAAGGATGTCCACTCTCACCACTCTTGTTCAACATAGTATTAGAAGTCCTAGCAACAGCAATCAGACAACAAAGAGAAATAAAATGTATCCAAATTGGTAATGAAGAAGTCAAACTCTCTCTTTGCAGATGACATGATTTGGGGTTTGGAAAATCCAAAAGACTCCACCCCCAAACTACTAGAACTCATACAACAATTCAGCAATGTGGCAGGATACAAAGTCAATGTACAGAAATCAGTGGCTTTATTATACACTAATAATGAAAATACAGAAAGGGAAATTAGAGAATTGATTCCATTTACTATAGCACCAAGAACCATAAGATACCTGGGAATAAACCTAACCAAAGAGGTAAAGGATCTGTACTCGAGGAACTACAGAACACTCATGAAAGAAATTGAAGAAGACACAAAAAGATGGAAGACCATTCCATGGTCTTGGATCGGAAGAATAAACATTGTTAAAATGTCTATACTGCCTAGAGCAATCTATACTTTTAATGCTATTCTGATCAAAATTCCACCGGTATTCTTCAAAGAGTTGGAACAAATAATCCTAAAATTTGTATGGAATCAGAAGAGACCCCGAATCGCTAAGGAAATGTTGAAAAACAAAAATAAAATGGGGGCATCACGTTACCTGATTTCAAGCTTTACTACAAAGCTGTGATCACCATGACAGCTTGGTACTGGCATAAAAACAGACACATAGACCAGTGGAACAGAGTAGAGAGCCCAGATATGGACCCTCAACTCTATGGTCAAATAATCTTCGACAAAACTGGAAAAGATATACAGTGGAAAAAAGACAGTCTCTTCAATAAATGGTGCTGGGAAAACTGGACAGCTATATGTAGAAGAATGAAACTCGACCATTCTCTTACACCTTACACAAGAATAAACTAAAAATGGATAAAGATCGCAATGTGAGACAGGAATCCATTAGAATCCTAGAGGAGAACATAGGCAGTAATCTCTTCGATATCAGCCACAGCAACTTCTTTCAAGATATGTCTCCAAAGGCAAAGGAAACAAAAGCGAAAATGAACTTTTGGGACTTCATCAAAATCAAAAGCATCTGCACAGCAAAGGAAACAGTCAAGAAAACAAAGAGGCAACCCACGGAATGGGAGAAGATATTTGCAAATGACAGTAGAGAGAAAAGGTTGATATCCAGAATCTATAGTGAATTCCTCAAACTGAACACACACAAAACAGACAATCATATCAAAAAATGGGCAGAAGATATAGACAGACACTTCTCCAATAAAGACATACAAATGGCTATCAGACACATGAAAAAATGTTCATCATCACTAGCCATCAGGGAGATTCAAATTAAAACTACATTGAGATATCATCTTACACCAGTAAGAATGGCCAAAATTAGCAAGACAGGAAACAACATGTGTTGGAGGGGATGTGGAGAAAGGGGAACCCTCTTACACTGTTGGTGGGAATGCAAGTTGGTGCAGCCTTTTTGGAGAACAGTGTGGAGATTCCTCAAGAAATTAAAAATAGAACTTCCCTATGAACCTGCCATTGCACTACTGGGTATTGACCCCAAAGATACAGATATCGTGAAAAGAAGGGCCATCTGTACCTCAATGTTTATAGCAGCAATGGCCATGGTCACCAAACTGTGGAAAGAACCAAGATGCCCTTCAGCAGACGAATGGATAAGGAAGATGTGGTCCACATACACTATGGAGTATTATGCCTCCATCAGAATGGACGAATACCCAACTTTTGTAGCAACATGGATGGGATTGGAAGAGATTATGCTGAGTGAAATAAATCAATCAGAGAGAGTCAATTATCATGTGGTTTCACTTATGTGTAGCATAACAAATAGCATGGAGGACATGGGGAGTTAGAGAGGAGAAGGGAGTTGGGGGAAATTGGAAGGGGAGGTGAATCATGAGAGATTATGGACTCTGAAAATCAATCTGAGGGTTTTGATGTAGCGGGGGGTGGGAGGTCGGGGTACAAGGTGGTGGGTATTATAGAGGGCACGGATTGCATGGAGCACTGGGTGTGGTGCAAAAATAATGAATACTGTTATGCTGAAAATAAAAATAATTTTTAAAAATGTGCTTATATAGATGGGCTTGCCCTTTGTGCATCACCAAAAGAGCTTGCCCCATAGCTGCTGCCTTTTCAGCCTGGATCCTAGAATGAATGCAATGGAACAGAATTTAGTCTAACCTGCAGTAAGGACTCATTCCAGTCAGACCCACAACTGGATGCAAAGTCACGTGCCAAGCCCAGCTTAGATGACCTGAATCCTGGGTGACCTGAGAACCCATGAGCATGAGAATAAATTTTTATTGTTGCAAAAAAAAAAAAAAATGATAAGTACCCTCCATAATAACCACCACCAAGTTCTTTTAAATTTGTTTCTTGGTCTCCTCTGATTTGTTAAGTGTACATTTCTTTGTGATTGTTGCTATCATTTTATTATTTGTTTTTATTATTTGTCCTGTCAGTCATCTATTCTTCTCTAAAAAGAATGACAGTATGGAAAATCTCACCTCAAAAAAGAGAACAAGAGCAAGGACTGACTACCAGGGACCTAATCAGTATGGACATAAGTAAGATGTCAGAACTGGAGTTCAGAATAGCTAATATATAAAGATACTTGCTGGGCCTGTAAAAACATAGAAGACAGTAGAGAATCCCTTTCTGGAGATATAAAAATAAAACTCAAATCTAATCAATTCAAAGTTAAAAAGACTATTAATGAGATGCAAAAAAAATGGACGCTCTAATGGCTAGGATAAATGAGGCAGAAGAGAATTATTGATATAGAATACAAAATGACAGAGAATAAAGAAGATGAAAAAGGGGTTTCCTGGGTGGCTCAGTGTTAAGTATCTGCTTTTAAGTCAGGCCATGATCTGAGGCTCCTGGTTTTGAATCCCACATTGGGCTGCCTGTTCAGCTGGGAGCTTTCTTCTCCCTCTCCCTCTACCCCCATTGCTCCTCTCTCTCTTGCTCACATACTCTTTTTCAAATAAAAATTTTAAAAATCTTCAAAAAAAAATGAAGGTAAGAGAAAGAGATAAGCAACTACTGGATCATGATGGGAGGATTCAAAAGATAAGCAATAACATAAATGGAAACAATATTAAAATCATTGGGATCCCAAAGGAAGAGAAAGATAGAGAGAGGCAGAAGGTATATTGGAGCCAATTATAGTGAAAAACTTTCCTAATATCGGGAAGGGAGCAGGCATTCAAGTCTAGGAGGCACAGAGAAACCCCTTAAAATAAATAAAAATAGGTCAACACCCTGACATGTAACAGTGAAACTTGCAAATATCAAAGACAAAAAGAAAATCCTGAAAGCACCTTGGAACAATAAGACCATAACCTACAAACGTTGAATATTAGGCTGGAAATGGACATATCCACAGACATCTGAGAAGTCAGAAAGGACTGCCATCATATATTCATATGTATATATGCTAAATGAGAAAAATGCAAAAGGAAGAGACAAGATGGTGAAGTAGGAGGAGGTGCTGTTTCAACCTGTCCCCTAAAGTGATCTGATTACCTACTAAAGAACTCTGATCACCAAAGAAATCAGCCTGAAGTTAGAATTATACACTTCTGGATCTCTATGGGTGTAGAAGATGCCAGTGGACAGGTAAAGTGGAATGGGAATATCGTACTGATATAGGAAGATAAAGAAAAGGGGGAGGAAGCCACCAGAAGTGACACATTGGAAAGTAATACCCTAATACGAAAGTGGCCTGTAATTGGGGACCAGCATTAACTTGGAGTCTGGTTGAAGGCACTCAAAAAGAGCAAAAAATCTTAAGGGGGATACTTGTGGAATTGGGTGGTTAGGAAGAGGAACTTAAGCCCACGGACCCAGGTTGGCCACTGCCAGCAGAGAACCAGAGAGAGCAGCGAAGAAGCCAGGTCTTGGTCCCTGAGCCACCGGTGCGCCTGAAAGCATCTGTGTGGTGGCTCCTATAAGCGTGAGGGAGCCTGCTGTGGATGCCAGCCCACAGAATCACATCCTTTTGCACTCCGCACACATGCTGCGTGACCGGGGTCTGAGTTGCGCCCCACATCCTCCCCTGAGAGAGGTCTGTGCAGGACCCAGGTGGCACTTTATAGGACCTGGAGAGTCTGAACACTCTCAGCCAGGGCCAGCGTGAAAATCTCAGTGCACTCTCTATGCTTGGGACCTCTCTGGTGGTCTGGAGCTGCCCAGAAAGCCTTGGCTAGTGTTTCTCGTGGTTTTGCGTACAACCGAGAGTTCCTGCGACCTGAGACCATGACTGGGGACATGATCTGCCAGTGGCAGAGGGGTAATTTATGTGGTCTGGAGCACCCAGAGGGGAACAGATGAGGCTTCTCTCTGAGAGGGAAGTCTGGGTGCAGTTTGCTTTCCTCTAAACTTCCAAAGAACCACCAAAAGCAAACAAACAAAAAAATCCCTCCAGAGAACAAAAGCCTGAAAAACCGGTTTCCTCAGAGTCCAACCTCTGAATCAAAATAACTTTCCTTGCCCACACTGAGAATTAATAACCACTCTCCCATCTTTTTCTTCTGTCAATATTTCTGTGTATTTGCTTTTGTTCTGGTAGTATATAAATCTTATACTTGGGATTCATTTTGACAGGGTTCTTTTATTTATCTATTTATTTATTTATTTATTATTTATCTCTTCTCATCTACTTTTATCAGTCTTTTTGTTCGTCTGTTTTTTGTTTGTATACTTTATAAATCATAACTATGGGGCCCATTTGGGCTGGGCCTTCTCTTTAATTTTATCTTTTTTTCCCTGTCTCTCTCTCTCTCTCTCTCTCTCTCTCTCTCTCTCTTTTTCTTTCTTTTGGATGGGGACTTGCGATTGGTCAGAAGCTTTCCAGGGTTCACCTTGCCTGCACCATGGTTGATACATTCAGCTACACATCTCTTCAGCATTCTCTCACTAAAATGGCTAGGAGGAGGAGTGCCCAACAGAAGAAAAATTCACAGACTGTGCCCTCTCCATCAGTGCTTTTGGATATGGACATAGAGTATATTGGAAAGGGAATTCAGGCTAACAATTATCCAGGAAATAGCTGGGCTGCAGAAAGCCTTTGATGACAAAATGGAATTGATTAAGGCAGAAGTGAAAGCCACCAGGGATGATGATCACAATGTTCTCAATCAGTTCCAATCTAATCTAAATTCTCTAAAAGCTAGGGTAACTGAGGCAGAAGTTAGAATTAGTGATCTGGAGGACTAACAGATAGAGAAAAAGGATCAAGAGGAAGCCTGGAACAAACAGCTTAGAAATCATGAAAACAGAATTAGGGAAACAAATGACCCCATGAAACATTCCACCCTCAGAATTATTGGAATCCCTGATGGGGAGGAGAAAGAAAGAAGACTAGAAGATAGAGTTGAATAAATTCTTTATGAAAATTTTCCCAATCTGGTGAATGGAACCAGGGTTCATGTACTAGAAGCATAAAGGTTTGTCCCCATGATCATAGAATCTAGAAAAACCTCAAGACACCTTGAGTGAAAGGTGAATGATGTGAAAGTGATAATGAAAATGATGAATCATAATTGTAGACAGGAGCTTTGACAGCAGCTAGGGCAAAGAAATTTCTTATGTACAGAGGAAAGCCCATCAGAAAAACGTCAGACCTGTCCACAGAAACCTTGGAAGCCAGAAAGGGCTGGCAAGATGTATTCAGGACACTAAATGAGAAGAACATGCAGCCAGACTGACATTCAAAATGGATGGAGAGACAAAGAGCTTCCAAGACCAGCAAGTTTTAAAATAGTATGTGACCACCAAGCCAACACTGCAAGAAATATTAAGAAAACTTCTATAAAAAAGGAAAAATCCTAAGAATATGATTGAACAGAAATATATGGAGACAGTCTATAGAAACAAATATTTCACATGTAACATGATGTCAATAAAAATATTTCTCTCAATAATCACACTCAATGTGAATGGTCTAAATGTGCCCATAAAATGACATGAGGATGCAGATTGGGTGGAATGAAAGAACTCATCCATATGTTGTCTACAAGAGACCAATTTTGACGTAAGGATATATCTAGAATGAAAGCAAAGGGATTGAGAAGGATCTTTCATGTCAATAAGCCTCAAAGGAAGGCTTGGGTAACAATTCTCATATCAGATTAGATTCTCATATCAAATTAGATTTTAAACTAAAGACTTTAGTCAGAGATACAGAAGGACACTACACCATTCTTAAAGGGACTATCCACCAAAAAGATCTAACAATTGTAAATATTTATGCCCTCAATATGGGAGTAGCCAATTACATACAAAAACTGTTAATCAAGATAAAGAGTTATATTGATACGAATACATTAATGGTAGGAAATCTTAGCACATCACTCTCAGTAATAGACAGATTATTTAAGCAGAAAATCAATAAACAAACAAGATCATTGAATGACACATTGGACCAGATGGACCTCATAGATATATACAGAACATACCACCCTAAAACATTAGAATACTCATTCTTACTGAGTGCACATGGTACCTTCTCCAGAATGGACCGCATACTGGGTCACAAATCATGGCTCAACTGATACCAAAAGATTGAGATTATTCCCTGCATATTCCCAGATCACAATGCTTTGAAACATGAGCACAACCATAAGGATAAGTTCAGAAGGAACTCAAACACCTGGAAGCTAAAGACCACCTTGCTTAAGAATGCTTGGATCAACCAGAAATCAAAGAAGAACTTAAACAATTCATGGAAACCAATGAGAAAGAAGACACTTTAGTCCCAAACCTATGGGATATGGCAAAGGCGATCCTAAAGGGAAAGTGCGTAGCCATAGGAACCTCCCTCAAAATAAATAAATAAATAAATAAAAATCCAGAATACACCACTTGTCTTTACATGTTAAAGAACTAGAGAATCAACAACAAATTAAGCCAACTCCACATACAAAAAGGAAAATAATCAAGATTAGGGCAGAGATCAATGAGATAGAAACTAGAGATACAGTAGAACTCATCAATGAAACTTGAACCTGCATATTTGTATGAATCAATAAGATAGATAAAGCATTGGCCAAACTAATCCAAAAGAAAAGAAAGTAGGCCCAAATTAATAAAATTATGAATGAAAAGGGAGCGATCACAACTAACACCAAGGAAACAGAAACAAACATCAGAATAAATGAAACAAGATGGGATTGGGAGGGAGACAAACCATAAGTGACTCTTGATCTCACAAAACAAACTGAGGGTTGCTGGGGGGAGGGGGTTTGGGAGAAGGGGGTGGGATTATGGACATTGGGGAGGGTATATGCTTTGGTGAGTGCTGTGAAGTGTGTAAACCTGGTGATTCACAGACCTGTACCCCTGGGGATAAAAATATATGTTTATAAAAAATAAAAAATTAATTAAAAAAAAAAAGAAATTATTATCAACAGTTATATTTCAATAAGTAAAGTAAACTAGATGAAATGGATGCATTCCTGGAAAATCATTAACATGCAAAACTGAACCAGGAAAAAATTGACAATCTGAATAGACTGATATCCAGTAATGAGATTAAAGTAGTGATCAAAAACCTCCCAAAATACAAGAGCCTGGGACCTGACTGATTCCTGGAAGAAGTTACCAAACTTTCAAAGAAGAAATAATACCTATTCTCCTGAAGGTGTTTCCAGAAATTGAAGCAGAAGGAAAACTTTCAGACTCTTTTTATGAAGCCTGATCCCCAAACCAGGCAAAGACCCCGCCAAAAATGAGAATTTCACACCAATATCACTGATGAATAGACGCTAAGATTCTCAGTAATATCCTAGCAAATAGGATCCAACAGCCAATTAAAAAGATTATCCACCACGACCAGGTGGGATTCATCCCTGTGTTGCAAGTGTGGTTCAACGTTCGCAAATCAATCAATGTGATAGAACAAATTAATAAGAGAAGAGAGAAGAACCACATGGTCCTCTCAACTGATTTAGAAAAAGCATTAGACAAAATACAGCATCCATTCCTGATTAAAATGCTTCAAAGTATAGGGATAGAGTGAATATTCCTCTACTTCATAAAGTCTATCAATGAAAATACACAGCAAATATCATCCTCAAAGGGAGAAACCTGACAGCCTTCCCATTGAGATCAGGAACACGACAAGGATGCCCACTCTTATCACTCTTGTTCAACATAGTATTAGAAGTCCTAGCAACAGCAATCAGACAACACGGAGAAATAAAAGGCATTCAAATTGGCAATGAGGAAGTCAAACTCTCTCTCTTTGCAGATGACATGATACTTTATATGGAACACCCAAAAGACTCCACTCCCAAACTACTAGAACTCATACAGAAATTTACTAACGTAGCAGGATACAAAGTCAATGTACAGAAATCAGTTGCTTTCTTATACATTAACAATGAAAATATAGAAAGTGAAATTAGAGAATCGATTCCATTTACTATAGCACCAAGAACCATAAGATACCTGGGAATAAACCTAACCAAAGACATAAATAATCTATACTCAAGGAACTACAGAGCGCTCATGAAATAAATTGAAGAATATAGAAATAGATGGAATACCATTCTATGCTTTTGGATCAGGAGAGTAAATATTGCTAAAATGTCTATACTGCCTAGAGCAATCTATATTTTTAATGCCCTTCTGATAAAAATTCCACCTGTATTTTTCAAGGAGCTTAAGCAAGTAATCGTAAAATATGTATGGAATCAGAAGAGATCCCAAATTGCTAAGAAAACATTGAAAAACCAAAACAAAACTGGGGGCATCACATTGCCTGATTTCAAGCTTTACTCCAAAGCTGCGATCACCAAGACAGCATGGTACTGGCATAAAAACAGACACGTTGACCAGTGGAACAGAGTAGAGAGCCCAGATATGGACCCTCAACTTTATGGTCAAATAATCTTCGACAAAGCAAGAAAAAAAAAATCCAGTGGGAAAAAAGATAGTATCTTTAATCAATGGTGCTGGAAAAATTGGACAGATGTTTGTAGAAGAATGAAACTCGACCATTCTCTTACACCATACACTCGAAATGGTTAAAAGATCTCAACATGAGGCAGGAATCCTTCAGAATCCTAGAGGAGAACATGGGCAGTAACCTCTTTGACATCAGCCACAGCAACTTCTTTCAAGATATGTCTCCAAAGACAAAGGAAACAAAAGCAAAAATTAACTTTTGAAAACTTCATCAAGATCAAAAGCTTTTACACAGCAAAGGAAACAATAAACAAATCAAGGAGGCAACCCATGGAATGGAAGAAGATATTTGCAAATGACAGTCCAAAGGGCTGATATGCAGGATCTATAAAGAACTCCTCAAACTCAACACACACAAAACAGATAATCATGTCAAAAAGTATGCAGAAGACTTGAACAGACACTTATCCAAAGAAGACATACAAATGGCTATCAGACACATGAAAAAATGTTCATTATCACTAGCCCTCAGGGAGATTCAAATTAAAACCACATTGACATACCACCTTACACCAGTTAGAATGGCCAAAATTAACAAGACAGTAAACAATGTGCATTGGAGAGGATGTGGAGAAAGGGGAACCCTCTTCCACTGTTGGTGGGAATGCAAGATGGTGCAGCACTTTGGAAAACAGTGTGGAGATTCTTTTTAAGAAATTAAAAGTAGAGCTTCCCTATCACCCTGCCTTTGCACTACTGGGTATTTACACTAATTATATAGATGTAGTGAAAAGAAGGGCCAGCTGTACCCCAAGTTTGATAGCAGCAATGGCTGCAGTTGCCAAACTGTGAAAAGAACCAAGATGCCCTTCAGTGGATGAATGGATAAGGAAGGTGTGGTCCATATATACTATGGAGTATTATGCTTCCTTCAGAAAGGATGAATACCAGAACTTAGCAAACTCAACACCCAAAGAACAAATAATCCAATCAAGAAATGGGCAGAGGACATGAACAGACATTTCTGCAAAGAAGACATCCAGATGGCCAACAGACACATGAAAAAGTGCTCCATATCACTCGGCATCAGGGAAATACAAATCAAAACCACTATGAGATATCACCTCACACCAGTCAGAATGGCTAAAATTAACAAGTCAGGAAATGACAGATGCTGGCGAGGATGCGGAGAAAGGGGAACCCTCCTACACTGTTGGTGGGAATGCAAGCTGGTGCAGCCACTCTGGAAAACAGCATGGAGGTTCCTCAAAATGTTGAAAATAGAACTGCCCTATGACCCAGCAATTGCACAACTGGGTATTTACCCTAAAGATACAAACATAGTGATCCAAAGGGGCACGTGCACCTGAATGTTTATAGCAGCAATGTCCACAATAGCCAAACTACAGAAAGAACCTAGATGTCCATCAACAGATGAATGGATCAAGAAGATGTGGTATATATACACAATGGAATACTATGCAGCCATCAAAAGAAACGAAATCTTGCCATTTGCGACAACATGGATGAAACTAGAGCGTATCATGCTTAGTGAAATAAGTCAAACGGAGAAAGACAAGTATCATATGATCTCCCTGATATGAGGAAGTGGTGATGCAACATGGGGGCTTAAGTGGGTAGGAGAAGAATAAATGAAACAAGATGGGATTGGGAGGAAGACAAACCATAAGTGACTCTTAATCTCACAAAACAAACTGAGGGTTGCTGGGGGGAGGGGGGTGGGGAGAAGGGGGATGGGGTTATGGACATTGGGGAGAATATGTGCTTTGGTGAGTGCTGTGAAGTGTGCAAACCTGGTGTACCCCTGGGATAAAAATATATGTTTATAAAAAATAAAAAATTGGAAAAAAAAAAAGGATGAATACCCAACTTTTGCATCAACATGGATGGGACTGGAAGAGATTATGCTGAGTGAAATAAGTTAAGCAGAGAGAAAGTCAATTATCATATAGTTTTGCTTATTTGTGGAGCATAAGGAATAACATGGAGGACATGGAGAGGAGAAGGGAGTTGGGAGAAATTGGAGGGGGAGTCAAATCATGAGAGACAGTGGACTCTGAGGAACTAACAAAGGGTTTTGAAGGGGAGAGGAGTGGGAGGTTGGGTGAGCCTGGTGGTGGGTATTATGGAGGGTAGGTATTGTATGCAGCATTGGGTGAGGTGCATAAACAATGAATTCTGGAACACTGAAAAGAAATTAAAAAAATAATAAACATGAAAAAAATTCTCCAATTCTTTTTTTTTTCTTATGTTTTTTTCTTTTTCATTTCTTTTTTACTTTTTTCCCATTTCAGCTAGATGCTTATTATACATACTTATAGTTGCTTTTTGACTTATTTTTTTTACATCCCCATTTTATAGATACAAGCTTCATTTTGTTTTTTTTTTCACTTTATTCAATTTTCTATCATATTTTTTTTCTTACAATTTTGGGATGTAGTGTATTTTAACACACTGATTAAAATTCTTTCAGGAACAAGTGTTATCGCTTATATCTGCTTTGTGCATTCTGCAAGATTATAGTCTCTCTTCCCCAATTTTTTTTTAAAAAAATGTATTCTATTCTTGTGTTTCATTTTGGCTTTGTTTTTCTGTGGTGGCTTCCAACTACTCTAGATTTTTCTAAGGTGTATTTTGCTTGGACCATGGATGATATTTTTGATTCTTTTCATTCACCCTTCATTTTTCACTGGGCAGAATGACTAAGAGGAGGAACTAAAAATAAAAAATAAGAAAAAAAGGAACCAGAGGCAGAGTTTTATGTCCCAGAGCTAATCATTATGGATATAAGTAAGATGTCAGAGATAGAATGAAGGCCAGCAATCATAACGTTAATAGCTAAGCTTGAAAAAGGCATAAATGACAATATAGAATCTGTAAGGGCAGAAATGAGATCTAATCAGGCTGAATGTAAAAATGCTATGAATGAGATGAAGCCTTAACTGGATCCTCTAACAGCTGGAATAAATGAGACCAAAAAGAGAATAAGTGATCTAGAGGACAAACTGATGGAAAGGAATGATGGAGAGAAAAAAGATAAACAACTAATAGCTCATGAAAAAAAAGCTTGGAAAGATTAGTGATACCATGAAACATTCCCATGTCGGAATTATTGGGATCTCTAAGGGGGTGGAGAGAGAGAGAGAGAGAGAGCTAGAAGGTATATTTGATGAAATCATGACTGAGAGCTTCCTTAATCTGGGGAAGAAAACAGGCATTTGTGTCCAAGAGTTAGAGAGAACCCATTCCAAAATCAATAAAAATAGATCAACACCTTGAAATAATGAAGTTTGAAATTCTTTTTTTTAATATTTTAAATCCATATTTTTATTGGTAAATGCACAGAAAATCCAGCAGCAGTCTTTATGATGATAAATATAGAAATAATTAATGAAATTCTACCAAAATAGGAGTTTCAACAAACAAATGAGTTCAGAATTAATAACTATGTTGCTGGTGAAAAATTGGAACATTAAACTATTAATTAAGTTTTTGGACAATGATGAACATTTTGTAATGTAATAATTCAAAAGGAATAAAATTAAACTAAAATTAATGACTGTTTAAAGATTTAAATTGAGGTATAGTTATAAAGATGTCAAACAAAATATTTAAGCACATAATACTAAACAGTTAAAAAAATTCCCTAAAGAACATCAAAAACACAATCAGAGAAATTCAAAAATAAGCAAATAAAACAACTCTAATTACTAAGCTAATCTATGCTTTGAAAATTATTTTAAATTTCAGTGTTTTTTTAAGAAAAATAACAAATATACAATTGTTCCTTGTAAAAATAAGGAAATTGTCATATTGGAAGTTTGAAAATCTTAAAGAAAAAATAAAAAAAGCTATCCTGAGAGCAGTTAGAGATGAGTTTCCTTACATATGGGGGAAGGAGCATCAGAAAACATCAGACCTATCCACAGAGACCTAGGAAGCCAGAAAGAGCTGGAAAGACATAATCAGGGTACTGAATGAAAGGGACGTGCAGCCAAGAATATTTTATCCAGGAAGGCTGTCATTCAGAACAGATGGAGAGATAAAAAACTTCCAGGACAGGCAGAAATGGAAATAATATGTGACCACCAGGCCAGCCCAGCAAGAAATATTAAGGGGGTCTCTCTAAGTGAACAGAAACCCCAAAAATCACATAGACCAGAAGGAAACAGAGACTATCTATAGAAACAATGACTTTGCAGGCATTACAATGATACTAAGTCATATCTTTAAATAGTTATTCTGAAGGTAAATAGGCTGAATGCTCCAACCAAAAAAATACAGGATATCAGATTGGATAAAAAAGGAGGACCTATCCATTAGTTGTCTTCAAGAGGCTCGTTTAGAACCTAAAGACACCGCCAGATTGAAAGCGAGGGGATGAAAAAATATTTACCACCCTAATGTATATCAAAAGAAAGCTAGGGTATCAATCCTCATATTAGACAAATTAGATTTTAAACCAAAGACTGTAGTAAGAGATATAGAGGGACACTATATCATACTTCAATGGTCTATCCAACAAAAAAGATTTATCTGCCCTCAACATGGAAGGACTCAATTATATAAACCAATTAATAACCAAAATAAAGAAACATGTTTATAAGAATATACTAATAGTAGAAGACTTCAATACTTTGAGACTCACAGCAATGGACAGATCATCTAAGCAGAAGATCAACAACAACAACAACAACAACAACAACAAAAGAGCTTTGAATGGCACATTGGATCAAATGGAGTTCGTAGATATATATATAGAACACTCTTTCCTAAAACAACAGAATACTCATTCTTCCTGAATGCACATGGAACCTTCTCCAGAATAGATCACAAATCAGGTCTCAACTAATACCAAAAGACTGAGATTATCCCCTGCAAATTTTCAGACCAAAATGATTTGAAACTGGAACTCAACTATAAGAAGAAATTTGGAAGGAACTCAAACACTTGGAAAATAAAAACTTCTGCTAAAGAATGAATGGGTCAACCAGGGAATTAAAGAACTTAAACAATTCATTAAGCCAATGAGCATGAAACACATCAGTTCAAAACCTATGGGATACTGCAAAGATGGTCCTAGGAGGAAAGTACATAGATATCCAAGCCTTTTTCAAAAAAATTAGAAAATTCCCAAAAGTGCAAACTGACTTTACACCTAACGGTGTAAAGGAGCTGGAGAAAGAACAGAAAATAAAGTGTAAACGAAGCAGGAGAAGAGAAATAAAAAGATTAGGATAGAGATAAAAGAAATAGAATCTAGAAGAATAGTAGAAAAGATCAGCAAAACTAGAAGCTTGTTCTTTGAAAACATTAATAAGACCAATAAACCACTGGTATCCAAAAGAAAAGGGAAATGACCCAAATCAATAAAATCATGAATGAAAAGGGGAGAGATCATGACTAATACTAAGGAAATAGAGACAATTTTTATAACATTATCAGCAGCTATATATTAACAAATTAGGCAATCTGGAAGAAATGGGTGCATTCCTGGAAACTTATAAACTACTAAACTGAAACAGAAAGAAATAGACAATCTCAACAGATCAATAACCAGCAAGGAAATTGAAGCAGTAATCAACCCACCCCCCCAAAAAAAACAACAAAAATTCAAGGCCACATGGCTCCCTGGGAAATTCTATCAAACACTTAAAGAAGATATAATACCTATTCTCCTGAATCTTTTTCCAAAAAATACACATGGAAGGAGAACTACCAAACTTGTTGTATGAGGCCAGCATTACCCTTATTCCAAAACCAGACAAAGACCCCATCAAAAAGAATTACAGAAAAATATCCCTAATAAACATGGATGCCAAAATACTCAACAAGATCTTAGCCAATAGGATCCAAAAGTACATTAAAAAGATTATTTGTCACAACCAGGTAGTCCTCCCCCACCACTGCTCCAGATACATTAACAAAAGAAGAGGCAAGAACCTCTCAATTGATACAGAAAACAAAACAAAACAAAAAATTTGACAAATACACTATCTGTTCTCTCTTTTTAAGATTTTATGTATTTATTTCTCAGAGAGAGAGAGAGAGAGAGAGCACAAGTAAGGGAAGCATCAGGCAGAGGGAGAGACAGGCTCCCCACTGAGCAAGGAGCCAGATGTGGAATAGGGCCCTGGGATCATGACATGACCTGAAGGAAGATGGTTAACCAACTGAGCCACCCGGGTGTCCCTTCAGGATTCTTTCTTGATTAAAACTCTTCAAAGTATAGTGATAGGGGAACATAGCTCAATATCATAAAACCATCTATGAAAAGCCCACAGCTAATATCATTCTCAATGGAGAAAAACAGATTTTCCCTTAAGTTCAGAAACAGGATAGGCATGCCCATTCTCATCACTATTATTCAACATAGTACTAGAGGTCTTAACCTCAGCAATCAGAAAACAAAATGAAAGAACGAATAAACAAATAAATAGCATTCAAATTGGTAAAGAAGTCAATTCTCTCTTTGCAGATTATATAATAGTTTATGTGGAAAGCATGAAACACTTCACTCCAAATTATTAAAACTCACACAGCAATTCAGCAAAGTGTCAGGATATGAAACTGGTACATAGAAATCTATTGCATTTCTATACACTAATAGTGTAAGTGAAGAAAGAGAAATTAAGTAACCAATATCATTTACAATAGCACGAAAACTGTAAGATACCTAGGAATAACCTTAAGCAAAGAGGTAAAGGATCTATGCTCTTGAAGCTATAGAACACTTATGAAAGAAATTGAGGAAGACACAAAGAGAGGGCAAACATTCCATGCTCTAGATTGGAAGAAGAAACATTGTGAAAATTTCTATGCTGCCCAGAGAAATCTACATTTCCAATGCAATCGCCATCAAAATACCATCGGCATTTTTCACAGACCTGGAGCAAAGAATCCTAAAATTTGTATGGAACCAGAAAAGACTCCAGATTGCCAGGGGAAGGTAGAAAAAGAAAACCAAACTTGGGGGCATCATGAGGCCTGAATTCAAGCTATATTACAAAGCTGTGATCATCAAGACAGCATGTGATTGACACAAAAACAGACACATAGATCAATGGAACAGAATAGAGACCTCAGAAATGAATTCACAACTCATTGGTCAACTAATATTTGACAAATAAGAGAAAATATCCAATGGAAAAAATACAGTCTCTTCAATAAACTGTGCTGGGAAAATTGGACAGCTACATGCAGAAGAATGAAACTGGACCATTCTCTTACACCATACACAAAGATAAACTCGAAATGGATTAAAGACCTCAAAGTGAGACAGGAATCCATCAAAATCCTAGAGGAGAACATAAACAGTAACCTTTTTGACTTTGGCTACAGCAACTTTTTCAAGACATATCTCTAAAGGCAAAATAAACAAAAGCAAAAAATGAACTACTGGCACTTTATCAAGATAAATCACTTCTTCATGGCAAAGTAAATAGTCAACAAAACAATGAGGCAACCCACTGAATGGGAGAAGATATTTTCAAATGACATTACAGATAAAGCATTGGTACCCATGATCTACAAAGATCTCCTCAAACTCAACACCCCAAAAATAAATAGTACAGTCAAGAAATGGGCAGAAGATATGAACAGACACTTCTCCAAAGAAGACATACAAATGGCTAACATACATGTGAAAAAATGTTCAATATCACTAGCCATCAGGGAAATAAAAATCAAAACCACCATGAGATATCACCTTACACCAGTTAGAATGGCAAAAATGAACAAAAACAGGAATCAAAAATGTTGGCGAGGATGTGGAGAAATGGTAACCTTCTTACACTGTTGGTGGGAATGCAAGCTGGTACAACCACTCTGGAAAACAGTATGGAGTTTCCTCAAGATGTCAAAAATAGAGCTACACTATGACTCAGCAATTACACTACTAGGTATTACCTCCAAGATACAGATATAGTGAAAAGAAGGAGCATATGTACCCCAGTGTTCATAGCAGCAGTGCCCACTATAGCCAAACTGTGGAAGGAGCTGAGTTGTCCTTCAATAGAAGAATGGACAAAAAAGGTGTGGTTCATATATTCAGTGGAGTATTACTCAGCCATCAGAAAGGATGAATGTCTACCATTTGCATTGACATGGGTGGAACTTGAAGTGATTATGTTAAGTGAAATATGTCAGAGAAAAAATTATCATATGGTTTCACTCATATGTGGAACACAAGGTATAGCATGGAGGACCATAGGGGAAGGGAGGGAAAACTGAATGGGAAGAAGTCATAGAAGGAAACAAACCATGAGAGACTCTGGACTCCAGGAAGCAAACTGAGGGTTACAGAAGTGAAGGGCTTGGAGATGTAGTAACTGGGTGATGGGTATTAAGGAGGGCATGTGTGGTGGTGAACATGGGCTGTTACAAGCAACTAATGAATCTTTGAACACTACATCAAAAAAATGCAATATATATTGTCTAATTTAACATAATTTAAAAAAGAAATAGTGATAATTGTTCTTGTGAGACTAGAATTCTAATCCCAGTTTTTTTGTTTTTGTTGTTTTTAAGTTCCAAGACTAGTACTTTATGCATGCAAGCACATATTGGGCAAAGAACTGAGACTATCTCCAAGAGGAAAAGTATTAATCATCAAACTCAGGGGAAGTTGTTCCTCTATCAACAGTGAAGTTAGGGGACACCTGGGTGGCTCAGTTGGTTAAGCAGCTGCCTTCGGCTCAGGTCATGATCCCAGCGTCCTGGGATCGAGTCCCGCATCGGGCTTCTTGCTCAGCAGGGAGCCTGCTTCTCCCTCTGCCTCTGCCTGCCATTCCGTCTGCCTGTGCTCGCTCTCTCCCTCTCTCTCTGACAAATAAATAAAATCTTTAAAAAAAACAAAACAAAACAAAAAAAACAGTGAAGTTAGGTTAGAACAAATTATCTTTCAATTAACCAGGCAACAATAGAAGCGAGAAAACAAACCCAAACAAACAAAATCTTGATAAAAATGTCAGCCACTAGCTTTGGGGGGGGGACAAGATGGCGGGGGAGTAGGAGGAGGCCCCTTTTCAGACGGTACCCCAAAGTGAGCTGATTACCTACCAAAGAACTCCATTCACCCATGAAATCAGCCTGAGATCAGAATTATGCACGTCTGGATCTCTACAGGGGCAGAAGACGCCAGTGGGCAGGTAAAGCGGAGTGGGAAGGTGGACTGATACCAGAAGATAAACAAAAGGGGGAGGGAGCCACCAGAGGAAACTGGTTGGAAAGTAATACCCCAATACGAGCGAGAGTGCCCTGAGTCTGGGGACCAGCATTAACTTGGAGACTGGTTGAAAGCACTCCAAAAGAGCAAAGGATCGCGGGGTGAAATTGTGGGAATCGGGGAGGCTAGGGACAGGGGCTTAAGTCCCCGGTCCCAGGACAGCCTCCCCTGTGCTGAGGCAGACAAAGTACGGTGGAGAAATCAGGTCTTGGTCCCTAAGCCACCAGCGCACCCGAGAATGTGTGGGTTCTAGCTCCTGTGAGGGGATGGGAGCCACGCAGGTCGGGAGAATGCGCGAGCCCTGCTACAAAGCCTGAGATACGCGTGCACGTCCCTCATGCTCCCCTGAGAGAGTTACAAAGGCCCAGCCAGCACTCTTTGAGCCTCACCATTGTTTCAAAGCCTAAGCTGCGTGCCCCAAACTCTCCCCTGACAGAGGTGTGCAAAAGCCCGGCCTGGTACTTTCGGACCTGCGACCCGTTCTCAGTGCCTGAGACGCGCGCGCGATCCATAGCCGCTCCTGAAAGAGCTGCGTGCAAGCCGGGCACTCTTAGACCCAGCAAGACCAGGCACTCCCAGCCTGGGCCAGCAGGAAAATCTCAGTGTGCGATAGCTGCTTGGAAACTCTCTGGTGGTCGGGAGCTCCCAGACAGCCGCCACTGCCTTAGCTTTGGGTACAAGCAAAAGATCCTGCGCCCCCAGGGTCTACAACTTGGAACCTGCTCTGCCAGCGGCCAAGGGGGAACTTATTTGGGCTCTGCACCCAGACTGAGACTTCTCTCTGAGAGGGAGATCAGGGTGCGGTTTGTTTTCCTCTAAAACTACAAAAACCATCAAAGGCGGTCAAGGTGAGAGAAAAAAAAGTGAACAAACATAAAAACCGCCAGAGAACAAAAGCCTGAAAAAAACCAGTTTCCTCAGAGCCCACCCCCTTGAGGGGGGTGGGAGGATTCAACTCAGGAAACATCATTGACTGACAACCCACGTGGCAGGCCCCTCCCCCAGAAAACAAACGAAGAAAGAAAAAAAAAGAGAGAAAAAAAAAAAGGACTACAAGAGAACAACCACTACTTCATAGGAAAACTTGTATTGTTCACTCGTTCCCACTATTCCGGTTCATTTTTTTTTTCGTTTTGTTATTTTTTTACACATAGGTAATTTTTTTAAACCTATTTACCATCACAGTGAGCTGTACAGTACATCAAATTCCATAATACTCTTCTAACCTGAACTTTTTGATACATACACCTATGTTTTTCTTTTACATTTTTATTTTTTGAATTCCTTCTTTTTAATTTTAGTTTAGTTTAGTCTAGTTTATTCCTTTTTATTTTTATCCTCTAATATTTATATAGAGTTAAACTTCAAAGTAATCCCTTTTCCCCAATCAATACTACCCCATAAGTAAACCAATTTTTAATCCCCTTTATCTTAGAAAAGTTGAGTCCTTTAACAAAGATATCAAGATACATCCAGGAAGAATCAAAACAACCTTCCTCGCACACACTGAGAATTTATAAGAACTCTGCCATCTTCTTCTTCCACCAGTGTTTCTGTGTTTTTGTGTTTGTCATGATAGCATATAAATCTTACACTTGGGGTTCTCTTTGATGAGGTTCTTCCTTTATTTGCATATATGTATTTTTTTTCTCTTGTCATATACTTGTATCAGTCTTTTTGTCTCTTTTTGTTTGTCTACTTCATAAATCTTACCTTGGGACCCATCTGGGCTAAACCTTCTCTTTCATCTTCCCTTTCTTTCCTGTCTCTCTCTCTTTTTTCTTTTTTTTTTCTTTTGTCTTTCGTTTGGGTGGGGAATCCTGATTGCTCAGAAGTGTTCCAGGGTGCACCTTGACTACACCACAGTTGATACATCCAGCTACATCTGTTCAGTCATCTCCCACCAAAATGACTAGGAGGAGGAACGCCCAACAGAAGAAAAATACAGAGGCTGGACCTTCTGCAACAGAGCTAACAAATATCAACATAGACAATATGTCGGAAAGAGAATTCAGGCTAACAATTATCCAAGCAATAGCTAGGTTGGAGAAAGCCATGGATGACCAAATGGAATTGATTAG
The DNA here is from genome assembly GCF_009829155.1 of Mustela erminea. Lineage (NCBI taxonomy): Eukaryota > Metazoa > Chordata > Mammalia > Carnivora > Mustelidae > Mustela > Mustela erminea. Next base: position 30,583,746 of record NC_045622.1, read on the forward strand.
GGCTGAACTGAAAGCGACCAGACAGGATGTTCACAATGTTAGGACGGAACTTAAAGCTACCAGGGAGGAGGTTCACAATGCTCTCAATGAGTTCCAATCTAATATAAACTCTCTCAAAGCTAGGGTAACTGAGACATAAAATAGAATTAGTGATCTGGAGGACAAACAGATAGAGAGAGAGGATCAGGAGTAAGCCTGGAACAAACAGCTTAGAAACCACGAAAACAGAATCAGGGAAATAAATGATGCCATGAAACATTCCAACGTCAGAATTATTGGAATCCCTGAAGGGGAGGAGAAAGAAAGAAGTCTAGAAGATAGAGTGGAACAAATCCTTCATGAAAATTTTCCCAATCTGGTGAATGGAACCAGCGTTAATGTACTAGAGGCTGAACGGTCTCCGCCCAAGATTATACATTCCAAAAAAAATCACGACACCTCATAGTCAAATTGAGGAATTATAATTGTAGGTATAATCTCTTGAAAGCTGCCAGGGCAAGGAAACTCCGTGCTTACAGAGGGAAGCCCATTAGAATAAGGTCAGACCTGTCCACAGAGACCTGGAAAGCCAGAAAAGGCTGGCAAGATATGTTCAGGGCACTAAATGAGAAGAACATGAAGCCAAGAATACTTTATCCAGCAAGACTGACATTCAAAATGGATGGAGAGATAAAGAGTTTCCAAGACCGGCAAGGCTTAAAAGACTATGCAACCACCAAACCGACACTGCAGAAAATAATAAGGGGGGTTCTATAAAAGAGGAAAAATCCTAAGAATAGCATTGATCAGAAATATAGAGACAGTCTAGAGAAAGAAAGACTTCAAATATAACATGATATCAATAAAAACGTATCTATCATAATCACTCTCAATGGGAATGGCCTAAATGTGTCCATAAAACGGCACAGGGTTGCAGATTGGATAAAACGACAGGACCCATCCATATGTTGTCTCCAAGAGACCCATTTTGAACCTAAAGATACACCCAGACTGAAAGTGAAGGGATGGAGAAGCATCATTCATGCTAATGGGCCTCAAAAAAAGTCTGGGGTAGAGATTCTCATATCAGATAAATTAGACTTTAAAGACTGTAGTCAGATGTACAGAAGGACACTACATCATTCTTAAAGGGACTATCCACCAATGTGATCTAACAATTGTAAATATCTACGCTCCCAATATGGGTGCAGCAAATTACTTAAGAAAACTGTTAATCAAGATAAAGACTCATATTGATATGAATACACTAATCGTAGGTGATCTTAACATGCCTCTCTCAGAAATAGACAGATCATCGAAGCAGAAAATTAATAAAGAAACAACAGCATTGAATGACACATGGACCAGATGGACCTCATAGGTATATACAGAACATTCCACCCTAAAACAACAGAATACTCATTCTTCTCTAGTGCACATGGAATGTTCTCAAGAATAGACCACATACTGGGTCACAAATCAGGACCCAACCGATACCAAAAGACTGAGATTATTCCCTGCATATTCTCAAAACACAATGCTTTGAAACTGGAGCTCAATCACAAGGAAAAGTTCAGAAGGAACTCAAACACCTGGAAGCTAAAGACCACCTTGCTTAAGAATGCTTGGATCAACCAGGAGATCAAAGAAGAACTGAAACAATTCATGGAAACCAATGAGAATGAAGACACTTCGGTCCAAAACCTATGGGATACAGCAAAGGCAGTCCTAAGGGGAAAATACATAGCCATCCAAGCCTCCCTCAAAAGAATTGAAAAATCAAGAATACACCAGCTGTCTCTACACCTTAAAGATCTGGAGAATCAACAACAAATCAAACCAACTCCACACATAAGAAGGTAAATTATCAAGATTAGAGCTGAGATCAATGAGGTAGAAACCAGAGATACAGTAGAACGTATCAATGAAACTAGAAGCTGGTTTTTTGAAAGAATCAATAAGATCGATAAACCATTGTCCACAGTAATCCAAAAGAGAAGAGAGAAAGCCCAAATTCATAAAATTATGAAGGAAAAGGGAGAGATCACAATTAACACCAAGGAAGTAGAAACAATCATCAGAAGTTATTATCAACAGTTATATGCCAATAAGCTTAGCAACATAGATGAAATGGATGCATTCCTGGAAAACTATAAACTCCCAAAATTGAATCAGGAAGAAATCGACAACCTGAATAGACCGATATCTAATAACGAGATTGAAGCAGTGATCAAAAACCTCCAAAAAAACAAAACCCAGGACCTGATGGATTCCCTGGGGAATTCTACCGAATTTCCAAGAAGAAATAACACCTATTCTCCTGAAGTTGTTTCAAAAAATTGAAGCAGAAGGAAAACTTCCTGACTCTTTCTATGAATCCAGCGTTACCCTGATCCCCAAACCAGGAAAAGACCCTACCAAAAAGGAGAATTTTAGACCAATATCACTAATGAGTATGGATGCTAAGATTCTCAACAAGATCCTAGCAACAGAATCCAAAAGCACATTAAAAAGATTACCCACCATGACCAGGTGGGATTCATCCCTGGGCTACAAGGATGGTTCAACATTTGCAAATCAATCAATGTGATAGAACAAATTAATAAGAGGAGAGAGAAGAACCACATGGTCCTCTCAATTGATGCAGAAAAAGCATTTGACAAAATCCAGCATCTGTTCCTGATTAAAACGCTTCAATGTATAGGGATAGAGGGAACATTCCTGAACCTTATCAAATCTATCTATGAAAGACCCACAACAAATATCATCCTCAATGGGAAAAAGCTTGAAGCCTTCCCGTTGAGATCAGGAACAAGACAAGGATGCCCACTCTCACCACTCTTGGTCAACATAGTATTAGAAGTCCTAGCAAAAGCAATCAGACAACAAAGAGAAATATAATGTATCCAAATTGGCAATGAAGAAGTCTAACTCTCTCTTTGCAGATGACATGATTCTTTATATGGAAAACCCAAAAGACTCCACCCCCAAACTACTAGAACTCATACAGCAATTCAGCAACGTGGCAGGATACAAAGTCAATGTGCAGAAATCAGTGGCTTTCTTATACACTAACAATGAAAATACAGAAAGGGAAATTAGAGAATCGATTCCACTTACTATAGCACCAAGAACCATAGGATACCTGGTAATAAACCTAACCAAAGAGGTAAAGGATCTGTACTCGAGGAACTACAGAACACTCATGAAAGAAACTGAAGAAGATATAAAAAGATGGAAGACCATTCCATGCTCTTGGATCGGAAGAATAAACATTGTTAAAATGTCTATACTGCCTAGAGCAATCTATTCTTTTAATGCCATTCCGATCAAAATTCTTTGAAGAGCTGGAGCAAATAATCCAAAAATTTGTATGGAATCAGAAGAGACCCCGAATCTCTAAGGAAATGTTGAAAAACAAAAATAAAATGGGGGTCATCACGTTACCTGATTTCAAGCTTTATTACAAAGCTGTGATCACCAAGACAGCATGATACTGGCATAAAAACAGACACATAGACCATTGGAACAGAGTAGAGAGCCCAGGTATGGACCCTCAACTCTATGGGCAAATAATCTTTGACAAAACTGGAAAAGATATACAGTGGATAAAAGACAGTCTCTTCAATAAATGGTGCTGGGAAAACTGGACAGCTATATGTAGAAGAATGAAACTCGACCATTCTCTTACACCGTACACAAAGATCAAATCAAAATGGATAAAAAGACCTCAATGTGAGACAGGAATCCATCAGAATCCTAGAGGAGAACATAGGCAGTAATCCCTTGGATATCAGCCACAGCAACTTCGTTCAAGATATGTCTCCAAAGGTAAAGAAACAAAAGCGAAAATAAACTTTTGGGACTTCATAAAAAACAAAAGCTTCTGCACAGCAAAGGAAACAGTCAAAAAAACAAAGAGGCAACCCACGGAATGGGAGAAGATATTTGCAAATGACAGTACAGACAAAAGGTTGATATCCAGGATCTATAATGAACTCCTCAAACTCAACACACACAAAACAGACAATCATATCAAACAATGGGCAGAAGATATGGACAGACACTTCTCCAATAAAGACATACAAATGGCTACCGGACACATGAAAAAATGTTCATCATCAGTAGCCCTCAGGGAGATTCAAATTAAAACTACATTGAGATATCTCCTTACACCAGTTAGAATGGCCAAAATTAACAAGACAGGAAACAACATGTGTTGGAGGGGATGTGGAGAAAGGGGAACCCTCTTCCACTGTTGGTGGGAATGCAAGTTGGTGCAGCCTCTTTGGAGAACAGTGTGGAGATTCCTCAAGAAATTAAAGATAGAACTTCCCTATGACCCTGCCATTGCATTCCTGGGTATTTACCCCAAAGATACAGATGTAGTGAAAAGAAGGGCCATCTGTACCCCAATGTTTATTGCAGCAATGGCCACGGTCGCCAAACTGTGGAAAGAATCAAGATGCCCTTCAACGGTTGAATGGATAAGGAAGATGTGGTCCATATACACTATGGAGTATTATGCCTCCATCAGAAAGGATGAATACCCAACTTTTGTAGCAACATGGACGGGATTGGAAGAGATTATGCTGAGTGAAATAAGTCAAGCAGAGAGAGTCAATTATCATATGGTTTCACTTATTTGTGGAGCATAACAAATATCATGGAGGACAAGGGGTGTTAGAGAGGATAAGTGAGTTGGGGTAAATTGGAAAGGGAGGTGAATCATGAGAGACTATGGACTCTGAAAAACAATATGAGGGGTTTGAAATGGCGGGGCTGTGGGAGGTTGGGGTACCAGGTGGTGGATATTATAGAGGGCACGGATTGCATGGAGCACTGGGTGTGGTGAAAAAATAATGAATACTGTTTTTCTGAAAATTAATTAATTAATTTAAAAAAGGGAAAAATAAACAACACACACACACACACGCACACACACACGCGCGCGCGCGCGCACACACACACACACACACACACACACACACACACACACACACACACAATGTCAGCCACTAGATGGTGCCATTGCCCCTCTCTATTTGTTTGGTAATGCATTCAGGATGTTGCCCCCAGCATGCATAAAGAGGTCCAGCAGAGAAGTTTCCAAACTTTTGAGGATATAAATCCTCTGCATCTGTTTCCCATGAAATTCAGGAAATCATGAAGACAATTTTCCTTTAAGAACATACGAATCTGAGCTTTATGGATATAGATAACTTGATTCGTTATCTTTGAAACTGTCTTTGAAGGTTTATAATTTTTTTTATCTCACTAGCAAATACATAAAAATGAATAAATGAAACCCAGGATAGAAAACAATAGCTCATGTTGTCTTTCTTGGTATAGCTTTAATTTCATTTTTGAGGCAGAAAAGATCAGTCTGTGAATAATCAGCTTTTCCTGTTCTATCAGGAGAGTCAAAGAACTTGAACTTTGATACAGGATATTATATCTTTAATCTCATTCCCTAATCAAAACCACCACCAATTCTATGTTCTCATCTGGCCACCTTGCCAGACATGGGAATAAAACAGTAGACAGTACAGAGACTTCTGTTCACAATAAAAACTTAATAATAATAGTTGAACAAATGAAGAAATGAATGAATGACTGAAATCTCTTTCTAAATACCTCCAACAGTAACAAGATGATCATTACCTTTCTCAACTTTCCTCCTGCCATGATCTTGAGCTGTCCCACAAATCGGGTCAATAATGATCGTGTTGAATATCAAAAATAGGTGATGTTAAGTTTTGTCCTTTTCTATCCAGTAGTTATCTAGTCTTACACTCATAAGATACTTAATTAATACCTGATGCATTGAGTATGTAGAAGTTGGTTCTAATTAGAAGAAATAGAAGAAACTGGGCCATGGAAAATAGAGTATGGAACAATTAGAGGGAGAGATTAATGATAAAATCTGCTGATGTGTGTAATCATTCTCCCATCAGGGCAGTTACTGTCCCCAACCTTTATTAACTTAGAAAAAGAAAGTTAGGCCTTGAGGCCTTCCTGAGTCAGGGGAAGCACAGCAAAGATACCCAAATGGGTTTTCCACATCCAGGTTGATTAACTGTTGAGAAAAGAAAGAACAGCTTGTACTATTCTGGGTAGTACAAGCACTGTAATTTGTGACAGCTATAGGTCATGTATCTATTTTTCTGTTTGACAAGGACAAAGAGCAGCTGGTGACTGGTACAAACCCAGACTGGCTTGTTCAGGCTGTGAACTATGGAGATAGAGGCTCAGCTTTCAGCCTAAGCAATAAATGAAGTGGGGTATATGGTTAATGCTTGCATGTCTGCACAAATTTAACTGGAGCTAACAAATTTCTAGCTACAGGTGGGAAAATGAAGCTTAACGATTTTAAGAACTCTGTTCTTAATTTCCTGAGTATGAAAAGAAAGTAGATTTTACACCTTTTTCTTTTCCCTCTCCACTCCTGCTGTGGCCACCTTCAATTCAATTAAATCTAACAAATATCAGTGGAGCCCTTATTAAATCCCTGACACTGTGCTAGGCACTGAGGAAGTGAGGTGAACATGGCATGCTGTCTGTGTTTTCAGGATTAGTTTAATATTGAAGGCAGACATTTGCAATGACATGGATGGAACTAAGCTGTATTATGCTAAGTGAAATAAATTAGTCAGAGAAAGACAAACATTGTATGATTTCATGCATATGTGAAATCTAAGAAACAAAACAGATGAACATAGGGGAAGGGAAGGAAAAATAAAATGAGATAAAAACAGAGGGGGAGGCAAACCATAAGAGACTTTTAAATGTAGAGAACAAAGTGAGGGTTGCTTGAGGGGAGATGAGTGGGGTGATGGGCTAAATGGGTGATGGGCATTAAGGAGGGTACTTGTTGGAATGAGCACTGGGTGTTGTATATAAGTGATGAGCCACAAAATTCTACTCCTGAAACCAATATTACACTATATGTTAATTAACTTGACTTTAAATAATAAATAAATAAATAAATAAATAAATAAAGGCAGTCTTTAAAAACAAACAGAAATTCTGAAGGCAGACAAGTAATCAAATATTATGGTAATGGTGACAATAGATCTATGCACAAAAATTACAAGATGCAGTACAGATAAGGGGGAGTTTACCCCATTGCTGTAGAATAGGGAGAATTATAGAAAACTTCTTAGTGGAATTGAGAAGTATACTAAAGAGTACAATGGGTCTCCAGCACATAATCCCAATTTTCCCTGCCTGTAAGTCAACTCAAAAAAAGCAAATAGGTACAAGGACTGTCTCATCTGCGTAGGTATGGATTCTTTCCAGCATGTCCCCAATCCTCTTCCACCCCATGCCAAAGGATAAGCCTCCTTAGCTCTGCCTGTCTGATTTGCAGCCATTCTACTAATGTTGCTAGAAGGGTACCATTAGTGTATTTTTGCCCAACTCCATTTTATTTCACTTTTTTTTCCCTTATGAAACTGTCTGTGATCTTCACTTTATTTCCTTTTGGACACACACAAAAAGATCACAGAAAATGTACTTAGCTAGAGTGTTTTGCCTTCTGTAGGCCAAAAGTACCAATGTTCCCCTTAGGCATTGTCAAAGACCCATGTACTTATGCCACAGGTTAATGCATGTAATTAAATCAGAAATTTGGGTAGTCCAAAACACAGGATTTCCTGCCTACTTTTAGATTTCTCTACATGCTCATTAATTCTGTCCTCGTTTTCCAATAGTCCTTTCTTTCTCTTTTTTTTTTTTTTTAGGCTTTTTAAAAAAATTTAGTTTCTTTTCAGTGTAACAGATTTCATTGTTTATGCAACACACCCAGTGCTCCATGCAATACGTGCCCTCCATAATACCGACCACCATGCTCCCCAAAATCCCACCCCCCACTCCTTCAAAACTCTCAGATTTTATTTACTTATTTGAGAGAGAGCATGAGAGAGAGAGAGGATAAGCAGGCAGAGGGGGAGAAGTACGCTTTCCACTGACCAGGGAAACTGATGTGGGGTTCAATCCCAGGACCCTGAGATCATGACCTGAGCCAAAGGCAGATGCTTAACTGACTGAGCCACCCACATGCCCTCCACCTAGTCCCTTCTTAATGACACCTTCCACCAACTCTCATTTCACAGACCCTTTCCTTGTTTGCCTGTTACACCACAACAAATAGGCATATACTTATAAACTGTCATATGATAATAGTACAACGATTTTGTAATTAATGTTCTCTAGTCAAGGGAACACAATCAATGGATTGGGGCAGTACAGTGCCTCAGAAGTAGTGGAGCAGGGGGGACAAGATGGCGGGGAAGTAGGAGGAGGCACCTTTTCAACCTGTACCCTAAAGTGAGCTGATTACCTACCAAAGAACTCCGATCACCCAGGAAATAAGCTGAGATCAGAATTATACATGTCTGGATCTCTACAGGGGCAGAAGACGCCAGTGGGCAGATGGGAAATCCTGATTGCTCAGAAGTGTTCCAGGGTGCACCTTGACGGCACCACAGTTGATACACCCAGCTACATCTGTTCAGACATCTCTCACAAAAATGAATAGGAGGAGGAATGTCCAACAGAAGAAAAACACAAAGGATGGACCTTCTGGAACAGAGCTAATGGCTATCAACGTAGACAATATGTCGGAAAGAGAATTCAGGCTAACAATTATCCAAGCAATAGCTAGGTTGGAGAAATCCATGGATGACCAAACGGAACTGATTAGGGCCGAACTGAAAGCGACCAGACAGGATGTTCACAATGTTAAGGCTGAACTGAAAGCTACCAGATGAACTTCACAATGCTCTCAATGAGTTCCAATCTAATCTAAACTCCCTCAAAGCTAGGGTAACTGAGACATAAAATAGACAGTGATCTGGAGGACAAACAGATAGAGAGAAAGGATCAGGAGGAAGCCTGGAACAAACAGCTTAGAAACCACGAAAACAGAATCAGGGAAATAAATGATGCCATGAAACATTCCAACGTCAGAATTATTGGAATCCCTGAAGGGGAGGAGAAAGAAAGAAGTCTAGAAGATATAGTGGAACAAGTTTTCATGAAAACTTTCCCAATCTCATGAATGGACCCAGCGTTCATGTACTAGAGGCCGAAAGGTCTCCGCCCAAGATTATACATTCCAGAAAAACACCAAGGCACCTGATAGTCAAATTGAGGAATGATGATTGTAGGTATAATCTCTTGAAAGCAGCCAGGGCAAAGAGGCTCCTTACTTGCAGAGGAAAGCCCATCAGAATAACGTCAGACCTGTCCACAGAGACCTGGCAAACCAGAAAGGGCTGGCAAGATGTGTCAGGGCATTAAATGAGAAGAACATGCAGCCAAGAATACTTTATCCAGCAAGACTGACATTCAAAATGGATGGAGAGATAAAGAGTTTCCAAGACCGGCAAGGCTTAAAAGACTATGCAACCACCAAGCTGACACTGCAGGAAATATTAAGGGGGGTTCTATAAAAGAGGAAAAATCTTAAGAATAGCATTGAACAGAAATATAGAGACAATCTACAGAAAGAAAGACTTCAAAGGTAACATGATATCAATAAAAACGTATCTATCAATAATCACTCTCAATGTGAATAGCCTAAATGTGTCCATAAAACGGCACAGGGTTGCAGATTGGATAAAACGACAGGACCCATCCATATGTTGTCTCCAAGAGACCCATTTTGAACCTAAAAATACACCCAGACTGAAAGTGAAGGGATGGAGAAGCATCTTTCATGCCAATGGGCCTCAAAAGAAGGCTGGGGTAGTGATTCTCATATCAGATAAATTAGATTTTAAAGACTGTAGTCAGAGATACAGAAGGACACTACATCATTCTTAAAGGGACAATCCACCAAGATGATCTAACATTTGTAAATATCTATGCCTCCAACATAGGAACATCCAACTACATAAGAAAATTGTTAATCAAGATAAAGAATCATATTGATATGAATACAGTAAAAATAGGGGATTGTAACACGCGTCTCTCAGAAATAGATCATCAAAGCAGAAAATCAATAAAGAAACAGCATTGAATGACACACTGGACCAGATGGACCTCATAGATATATAGAGAACATTCCACCCTAAAACAACAGAATACTCATTCTTCTCAAGTGCACATGGAACCTTAACAAGAATAGACCACATACTGGGTCACAAATCAGGAATCAACCGATACCAAAAGACGAAGATTATGCCCTGCACATTCTCAGATCACAATGCTTTGAAACTGGAGCTCAATCACAAGGAAAAGTTCAGAAGGAACTCAAACACCTGGAAGCTAAAGACCACCTTGCTTAAGAATGCTTGGATCAACCAGGAGATCAAAGAAGAACTGAAACAATTCATGGAAACCAATGAGAATGAAGACACTTCGGTCCAAAACCTATGGGATACAGAAAAGGCTGTCCTAAGGGGGAAAGACATAGCCATCCAAGCCTCCCTCAAAAAAATGGAAATATCCAGAATACACCAGCTGTCTCTACACCTTAAAGAGCTGGAGAATCAACAACAAATCAAACGAAGTCCACACATAAGAAGGGAAATCATCAAGATTAGAGCTGAGATCAATGAGGTAGAAACAAGAGATACAGTAGAACGTATCAATCTATTCTCCTGAAGCTGTTTCAAAAAATTGAGGCAGAAGGAAAACTTCCTGACTCTTTCTTTGAAGCCAGCATTACCTTGGTCCCCAAACTAGGCAAAGACCCTACCAAAAAGGAGAATTTCAGACCGATATCACTGATGAATATGGATGCTAAGATTCTCAACAAGATCCTAGCCAACAGGATCCAACAGCACATTAAAAAGTTTACCCACCATGACCAGCTGGGATTCATCCCTGGGCTCCAAGTATGGTTCAACATTCTCAAATCAATCAATGTGATAAAACAAATTAATAAGAGAAGTGAGAAGAACCACATGGTCCTCTCAATTGATGCAGAAAAAGCATTTAACAAAATCCAGCATCCGTTCCTGATTAAAATGCTTCAGTGTATGGGGATAGAGGGAACATTCCTGAACTTCATCAAATATATCTATGAAAGACCCACAGCAAATATCATCCTCAATGGGAAAAAGCTTGCAGCTTTCCCATTGAGATCAGGAACACGACAAGGATGGCCACTCTCACCACTCCTGTTCAACATAGTATTAGAAGTCCTAGCAACAGCAATCAGACAACAAAGAGAAATAAAAGGTATCCAAATTGGCAATGAAGAAGACAAACTCTCTCTCTTCACAGATGACATGATTCTTTATACGGAAAACCCAAAAGACTCTACCCCCAAACTACTAGAACTCATGCAGCAATTCAGCAATGTGGCAGGATACAAATTCAGTGTACATAAATCAGTGGCTTTCTTATACACTAACAATGAAAATACAGAAAGGGAAATTAGAGAATCAATTTCATTTACTATAGCACCAAGAACCATAGGATACCTGGGAATAAACCTAACCAAAGGATCTGTACTTGAGGTACTCCAGAACACTCATAAATGAAATTGAAGAAGATACAAAAAGTTGGAAGACCATTCCACGTTCTTGGATCGGAAGAATAAACATTGTTAAAAAAATGTCTATACTGCCTAGAGCAATCTCTACTTTTAATGCCATTTTGATCAAAATTCCACCAGTATTCTTCAAAGAGTTGGAGCAAATAATCCTAAAATTTGTATGGAATCACAAGAGACCACAAATTGCTAAGGAAATGTTGAAAAACAAAAATAAAATGGGGGCATCACGTTACCTGATTTCAAGTTTTACTACAAAGCTGTGATCATCCAGCATGGTACTGGCATAAAAAAAGACCCATAGACCAGTGGAACAGAATAGGGAGCCCAGATATGGACCTTCAACTCTATGGTCAAATAATCTTCGACAAAACAGGAAAAAATATACAGTGGAAAAAAGACAGTCTCTTCAATAAATGGTGCTGGGAAAACTGGACAGCTGTATGTAGAAGAATGAAACTCGACCATTCTCTTACACCGTACACAAAGATCAACTCAAAATGGATAAAAGACCTCAACGTGAGACAGGAATCCATCAGAATCCTAGAGGAGAACATAGGCAGTAATCTCTTCGATATCAGCCACAGCAACTTCTTTCAAGATATGTCTCCAAAGGCAAAGGAAACAAAAGCGAAAATGAACTTTTGGGACTTCATCAAAATCAAAAGCTTCTGCACAGCAAAGGAAACAGTCAGAAAACAAAAAGGCAACCCACGGAATGGGAGAGGATATTTGCAAATGACAGTACAGACAAAAGGTTGATATCCAGGATTTATAATGAACTCCTCAAACTCAACACACACAAAACAGACAATCATATCAAAAAATGGGTAGAAGATATGAACAGAGACTTCTCCAATGAAGACATACAAATGGCTGTCAGACACATGAAAAAATGTTCATCATCCCTAGCCCTCAGGGAGATTCAAATTAAAACTACATTGAGATATCACCTTACACCAGTTAGAATGGCCAAAATTAGCAAGACAGGAAACAACATGTGTTGGAGGGGATGTGGAGAAAGGGGAACCCTCTTACACTGTTGGTGGAAATGCAAGTTGGTGCAGCCTCTTTGGAGAACAGTGTGGAGATTCCTCAAGGAATTAAAAATAGAACTTCCCTATGACCCTGCCATTGCACTCCTGGGTATTTACCCCAAAGATACAGATGTAGAGAAAAGAAGGGCCATCTGTACCCCAATGTTCATAGCAGCAATGGCCACAGTCACCAAATGTGGAAAGAACCAAGATGCCCTTCAACAGACGAATGGATAAGGAAGATGTGGTCCATATACACTATGGAGTATTATGCCTCCATCAGAAAGGATGAATACACAACTTTTGTAGCAACATGGACGGGATTGGAAGAGATTATGCTGAGTGAAATAAGTCAAGCAGAGAGAGTCAATTATCATATGGTTTCACTTATTTGTGAAGCATAACAAATAGTATGGAGGACATGGGGAGTTAGAGAGGAGGAGGTAATTGGGGGAAATTGGAAATGGGAGGTGAACCATGAGAGACTATGGACTCTGAAAACAATTGAGGGTTTTGAAGTGGCGGGTGGGTGGGAGGTTAGGGTACCAGGTGGTGGGTATTATAGAGGGCACAGATTGCATGGAGCACTGGGTGTGGTGAAAAAGTAATGAATACTTTTATGCCGAAAATAAATAAAAAATAAATTAAAAAAATAAAGAAAAGAAGTAATGGAGCACACTTCCCAAGGAATTTCTGCAAGATCAAGGTCTATAGAGTATTAGATGAAGCCACTTGGAAATAAGACCTGACTGGCTAGGAGATCAGGAATTTTCTGTTAGGGCTGGCAGGTTCTATTTTCTAGGGTAAGGTGAGTTTGATAATGCAGAGTTGGAGGATTGAGATTAGTGTGTTTTAGTTTTCCTTGACCGTTCCCCTGATTTCAGGTTGACTTAAGTTTAGATTTATGATATGGGCCAGACCACTGGGGCAGCAGCCTTCATTCTGTGTGTCCTGATATGTGAACACTTTACCAACACCATGACTCTTCTTTAGACCAAAAAATAAAAACAAAATAACAAAGAGAGAAAGAGGAAATTCATAATGCTCTATCACTATAGGAGTAGCACTGTAATTCTCTTTTGGACACAGATGCAGAATGAGTGATGTGAGGATGGAAAACAAGCCTCTATGGCTGGAAAATCTCATATTCATGGAATAAATATTCAGATCTCAGTGAAAAGAAGTGAGTAATAAATACATAAATATAAAAAAATATATTGTGGAGACTAACCATGAGAGACTGTGGACTCTGAGAAACAAACTGAGGGTTTTTGGAGGGGCGGGGGGTTAGGTGAGCCCGTTGGCAGGTATTAAGGAGTGCATGTATTGCATGGGGCACTGGGTGTGGTGCATAAAGAATGAAACTTGGAACACTGAAAAAACAAAATAAAATTTAAAAATATTGAAATAAATTCTCAATATTATATGAAGAAAATTTATGAAGGCTTTTAATGAAATTGCATGTAACAACTAAGTATTCCACTATGTTGCAGCAATTTCTTTTACATTTCCAAAAAGTCCACTGAGGCCAATCTTACTGAATTAACTATGGGGCATTTAAAATTAAATTATGTCCAATTGTCTTCCTGGACCTCGAGATGATAAGAAAACCAAGTGCTCCTATAAGGGTGCTTTTCCCAAATCCTACATCCCAAGGATTTGTGGTGAGTATCAGCCAAGCACTTAAATCTTTTTCATTTGATGTAGGCTGTTTCCTTACTTGGGTCTGTCATATGCTCATCTGTGTGGAGATAATCCCCAGCTCCAGAGAGGAATTGGAAAAGGTGTTCTCGCTAAAGTAAACTAGGTTATGTTAAGACTACACCACATACTAGGAAGCCTCTGAATGTATATGCATCCTGGAAGGGTTTACTAAATGTTAGATTTCAGTGAGCAATAGGTTTGAAAACAGACCACATTAAGAAGCTTTCAAACAATAGGGAAGTCTGAACTCATGGCTGTTATGATGTGTCGTATAAACAGGGTCAGTTTATTTAGCAAAAGCTTGGAAGTTTTAGTGTTGCCAAGGGAGATAGTCAGGAACATAGTCCATTACCCTTCAGTGCTAAATGAATTTAGACTGTGACTTGTTTTTCTCAGCCATCATGAACTTTGTTTTTTTCTAATGGGACCTACTTGAATCTGGGGAGAATCTGGGGGTAGAGGGAGAGAAACTAAAATAATTAACTGTACACTTCAAAGTCTCAATCTGGCCACTTTTAAAGTTGAAGGCAGGGCCTGTGAAAAATGTTATTTGTATTTAGATAGGGATTACACTGAATTTGTAGTTTGCTTTGGGTAGTACAGACATTGCAACAATATCGGTTCTTCTAACCCATAAGCATGGAATACCTTTCCATTTATATAATTTTCAATTTCTTTCATCAATGTGTAGGTTTTTATTATTGTGAGGTGCAGTTGTAACTAAGAATGTTTTCTTAATTTCTCTTTCTGCTACTTCATTATTAGTGTATAGAAACACTATACACTAGTGTTTTAATTTCTGGGTCTTAATTTCTGCAACTTCACTGAATTCATTTATTACTTGTAGTAGCTTTTTGGTGTTTTTAGGATTCCATTTATTTTTTAACAATGGTTAATTAAATTTTTTAAATGCTGAGCTAAAAAAGTATGAGTAAAGGAATACAAAACAATGTTTAGACTTTAGGACTTCTAGAAGTCTATAAGATGACTTAAGAGAATTATGAATATTTAAGAGGGTGATAGGGTACATAACATTTCCCAAAATTATTTATCACAAAACCTATGGAGTCCATCCTGGGTTTATTTTGGGGGGGCGGGTGGTAAATTTCCACAAGAAATGCCTCAGGGACTGGCATATGTAAAATTTAAAAATAAATGAAAAGTCTATAGGGTGCTGCTATCCCCTGTTGAATAAGGAGTCTCAACTGAAATAAGACTGATCCATTTTCTCCCTCTATGTGCCACTTCCGGCAGTCAGAGCCATAAAGACTGGGAACAAGTCCTATGTTCTTCACTGGCAACACGATAATGTTATAGACTTTTAATAGCAAATAATAATAATAATAATAATAATAATAATAATAATAATAACCCGAATGCTAAGAAACCTGCCCAAATTGTCATGCAAGATCCTTCTCTGAACAGAAAAGGGAGAGTCATTATTGACCACCAGCAGTGAATGAAGAAATAAAAAATCACTTCAATTTGAGACAGTCTGTGAAGCTTGTTATAAAAATTTGAAGTATTCCTTGGGGCAATGAGGACACATTGAATTATTTTAAGATAGAGGGTGGTTTGATCATATTCATATTTAGACGGATCACTTGGCACAACAGGCAGAATGGACTATAGGTAAGCTTTTCTGTGTGTGTGTGTGTGTGTGTGTGTGTGTATACAGTGGAAAAAAGGGTTTGGGAATCAAGATAGAAGGAGGCAGACCAGTTGGAAGATGGAGTAGTGTCATTGGAAATAGAGACAAATGGATTTTTAAATGTGAAATGAATTAGTATTTTGAAGTTAACTGGATATTAGGAGTTGGGGTGGGGTGGGGGAGAAGAGGTCAGAATAAATTCCATATTTCCAGCTTGAACAACTGAGTGAATGTCAGTACCTCTCACCTAAATGAAGAGCATGAGGAATAGCATGAGTAAGGACAAAATAATAATTTTAGATATAATCCTATGAAATTGAGGTATTTGTAGGAAAATCAAATGAAGAATAATGTGAAGTAAGTAGAAGTAGATTTGGGGGTGAAAGGTAGAGACCTTAGGGTCATTAGCATATATATATAATAGTTAGAACTATGGACCTACGTAAGAATAACCATGAAGAATGTGGAGGTAAGTGGAACTGAACAGAACCTTAACACCAATATTGTAGGGGTAGACAATGATAAGGAAGCTGAAAAGAAAACTCTAACAAGGGGTGTGAGAGAGTTAGAAAGAGCATTAGGAAAAGTGCTGTTCACAAGAGAGGAGATGGTTTCCAGAGGAGAGATGGAATGGTATATATATATATCATAGATCATATATATTAAATATGATCTGTATCTAAAAATGGGTGGATTTATAAAAAAGAAATTATGATGACCTTGAAAATTATAATCTCAATGACATTGAAGAAGCTGGGGCCAGGTTACAGAAGGTCAAAGAGTGAGTAGAAAATGAAGATAAGTGATAGGTGTAGAAAACCACAAAACAGTAGCTGGAAGGTTAGTACTTTGGAGAGAGGTCATTATTCTTTTTTTAAAAATTCAATTACCAATATATAGTACACCATTAATTTCAGATATAGTGTTCAGTGATTCATCAGTTGCATATAACACTCAGTGATCTTCACATCATGTGCCCACCATGATGCCCATCATCCAGTTACTCCATTCCCCCCCTCACCTCTCTTTCAGCAACCTTGTTTGTTTCCCAGCGTTTAGAGTTTCTCATGGTTTCTCTCCCTCTCTAATTTTTTCCCATTCAATTTTCCTCCTTTCCTTTATGGTTCTCTGCACTATTTCTTATATTCCACATACAAGTGAAACCATATGATAATAGTCTGTTCTGAGTAACTTATTTCACTTAGTGTAACACTCCTCAGTGCCATCCATGTTGATGTAAATGGCAGGTATTCATCTTTTCTGATGGCTGAGTAATATTCCATTGTATATATAAACCACATCTTTATCCATTCATCTGTCAAAGGATATCTTGGCTACTTCCATAGTTTGGATATTGTGAACATTGTTGCTATGAACATTGGGATGCAGGTGCTCTTTTGTTTCACTACATCTGTATTTTTGGGGTAAAATATCCAGTAGTGCATTTGCCTCATCATAGAGTAGCTCTATTTTTTTTAATTTAATTTTATTTTTTCAGTGTTCCAGGATTCATTGTTTATGTACCATACACAGTGCTCCATGCTATTTTTAACTTCTTGAGGAACATCCATATTGTTTTCCAGAGTTCCTGTACCATCTTGAATTTCCACCAACAGTGTAAGAGTGTTCAGTCATTATTTTTTTTTTCGGAAAAATTTTATTTATTTGACAGAGAGAGACAAAACACAAGCCTGGGGAGTGGAAGAGGAAGAAACAGGCTTCCCGCTGAACAGGGAGCCTGATATGGGGCTCAATCCCAGGACCCTGGGATCATGACCTGAGCTGAAAGCAGATGCTTAACAACTGAGCCACCCAGGCACCCCCATTATTCTTAAGATAAGAAACATTTAGGCATATTTAAGTGCTGAAGAACCACAAATTGAAGACTAGGAAGACCCTGAGCTCACTCCATCCCACATTTTAGCTAGATATTATCCACATCCAAATAGGTAAGCCATAGAATGATTTGGATACTGGCAGAACAAACTTCACAATTACATATAAAGAAGAAGCTTCATCTGAAAGGTTGGGAAAGTCAGAATTGCTAGGGAGGCTGCCTGCAGGAGGGAGGGAGCTGTGCACAGATAGGGCAGAGAAATAAGCCCTCAAACCAGGGAGTTTACAAGGGAAGACTAATTCCCCTTAAGGTTTAGCTTTAAAAATCAGAGGATCTGAATTCTGTAAGTTTGTAAACCAGAGGGACTTGTCTTGAGCTTTGAAAATCAGCTGACTCAGCAGTGGGTGGGCCTGAGGGTGAGGTCACTACCCTTAATGAGACAGCAGCCCGCATGGAATGGCAACACAAAACTGACCGTTTACACAGTTCTGGAGACAAATGAGACAAATCTGTTCATAATAATTTTGGAGCATGTTGGAACCTCTCTGAAATAAGGTAAGTGGCAGGCACCACTTTTCTTCTCCAATCCCCAGCATAAACACTGATCTATCTATAGGAAGGGAAGCAGCAGACACTAGCTACTTAATTTTCTACCAGTGTGTCACACCAATGACTTCTCCTGAGGACTTGCCTACTTCAAGCCTGATAGCCTTTGTCCTGGGTTGAAAACAAATTTTGTTACAGTTCTACCTCTGGCATGCCAGGGTACCAGGAACACAGCTCCCTCCATACATGTCCAGTCATGACACAGTGCCCAAATATTGCACCAAATCCAACCACAAACCCATAGTCACCTTCACATGCCATGCCCAGGTGCACTTCACCATTTCTGTATACCATACCTAGCCTCACACATCTAACCACTCTTGTGTGCAGTCTTCAGTCACTGTGGCACATCAGGCAATCTGGCATAGGATTGGTGCCCCATTGCAAATTTTGCTAGCACCACCACCTTGCACCCAATTTCCACAACAGGAATGCTTCCTCAGAACTGGCATAACTGGGTCTCACTAACACCACAGAAAGCAAACACAGCCTACAATAGGAAAAAAGTCAGTGCAAACACCTGCACTGAAAGGTAAAGTGACTCAGACACAATAATAAGGCATATGAACCACACATAGGATACTCTCCTGAAGTGCTAGGTTACAGTGGAGAGTAAACAATGTTCTTCAGGACACTTCAGGACCTCTTCTTCATTAGATCACTATTCTCAAGAGTAGAATACATAGTTGACTTTCTTAACACACATAATCAGATACAGAGAAGAAAACAAGAGGAAGAAAAAAGGAAATAATCAAAACAGAAATAAGTAACATGCCAGAAAGAGGATTTAAAGCAATTATCATAAGAATACTCACTCTATTTTAGAATAAAAGATGGAAGATATGAGTGACAGACCCTTAACAGAGATAAGCAACAACATACCAGAGGTAAAGGGCCCAATAAACAAAATGAGAAATATGTCTGATGGAATGAACAGGAAAATGGAAGAAGGAGGGGAATGATTTAATGGCCTAATAAACAAGTAATGGATAGCTGAACAAAAGAGAGAGAAAAGAATTATGCAGAAGAAGAATAGAATTATGAATTATGGAACCCAGTGACTCCATCAAACATGATAAGAGTAGCATTATAAAAGACCCAGAAGAGTCTATCCAACAAGAAAATCTAACCATTGTAAATATCTATGCCCTGAACATGGAAGCAGCCAACTACACAAGCCAGCTGTTAACCAAAATAAAGAATCAGATAGACAATAATATATTGAGTAGAAGATTTTAACACTCCACTCTCGGCACTGCACAGATCAACTAAACACAAGATCAAAAAAGAAACAAGAGGCTTGAACAACACATTGAACCATATGGACTTCACAGATACATAAAGAATATTTCACCCTAAAACAACAGAATACTCATTCTTCTTGAATCCATACAGAACTTTCTCCAAAATAGACTGTGTACTGGGTTACAAATCAGGTCTCAGCCAATACCAAAAGATTGAAATTATTCCCTGCATATTCTCATACTGCAATGCCTTGAAATTGGAGCTCAATCACCAGAAAAAAAAAATTGAAAAGAATTCAAACACTTGGAAGTTAAAAATCATCCTGCTAAAGAATTAATGGGTCAACCAGGGAATTAAAGAAGAACTTAAAAAATTCATGGAAACCAATGAGAATGAAAACACATAGGTCCAAAACCTGTGGGATGCTACAAAGACTGTCCTAAGGGGGTAATACATAGCTATCCAAGTCTTTCTCAAAAAATCAGAAAAATCCCAAATGCACAAGCTAACCCTACCCCTAAAGGAGCTGGAGACAGAAGAGAAAATAAAACCTTAATCAAGCAGGAGAAGAGAAACAATAAAGATTAGAGCAGAGATCAATGAAGTAGAAAACAGAAAAATGGTAGAACAGATGAACGAAACCAGAAGCTGGTTCCTTGAAAGAATTAATAAGTTCAATAGACCACTGGCCAAACTTATCCAAAATAAAAGTTAATAAATTAATTAATAAATTAATAAGTTAATAAAATCATGAATGAAAAGGGAGACATCACAATGAACATCAAGGAAATAGAAACAATTTGAAATTATTACCAGCAACTGTATGGCAACGAATTAAGCAACTGGAAGAAATGGATGCCTTCCTGGAAACTTATAAACTACCAAGACTGAAACAGAAAGAAATAGACAATCTGAATAAACCAATAACCAGTAACAACATTGCAACAGTAATCAAAAGCCTCCTAAAAAGCAAAAGTTCAAGGCCGGATGGCTTCCCAGGGGGAATTTTACCAAACATTTAAAAAGAAATAATCTTCTACTGAAGCTATTAAAAAAAAAATAGGAACAGAAGGAAAACTTACAAAATCTTTCCATGTGGCCAGCATTACGCTGATCCCCAAACCAGGCAAAAACCCCTCCAAAAAGGAGAATATCACTGATGAATATAGATGTCAAAATACTAAATAAGATTTTAGCTAATAGGATCCATCAGTACATTAAAAGGATTATTTACCATGAGCAAAGTGGGTTTTATGCCTGGGATGCAAGGGTGGTTCAACATTCACAAATCAATCAACAGGGTAGAGTACATCAATAAAAGAAAAGAAGCATATGATTCTCTCTGTTGATGTAGAAAAAGTATTTGACAAAATACAACCATCTGTTCCTGCTTAAAAGTCTTCAAAGTATAGGGAGGTAGGGAAAATTTTTCAATATAATAAAAACCATCTATGAAAAGCCCACAGTGAATATCATTGTCAATGTGGAAATCAGGAAAATAACAGGACGTCTACTCTCACCACCACTGTTGTTCTACATAGTACTAGAAGTCCTAACCTCAGCAATCAGACAAGAAAAAGAAATAAAAGGCATTCAATGTGTAAGACTGATGATTCACAGACCTGTATCCCTGAAGCAAATAATACATTATGTGTTTATAAAAAAAAATAAAAGACACTATAAAAAATAAAATAAAAGACACTCAATTTGGCAAAGAAGTCAAACTTTGCCTCTTCATGGATGACATGATACTTTATGAGGCAAATCCAAAAATCTCCACCCCCAAATTACTAGAACCCATTCAGCAATTCAGCAATGTGGCAGGATACAAAATCGAAGCCCAGAAATCAGTTGCTTTTCTATACACTAACAGTGTAACTGTAGAGAGAGAAATTAAGGAATCAATTCCATTCACAAGAGCAACAAACACCACAAGATACATAGGACTAAACTTAACTAAAGAGATAAAGGATCTATACTCTAGGAAGTATAGAACACTTAAGAAAGAAATTGAAGAAGATATAAAGAGATGGAAAAATATTCCATGCCCATCGACTGGAAGAATAAACATTGTTAAAATATTGATCCTCCCCATAGCTATTTACATTTTCAATGCCATCCCTATTAAAATACCATTGGCATTTTTCAAAGAACTGGAACAAAAAATCCTAAAATTTGTAAGGAACCAGAAAAGACTCTGAATCACCAAGGGAAGGATAAACAAACAAACAAACAAACAACCCAAAAACAACTACAAAAAACAAAGCTAGGGGGCATCAAATTACCTGAGTTCAAGCTATATTGCAAAGCTCTGATCACCAAGACAGCATGGTATTGGCACAAAAACTGACATATAGATCAACGGAACAGAATAGAGACTCTGGTGGGGCGCCTGGGTGGCTCAGTGGGTTAAGCCGCTGCCTTCGGCTCAGGTCATGATCTCAGGGTCCTGGGATCGAGTCCCGCATCGGGCTCTCTGCTCAGTGGGGAGCCTGCTTCCTCCTCTCTCTCTCTCTGCCTGCCTCTGTGCCTACTTGTGATCTCTCTCTGTCAAATAAATAAATAAAATCTTAAAAAAAAAAAAAAAAAGAATAGAGACTCTGGAAATGGACCCTCAACTCTATGGCCAACTAATCTTTGACAAATTAGGAAAAAATATCCAATGGAAAAATGACAGTCTCTTCAATAAGTGGTGCTGGGAATATTGGACTGCTACATATATTAGAATGAAACTGGACCATTCTCTTATGCCATACACAAAGATAAACCCAAAATGATGAAAGACCTCAGTGTGAGACAGAAATCCGTGAGAATCCTAGAGGAGAACATAGGCAGTAACTTCTTTGACAATGGCCACAATAACTTCTTTCAAGATGCATCTCTAAAGGCAAGTGAAACAAAAGCAAAAATGAACTTTTGGGACTTCATTAAGATAAAAATTTCTACACAGCAAAGGACACATTCAAGAAAACTAAGGAGTAGCCCACAGATTGGGAGAAGATATTTGCAAATGACAATACAGATAAAAAGCTGATATCCAAGATCAATAAATAACTTCTCTAACTCAATACTCAAAAAACTAATAACCCAGTCAAAAAATGGGCAGAAGTCATGGACAGACACTTCTCTACAAAGACATACAAATGGCGAACAGACACATGAAAAATATTCAACATCACTAGCCATCAGGAAAATACAAATCAAAACCACAATGAGATACCATCTTACACCAGTTAGAATGGCAAAAATGAACAAAACAGGAAACAACAAATGTTGGCAAAGATGTGGAGAAAGAGGAACTTTCTTACATTGTTGGTGGGGATGCAAGTTGGTACAGCAACTCTGGAAAACAACATAGATGTTCCTCAATGTGTTAATAATAGAGCTACCCTATGGACCAGCAATTGCACTACTGGGTATTTACTGCAAAGATACAGACATACTGAAAAGAAGGGGCATATGCTCCCCAATGTTCATAGCAGCAATGTCCACAACAGCCAAACTGTGGAAGGAGCTGAGATGCCCTTCAACAGAAGAATGGATATACACGATGGAATATACACAATGGAATATTATTCAGAAATCAGAAAAGATGGATACCCATGATTTGTATTGACATGGATGGAACTGGAGGAGATTATGCTAAGTGAAATAAGTCAAACAGAAAAAGACAATTATCCTATGGCTTTCTCATATGTGGAACATAAGCAATAGCACAGAGGAACATAGGGGAAGAGGGGAAATGCAGGGGGGAGAAATCAGAGAAGGAGATGAACCATGATAAACTATAGGCCCTGAGAAACAATCTGGGGGTTTCAAAAGGGAAGGTTGGGGGAGGGGGTAACAGGGTGATGGGCATTGAGGAAGGCACATGCTGTGATGAGCACTGGGTGTTATACTTAAGTAATGAATCATTGAACACTGCATCAAGTACTAATTATGTAATATACAGTGGCTAAATAAACATTTTTTAAAAGTCCCAGAAGAAGAAGAGAGAGAAAGGGAGGCAGAAATTTTATTTGAAGAAGCAATAGATGAATACCTTCCTAACCTAGGGAACAAAGCAGATATTCAGATCCAGTAGGCACAGAACAAGGCTGTGACCCAACAGAATCAACAGAAACATATCCACACCAAGACATATTGTAATCATGTTGGTAAAATATGGTGAGAAAGAAATAATTTTAAGAACAATGGACAAAAGAAGATGGTAACTTATAAGGAAAAACCCACAAATCTAATATTTCTCAGCAGACACTTTGCAAGCCAGAAGGGGAAGACACAATTTATTCAAAGTGCTGAATGGAAAAAAATCTGCAGCTAAGAATATAAAGCAAAGCTGTATAGAAGTATAAAAATACAGAATAGAAAGAGAGGTGAAGAGTTTCCCAGACAAACAAGACCTAAGGGAGTTCATGACTACTATGCCAGCCCTGCAAGAAATATTGAAATGGACAATTTAAGTGGAAAGAAGAGAACAAAAGTGATGGCATAAAAGAGGGAAACACAAAAGCAGTAAAAATAAATATTTCTGTTAAAAATCAGTCAAGGAAATCACAAGATAAAAGCATGTAAAATATGACAACATATATCTAAGATGTGGGGAGGAGAGGAGAAAACATTGGGTTAAAAATTAGGTGAATATCAACTGAATGCAGACTACTATATGCAGAAGACTTTATATACAAATCTCACTGTAACCACATATCAAAGACCACTA
This sequence comes from Mustela erminea, assembly GCF_009829155.1. Classification (NCBI taxonomy): domain Eukaryota; kingdom Metazoa; phylum Chordata; class Mammalia; order Carnivora; family Mustelidae; genus Mustela; species Mustela erminea. The sequence continues at coordinate 30,608,034 of NC_045622.1, forward strand.
TAGGCATGAAAGAAATAATAAAAAATCCAGAGGTAGATGAGTGGCTCAGTCAGTTAAGTGTCTGTCTTCAGCTCAGGTCATTATCCCAGTATTGGGATAAAGCCCCATGTCAGTCTCCCTGCTTAGTGAGAGGCTTCTCCCTCTCCCTCTGCCCCATCCCCTGTTCATACTTTCTCTCTCGCACTCTTTCTGTCTCAAATAAATAAATAAAATCTAAAAAAAAAATCCAAATATATCATCAAAGAAAATCAGCAAACCATAAAAAAGAGAAAAAAAATGATCAGAGAAAATCCTCTGAATCAATCACAAAACAAGTAATAATATGAGCATAAATGTGCATCTCTCAATTATTTCTTAGAATGAAAATGAAGAATATACTACAATGAAAAGACATAGGGTGACCAAATGGATTAAAGAAAACAAAAACAAAAACAGGACCCATCTATATGCTGCCTATAAGAGACAGCATATGTAGGTTGGAAGACACCTACAGACTGAAACCAAGAGAATGGAGAAATATCTATTATCTATTATATCTATTATGTAAATGGATGTCGAAAGAAAGTTGCAGTAGTAATATTTGTATCAGTCAAAGTATACTTTAAAACAAACACTGTAACAAGGGACAAAAAGACTATATAATATATAAAAAGGACTATATTAAATATAATACATATTAGATAATATATAATTACTATATAATAGTAAAGGGGAGAATCCAGCAGGAAAATACAACAATTGTAAATATTTATGCACACAACATGGGAGCACCAAAATACATATAATAGTTAATAACAAATATAAAGAAACTAATTAATAGTAGTACAATAATAGTAGGGGACTTTAACACTCCACTAACATCAACAGACAGATTATCTAACCAGAATATCAAAAAGGAAACATTGGCTTTAAATGACACACTGGAACAGATGGACTTAACAGATATGCCCAGAACATTCCATCCTAAAACAGCAGAATATACATTCCTTTCAAGTTTGCATAGATCTTTAGATAAATCACATATTATTCCACAAAATAATCCTAAATAAATTTAAGGGTATCAAAATCACACCTTGAGTCTTTTCTGACAACAGTGCTATGCAACTAATCAACCACAAGAAAAAATCTGGAATGAGCATAAATATATGGAGACTAAATAACATGCTACTAAGCAATGAATGGGTCAATCATAAAATAAAAGAAGAAATTAAAAAGTACATGGAAAAGATGAAAATAAAAACACAATTGTCCAATACATCCAGGATGCAGCAAAAGAAGTTTTAAGAAGCAAGCTTATAGCAATACAGGCCTACCTCAGGAAGGAGGAAAAATCTCATATAAACAACCTAACTCTGCACCTAAAAGAGTCAGAAAAAGAAAAGTAAATGAAACCCCAAACCAGTAGAAGGAAGGAATAATAGAGATTAGAGTACAAATATATGACATAAAAACTTAAAAATCAATAGAGCACATCAATAAAATTGTAAGCTAGTTCACTAAAAAAATCAATAAAATTGCTAAATGTTTTGTGAGACAGCAAGAATAAAAAGAAAAAAAAATAATAAAATCACAAATGAGAGAAGAGAGATAACAACAAACATCACAGATACAAACAATTCTAAGAGAATATTATTTAACAAAAAGAACACAAAGCTATATTTTGGAGTGCCTGGGTGGCTCAGTTGGTTAAGAGTCTGCCTTCAGCTCAAGTCATGATCCCAACTTCCTGGGATTGAGGCCCACATCAGACTCACTGCTCAGTGGGGTGTCTACCTCTCCCTCTTCTTCTGCCCCTCCTCCCTGCTTATGTGTGCTTACTGTTTCTCAAATAAACAAAATCTCTAAAAAAATAAAAAAACAAAACAAAACTATATGCTAAAAAATTGGATGACCTGGATGAAATGGATAAATTCTTAGAAACATATAACTTACCAACACTGAAACAGGAATAAATAAAAAGTTTGAGCAGATCTATGACCAGCAAAGAAGTTGAAACAGTAATCAAAACATTCCCAAAAAGAAGTCCAGGACCACATAGATTCACAGATGAACTCTACCAAATATTTAAAGTAGAGCTGATACTTATTCTGAAACTGTTCCAAAAAAATAAAAAAGGAAGGTAAACTTCTAAATTCATTCTTGAGGCCAGCATTACCCTGACACCAAACCAGATAAAAATATCATTAAAAAGAGAACTATCTGTATCTCTGTATCTCTGATGAACATAGATACAAAAATCCTCAACAGAATACTAGCAAGCAGATCCAATAACAAATTAGAAGATTTATTCACCAATATCCAGTGAAATTCATTCCTAGGGTGCAATAGTGGTTCAATATTGCAAATTAATCAACATGGTACATCACATTAATAAGAGAAAGAATAAAAACCACAAGATCATTTCAATAAATGCAGAGAAAGCATTTGATAAAGTACAAATCCATTCATGATAAAAGTGCATAACAAAGAAAGTTTATAGGCAATTTATGAAAAACCCACAACTAACATCATCTTCAATGGGAAAAAAACAGAGCCTTTCCCCTAAGGTCAGGAACAAGACAAGGATGTCCATTCTCACCACTTTATTCAACATGATACTGGAAGTCCTAATCACATCATTCATAAAACAAAAAGAAATAATAGTCATCTAAATCAGTAATGAAGAAGTAAAGCTTTCAATATTTTCAAAAGACGTTGTACTTAAATATAGAAAACCTGAATGGCTCTAGCAGAAACCTGCTAGAAATCAAAAATGAAATCAGTAAAGTATCAGTATACAAAATCAATTTACAGAAATCTGTTTAATTTCTATGCACTGGTAATGAATAACAAAGCAGCAAAGAGATAAATAAAAAATACCATTTACAATTGCATCCAAAATAATAAGATACCTAGGAATAAACTAAAGTGAAAGCCCTGTACTCTGAAAACTATAAAACACTGATGAAAGAAATCGAAGATGACCTGAAGAAATGGAAAGACACTCCATGCTCATGGTTTGGAGGAACAAATACTGTTAAAATGTCTATACTATTCAAAGCAATCTACACATTTAATGAAATCCCTACCAAAATAACATAATTTTCATTTTCAGAGAAGTAGAACAATCTTAAAACTTGTATGGAACCACAAATGACCACAAATAGTCAAAGCACTCTGAAGAAAGAAAACAAAGCTGGAAGCATCACAATTCCAGACTTTGAGTTATAGTACAAATATTTAGTAATGAAAACAATAACGTACTGCCACAAAGATAGACAAATAGATCAATGGAACAGAAAAGAAAATCCACAAATAAACCCACAATTATCTGGTCAGCTTTGACAAAGCAGGAAAGAATAGGGAAAAATCTCTTCAACAAATGTTGGGAAAATTGTACAGCAACGTGCAAAAGAATGAAACTGGACCACTTTCTTAAACTATACACAAAAATAAATTCAAAATGTATTAATGACCTAAAACAAGATCTGAAACCCTAAAAATCCAGGAAGAGAGCACAGGCAGTAACTTCTTTGACTTTGGCAGTAGGAACTTCTTTCTAGATATGTCTCCTGTGGTAAGAAAAATAAAGCAAAAATAAACTATTGGGACTACATCAAAATAAAAAAGCTTCTGCAACACTGAAGGAAGTAATCAACAAAACTAAAAAGTAGCCTATGGAATGAGAGAACTTACTTGTAAATGACATATCTGATACAGAGTTAGTATACAAAAACTAAGAATAGCTTATACAGTTAAACACCCAATAGTCAAACTGTGGAAGAACCTGAGATGTCCTTCAACAGATGAATGGATAAAGATGTGGTACATAGACACAATGGAATATTATTCAGCAATCAGAAAGGATGGATAGCCATGATTTGCATCGACATGGATAAAACTGGAGAGGATTATGTTAAGTGAAGTCAGTCAATCAGGAAGGACAGTATTCACATGGTTTCACACATATGTGGAACATAAGAGACAACATGGAAGAATTAAGGGAAGGGCGGGAAATCTGAAGGAGGAGAAATCAGAGAGGGAGGTAAACCATGAGAGACTATGGACCCCAAGAAACAAACTGAGGTTTCAGATGGAAAGAGGATGGGGAGATGGGTCAGTCCAGTGATGGGTATTAAGTAGGGGACATGTTGTGATGAGCATTCCGTGTTATCAAAAGCTACTGATGTACTATACAGTGGCTAACTGAACATAATAAAAAAGTATATTCCCTATAAAAAAATAAACACCCAAACCCAAATAATCCAATTAAAGATGGACAAAAGACAGACATTTCCCAAAGAAGACATACAAATGTTAACAGACATATGAAAAGATGTTCATCATTATTTACCATCAGGAAAATGCAAATCAAAGTACAATGAGATAACGCTTCACAACTATCAGACTGGCTAACATCAACAACACAAGAAACAACAGATGTCAAGGTTGTGGAGGAAATGGACCACATGTGCAGTGTTTGTGGGAATGAAAACTGAGGCAGCCACACTGGAAAACAGTATGGAGATTCCTCAAAAGGTTAAAAAGAGAACTGGGTGACAGGCATTAAGGAGCGCACATGATGTGATAAGCACTGAGTGTTATATGCAATTGATGAATTACTGAACTCTACATATGAAACTAATTATGTATTATATGTTGGCTAATTGAATTTTAAAAAGAGCCACCTTATGACCCAGCAATCATATTGCTGGGTATTTACCTTAAAAATACAAAAACACCTACCACCAGACGGGCATGGATTGCATGGAACACTGGGTTTGGTACATAAACAATGAATCTTGGAACACTGAAAAAATAAAAATAACTTAAAAAATACAAAAACACTCAATGTGGTTTTAATTTGAATCTCCCTGAGGGCTAGTGATGATGAACATTTTTTCATGTGTCTGATAGCCATTTGTATGTCTTTTTTTAAAAATTAAATTTATTTATTTTCAGCATAACAGTATTCACTATTTTTTCACCACACTCAGTGCTCCATGCAATCCGTGCCCTCTATAATACACATCACCTGGTACCGCACCCTCTATAATACACATCACCTGGTACCGCAAACTCCAACACCCCCGCCACTTCAAACCTCTCAGATTGTTTTCAGAGTCCATAGTCTCTCATGGTTCACCTCCCCTTCCAATTTACACCAACTCCCTTCTCCTCTCTAACTCCCCATGTCCTCCATGCTATTTGTTATGCCTCACAAATAAGTGAAACCATATGATAATTGACTCTCTCTGCTCGACTTATTTCACTCAACATAATCTCTTCCAGTCCCGTCCATGTTACTACAAAAGTTGGGTAGTCATCCTTTCTAACAGAGGCCTAATACTCCATAGTGTATATGGACCACATTTTCCTTATCCATTCATCCACTGAAGGGCATCTTGGTTCTTTCCATAGTTTGGCGACTGTGGCCATTGCTGCTATAAACATTGGGGTACAGATGGCCCTTCTTTTCACAACATCTGTATCTTTGGAGTAAATACCCAGGAGTGCAATTGCAGGGTCATAGGGAAGTTCTATCTTTAATTTCTTGAGGAATCTCCACACTGTTCTCCAAAGAGGCTGCACCAACCTGCATTCCCACCAACAGAGGAAGAGGGTTCCCCTTTCTCCACATCCCCTCCAACACATGTTGTTTCCTGTCTTGCTAATTTTGGCCATTCTAACTGGTGTAAGGTGATATCTCAATGTAGTTTTAATTTGAATCTCCCTGAGGGCTAGTGATGATGAACATTTTTTCATGTGTCTGACAGCCATTTGTATGTCTTCATTGGAGAAGTCTCTGTTCATATCTTCTACCCATTTTTTGATATGATTGTCTGTTTTGTGTGTGTTGAGTTTGAGGAATTCATTATAGATCCTGGATAACAACCTTTTGTCTGTACTGTCATTTGCAAATATCTTCTCCCATTCCGTGGGTTGCCTTTTTGTTTTCTGACTGTTTCCTTTGCTGTGCAGAAGCTTTTGATTTTGATGAAGTCCCAAAATTTCACTTTCGCTTTTGTTTCCTTTGCCTTTGGAAACATATCTTGAAAGAAGTTGCTGTGGCTGATATCGAAGAGATTACTGCCTATGTTCTCCTCTAGGATTCTGATGGATTCCTGTCTCACGTTGAGGTCTTTTATCAATCTTGAGTTGATCTTTGAGTACGGTGTAAGAGAATGGTCAAATTTCATTCTTCTACATATAGCTGTCCAGTTTTCCCAGCACCATTTATTGAAGAGACTTTTTTCCACTGTATATTTTTTCCTGTTTTGTCAAAGATTAATTGATCATAGAGTTGAGGGTCCATATCTGGGCTCTCAGGATACAAAGTCAATGTGCAGAAATCAGTGGCTTTTTTATACACTAACAATGAAAATACAGAAAGGGAGATTAGAGAATCAACTCCATTTACTATAACACCAAGAACCATAAGATACCTGGGAATAAACCTAACCAAAGAGGTAAAGGATCTGTACTCGAGGAACTACAGAACACTCATGAAGGAAATTGAAGAAGACACAAAAAGACGGAAGACCATTCCATGCTCTTGGATCGGAAGAATAAACATTATTAAAATGTCTATACTGCCTAGAGCAATCTATACTTTTAATGCCATTCCGATCAAAATTCAACCAGTATTCTTCAAAGAGCTGGAGCAAATAATCCAGAAATTTGTGTGGAATCAGAAGAGACCCCGAATCTCTAAGGAAATGTTGAAAAACAAAAAAATAAAATGGGGCATTTGTATGTCTTGATTGTAGAAGTGTCCGCTTACACCAGTTAGAATGGCCAAAATTAACGAGACAGGAAACAACATGTGTTGGAGGGGATGTGGAGAAAGGGGAACCCTCTTCCACTGTTGGTGGGAATGCAAGTTGGTGCAGCCTCTTTGGAGAGCAGTGTGGAGATTCCTCAAGAAATTAAAAATAGAAAATCCCTATGACCCTGCAATTGCACTCCTGAGTATTTACCCCAAAGATACAGATGTTGTGAAAAGAAGGGCCATCTGTACCCCAATGTTTATAGCAGCATGGTGGAAGTCCTAGTGTTCATCATAAAGAAGAATGTGACACATATATAATGGATAATTAGTTTATAGCAGCAATGGCCATGATCACCAAACTATTGAAAGAACCAAGATGCCCTTCAGTGGATGAATGGATAAGGAAAATGTGGTCCATATACACTATGGAGTAGTATGCCTCCATCAGAAAAGATGAATACCCAACTTTTTTAGCAACATGGATGGGACTGGAAGAGATTATGCTGAGTGAAATAAGTCGAGCAGAGAGAGTCAAATATTATATGGTTTCACTTATTTGTGGAGCATAACAAATAGCATGGAGGACATGGGGCATTAGAGAAGTGAAGGGAGTTGGTGTAAATTGGAAGGGGAGGTGAATCATGAGAGACTATGTACTCTGAAAAACAATCTGAGGGGTTTGAAATGGCAGGGGGTGGGATGCGGGGTACCAGGTGGTGTGTATTATAGAGGAAACAGATTGCATGAAGCACTGGGTGTGGTGAAAAAATAATGAATACTGTTATGCTGAAAATAAATTAATTAATTAAAAAATACAAAAACACTAATTCAAAGGGATACATGTGTTCCTACATTTATAGCAGTATTATTTACAATAGTCACGTTATGGTAGAAGTCCTAGTGTTCATCATAAAGAAGAATGTGATACATATATAATGGATAATTAGTCAGACATAAAAAAATGAAATCTTGCCATTTGCAATGACATGGATGACATGGATGGAACTATAGAGTATAATACTAAGAGAAATACATCAGTCGGAGAAAGACAAATACCATATGATGTCACTCATATGTGGAATTTAAGAAACAAAACAAATGAGCACAGGGGAAAAACAGAGAGGAAGAGAGACAAATCAAGAAACATACTTTTAATTATATATAACAAATTTATGGTTAACAGAAGGAAGAGGTGGAGATGGGTTAAAATGTGATGGGGATTATGACATACGTTTGTCTTGATGAAAACCGGGTGATGTATGCAAGTGTTGAAACACTATATTCTATACATGAAACTAATGTACCAATGCATATTATTGTTATAACATTATTATTATAACATTATATATATTATAAGTACCACTGTAACTTATTGGAATTAAAATAAAAACTTTTTTTAAAAGAAGAAATTGTTGCAAAACACCAAAAAGTGACTTTGACTGGGGTGGTGGCAGTGGAGTTAAACAGATGTGCATAGATTCCAAAATTATTGAACATAATCAACATGATTGTTCATTAGGTGGATTAAGAGAAGTGATAGGGCTGCACACAGTTAACTGATCATATTCATTCCTCCACTTGTCTCTTTGTCTTGTCTTCAGAGCCCAAATACCTAGCATAGCATCAGTCACATAACAGGTATTCAGGGAATAATTTATTGATTCACTCAACACATATTTATTCTAAAATAACAATGACAAGATGCTGATTTATTTTCTGGATGTTGCTATTTAAACAGTTAGGGCTATCAAATATTATCTAGATGTAAAAATTGCTAATAAAGAAATTTGAATAAATAGACTATCCTTGGTTTGCTCATCCTTGATAAAGGCATATACTCATGTGAATTAATTTAAAATGAATTCTTGGATTTTTAAAAGCATTATAGAAAGTACATAATTGGGGCACCTGGGTGGCTTAGTGGGTTAAAGCCTCTGCCTACTGCTCAGGTCATGTATCAGGATCCTGGGATCAAGCCCCAAATCGGGCTCTCTGCTCAGCAGTGAGCCTGCTTCCTCCTCTCTCTCAGCCTGCCTCTCTGCCTACTTGTGATTTCTGTCTGTCAAATAAATAAACAAAATCTTTAAAAAAAAAAAGAAAGTACATAATGACTAGGCACATTAAAAATCCAGTAGATTGAGATTCGACCAGCATGCAGTATATCTCAATTTGTAGTCAAAAGCCTAAATATTGAAAGTGTTGGGATTTCTGTTTTGTTTTGCTTTTATGTTTTCATCACTGAAAGACTTCTCTGCCCCAGACAGGTTTTATTGACCTTTCAGGTTAGAACTCTATGAAAGCACTTACTGATTACATAAAAATGACTGGATTTCTAGTCAGACTCCCCTTTTTTGAGTTCAAACTTCCTAAGGATGTCAATGCAGTTTTATTTATTTTTATGTTTTTATAGATAGTATTTGGAACAAGACCAATGTTTAATAAATATTGAATAAGTGGAACTCTGTGTTCACTCTTCACTCCTGCTCCCCAAATGTATTTAGATTATCAAAAGAATGGATAAGTTGAGCGATATTCAGTCTAAAAATGCTTTTGGTTTGTAGTTAGTTGAGTTCATGTTCACTATAAATTTAAGACTTATTCTTTCATGATTTAGCTACCTAATTTCTTCCTTTTTTTTTTTTTGTACCTGGTTCTCAACCTCAGTATTGCAAACATTTTTGACAGATAATTCTTTGTGTGTGTATGTGTGTGTGTATTGGGGTGTGTGTGTGTGTGTGTGTGTGTGCTTCCTTGTGCATTATGGATTGTTTGACAGCTTTCTTGGGGTCTACCCACTTAGTAACCACACTGTTATCACAATCAAAAATGCCTCCAGACAAGTCCAAGTGTCCCCTGTGGGGTAAAATCACTCCAGGCTAAAAACCACTGGTTATGTCTGTCTGGAACTGCATGGTACAGAGGAATAAGAATACAAAGTAATGCAAAACAAAACAAAACCTTAAGACAGGTCATTTAGCATGTATAGCATTACCTGACTCAAAAATGAGAGCCAGAATCCAATCTCCAGGTGGATTACAATGGGAATAAAGCCTACTCAAGTTTTATGGTGGGAATTACATGTGATAAAATGTGTAAGTATAACTGATAGAGTTCTTGGCATGTTGGTATGTGGAAGCATTTGTGAATATGAATGGTGATATAGAATGGATTTGGAAAAAAATGTAACTTAGCAAAAACTGGCATCAAAGACATTTTGTGTTTGCTATCAACATGTTCAACTTCTTTAGTGGTAGTTTTCATGTTCCAGTATACCTAGTTTCCATCCTTTGAATCTTTTCTCAGATTTCTCACTCTAGTTGTTGCATCAGTAACCATACCAAAACCACAGCATGTCTATCAGTGTGTTGAGGTAAAAACCCTGAACATGGTAAGGGAAAAATTCACATTAGTAATTTAAGCATTTCATTATAGTTCACAACTACTGCAATAACATGGCTTCAGCAACATTTTTTTTTTTTGCAACATGTGTTTTTAAATTTTTTTAATGGATCAGTTATTTAATTAGGTTCTTTGTAAGAAATTTAGAGCACCAATTTGTGAGGGTAAATTCCATTTGTGAGAGAAAACACAGAGTGGAGTTAGCCTTGAAGCTGAGGAACAGACTTGATTTTTGGCAGAATTTTTGAGTCCAGAGCTTTCTGATCAACCTTGCATTGCTCTGTAATCTCATATTTCTCTTTCTTGGTGTGGAAGATCTCACCCTCCTGGTGTCTGGACTTATGCAACTTCTTCTTCTTGAAATAAGCATCAGTGAAATGTTTGCAGATTTTCACACTGCTGATACCAATTTTGGTAGAAGTGGCAATGACGAATTTCTGGTGTGTTCTACACAGAGGAACTTGATTGAAGGACAGAGGTCCAGTCACAAGTAGCAAACTCAGTTTTTTCCGGAAAACTACCCTATTGATTCTGTGGTGCCCAGAGAGGATGATCAAAATGGTTCCAGTGGTGATGCTAGCTTGCAGTTTTCTCACGTGCTGACTGCTCCAGGCACACCTTCAGTGGGATAATACCTAGGCATTTTGCAAAGTTTAACCACTTGGGTACCACCATTCTTGTAACCACCAACTGGTTTTTTGACAGTAGCAAGAACCTTCTTTTTTTCCTTTTCAACCCTGGATTTAGCTGCCAAATACTTCCTCTCATACACGGCCTTTCTGGAATACATAGCCGATGGGGAGTATCTGCCAATTCTTTCAACCGGACAGGGTTTCAGCTGCAGTGGGGCTTCCCCTCTTTGGCATTTGAGCTTTCTGGTTACCCTTCTTAGCCTTTCTACAGACATTAGCCTTCTTGGCTTCAGGTTTCTTCTCCTTAGTATCCAGTTTCTCAGTTTTTTAGCCCACCATCTTGGAAGATGGGAAAAGAGCTGTCTTTCTTTTCTTTTGTTTGTCTGTTTTTTCTTTTTTTAAAGATTTCACCTAGAAAAAAATAACACAAACAAGATAGCCTTCATCTTTAGAAATATGTACAAAAGAAGGATTATACTATCTATACCATCACAGAACATTATTGACATGCAGAATGAAATAACAAAATAGCCTATTTTCCATGCTTGAAATCCTCTTACTTCTTTACCTTTTGTTACCATTTACAAAAATATAGAATGACAGTGCCTTATCTTATAGTGCCTTAATTACTTTAATTGAATTATTCTATCTTGTTAAATTTTAATTTGTTCTATTTAAAATACTTCTTTTAAAATGCATTTTGACATAAATGGAGCCTCACTACCACCAAAGTCAACATTTGACAAAAGTCATTACATCTTCTAGACTATTTTAGCCATTTTAAAAATTTTGACATAAAAAGATAATTAGGGAGGGTAAGTAAACCTAAGTCTACATTTGTTTGTTGACAAGTCACTAAAATAGGATACTAAATTATTACACAAAGAAACACTATAATTTTTAAGATTTTAAGTTGTTATTTAAATGCCAATTAGCTAACAGTGCAATATTAGTTTCAGTTGTGCAATATAGTGATTCAACACTTCCATATATCATATAGTGCTCATCACAACAAGTGTACTCTTTTATCCCCATCACCTACTAAAAAGAAACATACAAAAAAAGGACATTGCCACATCCCCTCCAACACATGTTGTTTCCTGTCTTGCTAAATTTGGCCATTCTAACTGGTGTAAAGTGATATCTCAATGTGGTTTTAATTTGCATCTCCCTGAGGACTAGTGATGATGAACATTTTTTCATGTGTCTGATAGCCATTTGTATGTCTTCACTGGAGAAGTGTCTGTTCATATCTTCTGTCCATTTTTTGATATGATTATCTGTTTTGTGTATGTTTTTTATGCTTTGTTTTGTTTTGTTTATCTTATTAGTGAAATAAGTCAAGCAGAGAGAGTCAATTATCATATGGTTTCACTTATTTGTGGAGCATAACAAATAACATGGAGGACATGGGGAGATGGAGAGGAGAAGGGAGCTGAGGGAAACTGGAAGAGGAGGTGAACCATGAGAGACTATGGACTCTGAAAAACAATCTGAGGGGTTTGAAGCGGCAGGGGATGGGAGGTTGGGGGAACCGGGTGGTGGGTATTAGAGAGGGCACAGATTGCATGGAGCACTGGGTGTGGTGCAAAAACAAGGAATACTGTTATGGTTAAAATAAAAAAAAAAAAAGAAAAAAATAAGATAAACAAAACAAAACAAAGCATAAAAAAACAACAACAAAAAAAGTACATTGTCAATTCTAAGGAACTTATTTTTAAAGAACTGTACTTTTTTTATTTTTTTAAATTTCATCTTGCAAAATCTATTTTTTCTCATATCCAAATTTTATATTAATCAAATATTAATAAGGAGAAGCTTTAAAAAATACACAAGTGAACAACATGCATTTTCTAGAAATATGAATGCCAAATAATTTACAAAACTGAATATGTAGTTTAAGTAGTAGATTCTCTCTCATTTCCTGGCCCAGGTTTGAATATGAAAGTTCATGTTGTCCTAGAGAACAGGTCTCCATGGATTTGGGTGTAGTTCCATTTGCTGTGGTAGAGTAAAGAACAAAGAACTGTTTTCCCTGCTTTTAGGCAGGGGCAGCTCAGCTCTTGGCAATTTTACTGCATTCCTTTGGTTTTGAAAACAGCTTACACAGAGTCCTGGACATCTTACCATTCTGGGACTTCCTTGGGAGTCTGAGAAGAGTCTGAGATCAAATTTAAGGCAGGGGTTGTACATAGACCAAAATGCAGGTAACCACTCCTACTCAAGCAACATATGAATGTTCAGGTCTTGACTCTCCACCACAACCCTGGAGACCCATATCCATAGCTCCCCATTATTTTCCCTGGTGTAGATGCCTTAAAAATTTCTCCAACTACCTTCCTCAGGACTGCCTCAAAGAGCTTCCATGAGACTCTGCTCAACTCCACATACTACTTCATCACTGCCAGCACCATGACCATGACTTCTTGCTTCTCTTGGAAAACCTTATAAAGAAGCCTAATTTCATCAAAATCAAAAGCTTCTGCACAGCAAAGGAAATAGTCAAGAAAACAAAGAGGCAACCCATGGAATGGGAGAAGATGTTTGCAAATGACACTACAGACAAAAAGTTGATATCCAGGATCTATAATGAACTCCTCAAACTCAACACACACAAAACAGGCAATCATATCAAAAAATGGGCAGAAGATATGGACAGGCACTTCTCCAATAAAGACATACAAATGGCTATCAGACACATTAAAAATTCTTCATCACTAGCCATCAGGGAGATTCAAATTAAAACCACATTGAGATATCACCTTAAACCAGTTAGAATGGCCACAATTAGCAAGACAGAAAACAACATGTGTTGGAGGGGATGTGGAGAAAGGGGAACCCTCTTACACTGTTGGTGGGAATGCAAGTTGGTGCAGCCTCTTTGGAGAACAGTGTGGAGACTCCTCAAGAAATTAAAAATAGAACTTCCCTATGACCCTACAATTGCACTCCTGGGTATTTACCCCAAAGATACAGATGTCGTGAAAAGAAGGGCCATCTGTACCCCAATGTTTAGAGCAGCAATGGCCATGGTCACTAAACTGTGGAAAGAACCAAGATGACCTTCAACAGACAAATGGATAAGGAAGATGTGGTCCATATACACTATGGAATATTATGCCTCCATCAGAAAGGATGAATACCAACTTTTGTATCAACATGGACAGGACTGGAAGAGATTATGCTGAGTGAAATAAGTCAAGCAGAGAGAGTCAATTATCATATGGTTTCACTTATTTGTGGAGCATAACAAATAGCATGGAGGACATGGGGAGATAGAGAGGAGAAGGGAGTTGGGGGAAACTGGAAGAGGAGGTGAACCATGCGAGACTATGGACTCTGGAAAACAATCTGAGGGTTTTGAAGGGGCGGGGGGTGGGAGGTCGGGGTACCAGGTGGAGGGTATTATAGAGGGCACGGATTGCATGGAGCACTGGGTGTGGTGCAAAAATAATGACTACTGTTATGCTGAAAATAGAAAGTAAATTTAAAAAAAAAAAGAAGCTACATCTGTATCTTTAGTGAGAAGATGGGTCATCTGTACCTTATAGCAGCAATGGCCATGGTCGCCAAACTGTGGAAAAAACCAAGATGCCCTTCAACAGATGAATGGATAAGGAAGATGTGGTCCATATACACTATGGTGTATTATGCCTCCATCAGAAAAGACGAATACCCAACTTTTGTAGCAACATGGACGGGACTGGAAGAGATTATGCTGAGTGAAATAAGTCAAGCAGAGAGAGTCAATCATCATATGGTTTCACTTATTTGTGGAACATAACAAATAACATGGAGGACAAAGGGTGTTAGAGAGAAGGGGGTTGGGGTAAATTGGAAGGGGAGGTGAATCATGAGAGACTATGGACTCTGAAAAACAATCTGAGGGGTTTGAAGTGGCAGGGGGGGTGGGAGGTTGGGGTACCAGGTGATGGGTATTATAGAGGGCACAGATTGCATGGAGCACTGGGTGTGGTGAAAAAATAATGATACTGTTATGCTGAAAATAAATAAATGAACAAAAATTTAAAAAGAAGAAGCATAATTTCCTTTTCCTGTGTTTTTACAGAGACCACAGTTAAGGATTTACTCCTTTGGAAGGAGAATTTACTTCTTTGTAAGAACTGTAAAGAAATCATACTGGCAGCCTTGAATGCTTAAAGAATATAATTTTTCAGCTATCAGACAGCTAATATCTTTTTATCAGTACTGGAAGTGTATTCACATTGATCTAAGCTTAAAGACAACTATTCTCATTTTGTGAGATGTTTTCTTGCCAGCAGCTGGATTAAAGCTACCTACTGCTTCACACTGTTCACTTGCAGCTAAAATGAACTGAAAGAATGATGAACCCGGAGAAAGACAAGTAATTATAATTAATAACTCCATAGATGTTTTTTAATTCTCATATAATCCTTTAAAGTAAGAATAACTATTATCCCCATCTCAACCAAAGCATAAAGTGGTAAGAAACTTGCTCACTGTTTAACAACTAATAAATAATGGAGTCATGATTCAAGTATAGCTCTGTCTGATTCCAATATCTGTTTCTTCTACCACTGGAGTCCCCTGCTCCAGACCATCTAGATTGATATAAGTCTTAGTTCTAGAACTTAGATGTTACACCATCTTGTTTGCCTCAGTTACTTCACTCATTTAAAGGGTATGGTAATACCTACCTTAGAGGACATTTGTAGAAATGAGAGAAATAATGGATGTGGGATGGAAAATATTTAGGTATCTAGAGTATGTCACAGTTATAACAGTATGTGATACCTTGTTGTGCTTAAAGTAATGCTTATGGAGTTGTTTCCAAGAGAAGATTTTCATAACTGAATTTTTTAAAGTGTGCCTGTATCTTTTTTTTCTTTTTATTTTTTTAATTCCTTCTCAGTGTCCCAGAATTCATTGTTTATGCACCACACCCAGTGCTCCATGCAGTACATGCCCTTCATAAGACCCACCACCAGGCTCACCCAACCTACCACCTCCCTCCCCTCCAAAACCATCAGTTAGTTCCTCAGAGTCCAAAATCTCTTATGTTTTGTCTCCCCCTCCAATTTCCCACAACTCCCTTTTCTGCTCCATCTTCCCATGCATGTCAGTATATTTGTGTTCTAATCTTTTTAGAAAGTTGGTTTGGGTTACATATTACTTGGTGACATATTGAGTTTCAAATAAAACACCTGGATTTTCTTTGCCAACCTGGTTTAATAGCTTGTCCTTCTGATCCTCAAGGATAAAACAACAAAGGTTGTGAGAATGTCTGGTATGTCTATTATAGACAGTCATATGGTCAAAACAAATATGAAACTTAGTCAAGGTTTGTATTTATGGAAAGAATCCAAACTAATGCTATTTAATAACATTTCAAGAAATTGGATACTAATACTTTTTTAATGGTGTAAGAACTACTAGGTATTAGAACTATTGGAAGACCTATAGAAATAAGATGTAAAATAGAGTGCTTGAAAAGAAATGATAAAGCTCAAGATAAAACTATTCCCAGTCCTATGGGAAAACTCAAGGGTTGACCCATGTGAAGATCATGTGAGAATCATTTTATAATCACAGAAGGATTCTTCTCAAAATTTGCCCAGTTAAGATATTATTTTCCCTGCTTGCCCTATTTAGCAAATATTTTCTCTTTATTTTCTTTCTAAGCCCCCCTGTTAAAATAAATTAAAGTAATTACTTAAATTCCATAAAGGAAATAATTCCATGATCCAATGTTTTCTTGTTTATTCTCTGGCACTTCTTACCAGAATGCGAGTTACCTACATGACAGATTGTGTCTTTACACCATTATTGTGATTCTACTATTGGAGAACCTTCTAAGTCCTACCATCTTCCTGCCTTTCACTTCTAAAAGGAAACTCTTAATGAGGGAAATCCTAGTGTTTTTCCATCATGTGGATGATTAGTTTCTCAGATATTTTCTGGAAGCATCTGTAATAGAAATAGAACTTGTTTCTATGTCAAAAATACCTGAATTTATTTCAAATTTCAGCTTGTCACATTTTTAAAAGGATTTTATTTATTTATTTGACAGAGGGAGATCACAAGTCGGCTGAGAGGCAGGCGGGGGGGGGGGGGGGCAGAAGCAGGGTCTCCACTGAGCAGAGAGCCTGATGTGGGGCTTGATCCCAGGATCCCGGGATCATGACCTGAAGCAAAGCAAGAGGCTTTAAGCCACTGAGCCACCCAGGTGCACCAGCTTGTCACAATTTAAAAAATAAAAATATTTATTTATTTTAGAGGGAAAGAGAGAGAGAATCTGTGCTGAGCATGGAGCCCAATGCACATGATCTCACGACCTGAGATCATGACCGGAGCTGAAATCTAGTTTGGAAGCTTAACCATCTGAGCTACCCAGACAATCCATCAGCTTTCCCACATTTTAACTTTATGATTATAAACAAGTTACATAAGTATTCTGTATCTCAATTTTTCCCTCTACCTAACAGTAAAAATAATAACTACATTGTAGACTCATTCATGTATTTCATATTGTGCATACTGGTGAGTAGATCTGAATTTTCCATATGGGAAGCACTTGATAAATTGTTCCCTCCACCTCCCCATATTTGTTTCCCATGATTATTCAATTTTAATCCCAGGGGAGGAAAGAAAAAGGAAAGTAGGAAGCTAAAAATGGCTTCAGCCAACATCTTCTCCCTTGGGTTAGCAGCTCTTTCATGATAGAGGGAACAGTATTTAATTTGGTATTAGCAGTAGTATTTAAGAAGAGTTAGTATCTTTAAAATATGGCTCACTTTTTTGAGGGGTGGTGGTATCTAGGGCTTTATGCTATGGACATAAATGAGGCAGAGTCCCTTCCTTCAAGGAAATTATAGTTATGACATAACAATTCTTAAAATTTCATGTTTCATAAGATTATAAGAGGTTTCTTATTTGCTTTTTTTTTCTGCACATAATCATCAGTAGACAACATGTGATTAAACTATATTTCTTCAGGCTAAAGTCCCTGATGTCACATAGTGTAAAATTCTGAAGCTTCAGTGAAGGATCTGTGCAAATGTTGGAGAATAAGTTTTGTTTTTTTTTTTTTCTGAGGAAAATTCTGATTTATTTTGCTGGCAGTACTCCTTCCAACTTCCCTCAACCTCTTGTGATGGGATATACCACCTGCCCCCATGTTAGGACAAGTCTACAAATCCTGCTCTTAATCCTCCACAGAACAGTGGAAGCCTGGCCCTTTCTAGAGCTGAGTACTATTCCCCTTAGTTCTCGCTAAAACCAGCACAGTGTCTGTGCTTTAAGAAATTCAATAATGTTGGCCAACTGAACATCATCATCATCATCATCACCATCATGATAAAAGAAATTTAATGATGTGTTCGGTATTTCAAAAACAGTAGTAAACAAGACATAGTCTGTTGTGTAGATAGCTCACAGTAGAGTGAGAGGAGGCCAGAGAACAAGAAAGCACTAGATCCCAGAACTATTTCCTTTAAAGTGTTTACACAATTAAATACAGAGCACTAGGTATTATATAAGACTGAAGAATCACTGGACTCTACCTCTGAAACTAATACCCTGTGTGTTTATTAATTAATTTAAATAAAATACAGTAAAGAAAGGTTTTCTAAGTAGAACAAACTTGGAAAATGATATATCAGCCTAGTAAAGCAAGTCATGCAAAAGTCTAGAGCAAGAGCCATACAGTTGGAGGAGACACCGGGTTAAAGTCTCTTAAGAAAAGAAAAGAAAAGAAAAAAAAGAATTGGTGTATTTAGAGGACACTCAAGAAATGATTGTAGATAGTCTGAGAGAACAGCATTTAGTGAAGAAGGCTGAGAGGTGGTTTGAAAATTAAAGCTGGGGAGAAATGTACCTCATAGCCTCCTGATCCTTCATGAAACAGACTAGATGGAGATATCTTCAAACAAACCTCAGGTCTGTACACATAGTTCTTTCCTTGAGGCTGGTTTCCAGGGGCCAACTGCATCAGGTTTCCCAGCAGATATTAAAGGGCAGGTAGGATGAGATAAGCTGTCTTAAAACCCTTGCCAAATTCCCAGAAGAAGCACCATCATTTCTTTTTTTTTTTTTAATTTCTTTTCAGTGTGACAGTATTCATTATTTTTGCACCAAACACAGTGCTCCATGCAATATGTGCCCTCCACAATACCTCCCACCTGGTTCCCCCAATCTCCCACCCTACAACCTCTTCAAAACCCTCAGGTAGGTTTTCAGAGTCCATAGTCTCTCATGGTTCACCTTCTCTTCCAGTTTCCCTCAACTCCCTTCTCCTCTCCATCTCCCCATGTCCTCCATGCTATTTGTTATGCTCCACAAATAAGTAAAACCATATGATAATTGACTCTCTCTGCTTGACTTATTTCACTCAGCATAATCTCTTCCAGTCCTGTCCATGTTGCTATAAAAGTTGGGTATTCATCCTTTCTAATAGAGGCATAATACTCCATAGGGTATAAAGACCACATCTTCCTTATCCATTCGTCCGCTGAAGGGCATCCTGGTTCTTTCCACAGTTTGGCGACCGTGGCCATTGCTGCTATAAACATTGGGGTACAGATGGCCTTCTCCTCACTACATCTGTATCTTTCGAGTCAATACCCAGTAGTGCAATTGCAGGGTCATAGAGAAGTTGTATTTTTAATTTCTTGAGGAATCTCCACATTGTCCTCCGAAGAGGCTGCACCAACTACATTCCCACCAACAGTGTAAGAGGGTTCCCCTTTCTCCACATCCTCTCCAACACACGTTTTTTTCTGTCTTGCTAATTTTGGCCATTCTAACTGGTGTGAGGTGGTATCTCAATGTGGTTTTAATTTGAATCTCCCTGATGGCTAGTAATGATCAACATTTTTTCATGTGTCTGATAGCCATTTGTATGTCTTCATTGGAGAAGTGACTGTTCATATCTTCTGCCCATTTTTTGATATGATTGTTTTGTGTGTGTTGAGTTTGAGGAGTTATTTATATATCCTGGATATCAACCTTTATTGACATTGTTCTACCTTTGAAATCTTTATTTCTGTAGACTGTCTATATTTCTGTTCAATGCTATCATTAGGATTTTTCCTCTTTGATAGAACCTCCCTTAATATTTCCTGCAGTGTTGGCTTGGTCGTTGCATAGTCTTTTAAGCCTTGCCAGTCTTGGAAACTCTTTATCTCACCATCCATTTTGAATGTCAGTCTTGCTGGATAAAGTATTCTTGGATGCATGTTCTTCTCATTTAGTGCCCTGAATATATCTTGCCAGCCATTTCTGGCTTGCCATGTTTCTGTGGACAGGTCTGATGTTTTTCTGATGGGCTTTCCTCTGTACGAAAGGAGTACTTTTCCTAGCTGCCTTCAAGTGGGTCTGCCTACTGTTATAATTCTTCATTCTTACTATTAGGTGTCTTGAGAACTTTCAAGAATCTAAAATCTTGGGGCAAAACCATTCTGCCTCTAGTACATGAATGCTGACTCCATTCGTGAGATTTGAAAAATTTTCATGAAGAACTTGTTCCACTATATCTTCTAGACTTCTTTCTTTCTCCTCCCTTCAGGGATTCCAGTAATTCTGATGTAGGAACATTTCATGGAATCATTTGTTTTCCTGATTCTGTCTTTTTTTTAAGTTTTTAAACTTATTTTTTATTTATTTTCAGCATAACAGTATTCATTATTTTTGCACCACACCCAGTGCTCCATGCAATCTGTGCCCTCTCTAATATCCACCACCTGGTTCCCCTAACCTCCCACCCCCCTGCCACTTCAAACCCCTCAGATTGTTTTTCAGAGTCCATAGTCTCTCATGGTTCACCTCACCTTCCAATTTCCCCCAACTCCCTTCTCCTCTCTAACTCCCATGTCCTCCATGCTATTTGTTATGCTCCACAAATAAGTGAAGCCATATGATAATTGACTCTCTCTGTTTGACTTATTTCACTCAGCATCATCTTTTTGAGTCTCGTCCATGTTGCTACAAGTTGGGTATTCATCCTTTCTGATGGAGGCATAATACTCCACAGTGTATATGGACCACATCTTCCTTATCCATTCGTCTGTTGAAGGGCATCTTGGTTTTTTCCACAGTTTGGCGACCATGGCCATTGCTGCTATAAACATTGGGGTACAGATGGCCCTTCTTTTCACGACATCTGTATCTTTGGGGTAAATACCCAGGAGTGCAATTGCAGGGTCATAGGGAATTTCTATTTTTAATTTTGTATGAAATCTCCACACTGTTCTCCAAAGTGGCTGCACCAACCTGCATTCCTACCAACAGTGTAATAGGGTTCCCCTTTCTCCACATCCCCTCCAACACATGTTGTTTCCTGTCTTGCTAATTTTGGCCATTCTAACTGGCGTAAGGTGATATCTCAATGTGGGGTTTTTTTTTCTTTTTTAAAATTTATTTTTTATTTATTTTCAGCATAACAGTATTCATTATTTTTGCACCATACCCAGTGTTCCATGCAATATGTGCCCTCTATAATACCCACTACCTGGCACCCCAACCAACCACCCCCGCCACTTCAAAACCCTCAAATTGTTTTTCAGAGTCCATAGTCTCTCATGGTTCACCTCCCCTTCCAATTTCCCCCACCTCCCTTCTCCTCTCTATCTCCCCATGTCCTCCATGCTATTTGTTATGCTCCACAAATAGTGAAACTATATGATAATTGACTCTCCTTTGACTTATTTCACTCACCATAATCTCTTCCAGTCCCATCCATGTTGCTACAAAAGTTGGGTATTCATCCTTTCTGATGGAGGCATAATACTCCATAGTTTATATGGACCACATCTTCCTCATCCATTCGTCCATTGAAGGGCATCTTGGTTCTTTCCATAGTTTGGTGACCGTGGCCATTGCTGCTATTATGGCTTCTAAGATATTTGTTCCAGGCTTCCTCCTGATCCTTTCTCTCTATCTGTTTGTCCTCCAAATCACTAATTCTATCTTCTGTCTTAGTTACCCTATCTTTTAGAGAATTTAGATTAGATTGGAACTCATTGATAACAGCGTGAACATCATCCCTGGTGGCTTTCAGTTCTAACCTAATCAATTCCATTTGGTCATCCATGGCTTTCTCTAACTTAGCTATTGCCTGGATAATTGTTAGCCTGAATTCCCTTTCCAACATTTTGTCTATGTCGATAGCCATTAGCTCTGTTGCAGAAGGCCATCCTCTGTATTTTTCTTCTGTTGGGCATTTTCCTCCAAGTCATTTTGGTGAGAGATGACTGAATGGATGTAGCTGGATGTATCAACTGCGGTGCAGTCAAGGTGCACCCTGGAACGCTTCTGAACAATCAGGATTCCCCACCCAAACGAGAGAAAAAAAGAAAAGAAAAAGAAGAAAAAGAGACAGAGAGAGACAGCAAAAAAATGGAAGATAAAAGGAAGGCTCCGCCCAAGGTAAGATTTATGAAGTATACAAATAAAAACAGACAAAAAGATGGATAAAATTATATGACAAGGGATAGATAAGAGATAGATATGCAAAAAAAGGAAGAACCTCGTCAAAAAGAACCCCAAGTATAAGATTTATATACTATCAAGACAAACACAAATACTCAGAAACACTGGTGGAAGAAAAAAATGGGAGAGTGGTTATAAATTCTCAGTGTGGGCGAGGAAAGTTATTTTGATTCTTCCTGAATGTATCTTGATATCTTTGTTAAAGGACTCAACTTTTCTAAGATAAAGCAGGATTAAAAATTGGTTTACCTATAGGGGTAGCATTGATTGAGGAAAGGGGATTACCTTGAAGTTTAACTCTATATGAATATTAGAAAAAAAAAATAAATAAAAGAATAAACTAGGCTAAACTAAACTAAAATTTAAAAAATAAATAAAAAAAATAAAAGCAAAAGAAAAACATGGGTGTATATATCAAAACGTTCAGGTTAGAAGGTTATCATGGAATTTGATGTACTGGACATCTCACTGTGATGGTAAATAGGTTAAAATATTATCTATATATTTAAAAAAATAATGAACCAGAATAGTGGGAACAAGTTAACAATAAAAGTTGTATCTTTGAAATATTGGTGGTTGTTCTCTTGTAGTCTTTTTTTTTTTTTTTCCTTTCCTGGTTGGTTTTCTGGGGGAGGGGCCTGCCACGTCGGTTTTCAGTCAATGATGTTCCCTGAGTTCAGTCCTCGCACCCTCCTCAAAGGGGTGGGCTCTGAGGAAACCGCTTTTTCAGGCTTTTGTTCTCTGGAGGTTTTTATGTTTGTTCATTTGTTCTCTCATCTTGATACCTTTTGATGGTTTTTGCAGGTTTAGAGGAAATCAAACTGGACCCCGACTTCCCTCTCAGAGAGAAGCTTCAGTCTGTTCCCCTCTGGGTCTCCAGAGCATATTAAGTTTCCCCTCAGCCACTGGCAGAGCAGGTTCTGAGTCGTAGTCCCTGGAGACGCAGGATCTCCTGCTTGTACCCAAAAACACTGCAGTGGCGGCTGTCTGGGCAGCTCCAGACCACCAGAGAGGTTCCAAGCAGTGATCACACACTGAGATTTTCCTGCTGGCCTGGCCAGGAGTGCCTGGTCTTTTTGGGTCCAAGAGTACCGGGCTTGCGTGGACCTATCTCAGCGGAGGGTGTGGGGCATGCACGTCTCAGGCTCTGATTGCGAGGCGTGGGTCTAAGAGAGCCTTGCTAGCGCCTGTGCACTCCTCTCTCAGGGGAGGATGTGGGGCTCACACATCTCAGGCTCTGATAGCACAGTGCAGTGTTCTGCTGTCTGGCGAGGCTTGCAGCCCCTCATGGGAGCTGGACCCCACACGTCCTCGGGCACGCTGGCAGCTCAGGGACCAAGACCTGGTTTCTCTGCCACACTCTCCCTGGCTCAGTGCCAAGGGAGGCTGTCCTGGGTCCGGGGACTTAAGCCCCTGTCCCTAGCTACCCTGATTCCCACAATTTTCCCCCACGATCCTTTGCTCTTTTTGATTACTTTCAGCCAGACTCCACGTTAATGCTGGCCCCCAGACACAGGGGACTCTCATATGGGGGTATTACTTTCCAATTGGCCGCCTCTGGTGGCTCTCTCCCTTTTGTTTATCTTCCGATATCAGTCCAACATTCCACTCCGCTTTACCTCCCCACTGGCGTTTTCTGCCCCTGTAGAGATCCAGACGTGTACAATTCTTTTTTTTTTTTTTAAAGATTTTATTTATTTATTTGACAGAGAGAGATCACAAGTAGGTAGAGAGGCACACAGAGAGAGAGAGGAGGAAGCAGGCTCCCTGCAGAGCAGAGAGCCCGATGCGGGACTCGATCCCAGGACCCTGAGATCATGACCTGAACTGAAGGCAGCGGCTTAACCCACTGAGCCACCCAGGCGCCCAAGACGTGTACAATTCTGATCTCAGGCTGATTTCATGGGTGATTGGAGTTCTTTGGTAGGTAGTCAGCTCACTTTAGGGGACAGGATAAAACGGCGCCTCCTTTTACTTCCCCACCATCTTGTCTCTGCCCTAAATGAGCTCCATCATTTCTAAGACACAGCCTGATTCTTTGAATTTCTTAAAGGATAGATATTGTTCTGCCATCACAGTTGATATTAAACCTTTTGGGAATGTGATAATACTGGAATGTTTTAGGAGGAGTTGGGATGGCAGAGGAGTACCAGACTGAGGTAACATCAGGTGGCAGTAGTTTAGTTAATTATCAAACCATTCCAAACTCCTACAAATCCAACAGGAGATCAAAGAGAAGAGCAGCAATTCTAGAAACAGAAAAACAACCACTTTCTGAAAGGTATTATGTGCAGAGAAGTGAATCCGAAGCAACAGGAAGATAGACTGCGGTGGGAGAAGCTGGCTCCCAGAAAGTGGTAGAACAATGGAGTATACAATCAGAACTTTTAAAAGTCTGCTCTACTGAAGGACATTGCTCCAGAGGCTAAGCAGGGGAGGAGACCTCATGGGGACAACGTGCTCTCAGGTCCTGCAGGGTCACAGAAGGATCAGGGATGCCTGAGTGTAACAGAGCTTGCAGGTATTAGAGCAAGAAAGTCAACCACAGAGACAGAGCTGAAGAGAGCTCTAAGCTTAATGTTATATCAAACTGTGATCTGTGTCACAGTCAGACCACTGCTCTTTGAGCAGGGACCCCACAAGTGGCAGATCTGGGAGACCTCCCCTGGAAGAGCAGAGCAGAAGGAATCTGTTAGATTTGGAGACTCCAAATGAAGCTTTGTGCCAAAGACAGAAACACCTGGTCATGGTCCTCATGAGCTCAGAACACGGCCAGAGACCACGGAGACAGGAGTGGTTGAGTGCTGTTCTCTGAGGGTGCACTGAGAAGTGGGGCCCCAAGCTCTTGGATCCTCCAGGCCAGAGACTGGGAGTCCACCATTTTCATTCCCATCCTCCAGAGCTCTACAAAAAGCGTTCAGGGAACAAAAGCTCCCGAGAGCGAACCTTAGCAGATTATTTAGCACAGCCCCTGACAAGACTGGTGCAATTCTCCCTTGGGCAAAGACACTTGAGAATCACTAAAGCAGGCCCCTCCCCCAGAAGATCAGCAAGAACATCCAGCCAAGACCAAGCTCACTGATCAAGGAGAACAGAGGAACTCCAGGGGAGGGGAAAGCAAAGCATGGAATTCATTGCTTTCTCCCGATGATTCTTTAGTTCTTGCGAAGTTAATTATATTTTTATTTGATTTTTTTCTTATTTTAATTTTTTTTAACTTTTACTCGTTTCTCTTTAATCTTTTTAAACTAGTTTATCTTAACAATACCATTTTAAAAAAGTATTTTTGAACCTTTACTATTAAAGTCATATTTTATCCTTCATTGTATCTAACTTTATTTTTTGTAGACATATAGGGTTTTTCTTCTAAAAAATTTTTGGGATACAACTTCTTCTAATAGATCAAAATATACCCTAAATCTAGCACAGGGCTTTTTCTAGTCTCCACCTGAGCAAATTCTCTCCACTTTCATTTTCTTTCTTTTCCCAAACAACTTATCAACTCCTTTTTTAGAATTTCTTTAAATTTTCATCTTACAGTCACATTCCATTCCTTCATCTTTTAACCCTTATTGTGTGTGTGCATGTGTGTGTGTGTGTGTGTGTGTATAAGTTTTTCTTTCTTTAAAATTTTAGGAGGTAGTTCCTTCTGAGATGAAAATGGGCCAAAATTCAAATGGGTGTCTCTATTCTATTTATTAGTCTAATATATTTATTTTTAATTTCTTTAAAAATTATTTTGAACTTATTTTTACCCACTTTCTTCTCCCACTATTTGGGGTCTCTTCTGATTTGGTTAATGCACACTTTTCTGGAGACTTTGCCATACTCTTAGTATTTTATTCTTTCATGAATATATTCTTATCTGGATAAAATGAGAAGGCAGAAAAACTCACTAAAAACAAACAAAAACAAGAGGCAGTACTGAAGGCTAGGGACCTAATCAATGCAAACATTGGTAATACATCAGATGTAGAGTTCAGATGATGATTCTCAAGGTGCCAACTGAGCTTGAAAAAGGCATAGACGATACTAAGAAACACTGTCTGAAGAAATAAAAGCCCTTTCTGGAGAAATAAAAGAACTAAAATCTAACCAAGATGAAATTAAAAAGCTATTAATTAGGTGCAATAAAAATGGAGGCTCTTACTGCTAAGATAAATGAGGTAGAAGAAAGAAATAATGATAAAGAAGACCAAATGATGGAGAATAAAGAAGCTGAGCAATAGAGAGACAAACAACTACTGGAACAGGAGGGGAGAATTCTAGAGATAAGTGGTACCATAAGATAAAACAATATTCGAATAATTGGGATTCCAGAAGAAGAAGAAAGAGGGGGGCAGAAGGTATTTGGACCCAATTATTGTAGAGAATGTCCCCAATATGGCAAAGGGAATAAACATCAAAATCCAGGAGGTGCAGAGAACCACCCCCCAAAACAATAAAATAGGTCTACACCCCATCATCTAATAGTAAAACTAACAAGTCTTAGTGACAAAGAGAAAATCCTGAAAGCAGCCTGAGAAAAAAGTCTTGGGGGGGGTCAAGATGGTGGGGGAGTAGGAGGAGGCGCCTTTTCAGCCGGTACCCCAAAGTGAGCTGATTACCTACCAAAGAACTCCATTCACCCATGAAATCAGCCTGAGATCAGAATCATACACGTCTGGATCTCTACAGGGGCAGAAGACGCCAGTGGGCAGGTAAAGCGGAGTGGGAATGACGGACTGATATCAAAAGATAAACAAAAGGGGGAGCGAGCCACCAGAGGCAATTGGTTGGAAAGTAATACCCCAATACGAGCGAGAGTGCCCTGCGTCTGTGGACCAGCATTAACGTGGACACTGGTTGAAAGCACTCCAGAAGAGCAAAGGATCGCGGGGGGAAATTGTGAGAATCAGGGTGGCTAGAGGCAGGGGCTTAAGTCCCCGGTCCCAGGACAGCCTCCCCTCCGCTAAGGCAGAGAGAGTGCAGTGGAGAAACCAGGTCTTGGACCCTAAGCCGCCAGCACGCCAGAGAATGCGTGGGTTCTGGCTCTTGTGAGGGGATGGGAGCCATGCCAATCAGCAGAACGTGCGAGCCCTACTACAAAGCCTGAGATATGCGTGCATGTCCCTCATACTCCCCTGAGAGAGTTACAAAAGCCTGGCCGGCACTCTTTGACCCGCGCCATTGTTTCCAAAGCCTAAGCCTCGCGTCCCAAACTCTCCCCTGACAGAGGTGCACAAAAGCCCAGCCTGGTGCTCTTGGACCTGTGCCCCGTTCTCAGTGCCTGAGACGCGTGCGCAACCCATAGCCGCCCATGAAAGAGGCGCGCGCAAGCCGGGCACTCTTAGACCCAGCAAGACCAGGCACTCCCAGCCTGGGCCAGCAGGAAAATCTCAGTGTGTGATTGCTGCTTAGAACCTCTCTGGAGGTCAGGAGCTCCCAGACAGCCGCCACTGCCTTGGCTTTGGGTACAAGCAAAAGATCCTGCGCCCCCAGGGTCTGCAACTTGGAACCTGCTCTGCCAGCGGCCAAGGGAGAACTTATTTAGGCTCTGCACCCAGACTGAGGCTTCTCTCTGAGAGGGAGATCAGGGTGCGGTTTGTTTTCCTCTAAAACTACAAAAACCATCAAAGGCGGTCAAGGTGAGAGAAAAAAAAGTGAACAAACATAAAAACCGCCAGAGAACAAAAGCTTGAAAAAAACCAGTTTCCTCAGAGCCCACCCCCTTGAGGGGGGCGGTTGGACTTAACTCAGGAAACTTCATTGACTGCCAACCCACGTGGCAGGCCTCTCCCCCAGAAAACAAACCAAGAAATAAAAAAATATTTTAAAAAAAAGAGAGAGAGGAAAAAAAAAAGGACTACAAGAGAACAACCACTACTTCATAGGAAAACTTTTATTGTTCATCGTTCCCACTATTCTGGTTCATTTTTTTTTTTTTTTTACACATAGGTAATTTTTTTTAACCTATTTACCATCACAGTGAGCTGTACAGTACATCAAATTCCATAATACCTTTCTAACCTGAACTTTTTGATACATACACCTATGTTTTTCTTTTGCATTTTTATTTTTTGAATTCCTTTTTTTAAAATTTTAGTTTAGTTTAGTCTAGTTTATTCCTTTTTATTTTTATCCTCTAATATTCATATAGAGTTAAACTTCAAAGTAATCCCCTTTCCCCAATCAATATTACCCCTATAGGTAAACCAATTTTTAATCCCCTTTATCTTAGGAAACTTGAGTCCTTTAACAAAGATATCAAGATACATCCAGGAAGAATCAAAACATCCTTCCTCACACACACTGAGAATTTATAAGAACTCTGTCATCTTCTTCTTCCAACAGTGTTTCTGTGTTTTTATGTTTGTCCTGATAGCATATAAATCTTACACTTGGGATTCTTTTTGACGAGGTTCTTCCTTTATTTGCATATATATATTTTTTCTCTGTCATATACTTTTATTAGTCTTTTTGTCTCTTTTTGTTTGTCTACTTCATAAATCTTACCTTGGGGCCCATCTGGGGTGAACCTTCTCTTTCATCTTCCCTTTCTTTCCTGTCTCTCTCTCTCTCTCTCTCTCTCTTTTTTCTTTTTCTTTTCTTTTGTCTCTCGTTTGGGTGGGGTATCCTGATTGCTCGGAAGTGTTCCAGGGTGCACCTTGATTGCACCACAGTTGATACATCCAGCTACATCTGTTCAGTCATCTCCCACCAAAATGACTAGGAGGAGGAATGTCCAACAGAAGAAGAATACAGAGGATGGACCTTCTGCAACAGAGCTAACAAATATCAACATAGACAATATGTCAGAAAGAGGATTCGGGCTAACAATTATCCAGGCAATAGCTAGGTTGGAGAAAGCCATGGATGACCAAACGGAATTGATTAGGGCTGAACTGAAAGGACCAGACAGGATGTTCACAATGTTAGGGTGGAGCATAAAGCTACTAGGGAGGAGGTTCACAATGCTCTCAATGAGTTCCAATCTAATCTAAATTCTGTCAAAGCTAGGGTAACTGAGACAGAAAGTAGAATTAGTGATCTGGAGGACAAACAGATAGAGAGAAAGGATCAGGAGGAAGCCTGGAACAAACAGCTTAGAAACCACGAAAACAGAATCAGGAAAATAAATGATGCCATGAAACGTTCCAACGTCAGAATTACTGGAATACCTGAAGGGGAGGAGAAAGAAAGAAGTCTAGAAGATACAGTGGAACAAGTCCTTTATGAAAATTTTCCCAATCTCGCGAATGGAACCAGCGTTCATGTACTAGAGGCTGAACGGTCTCCACCCAAGATTATACATTCCAAAAAAACATCACGACACCTGATAGTCAAATTGAGGATTTATAATTGTAGGTATAATGTCTTGAAAGCCGCCAGGGCAAAGAGGCTCCTTACTTACAGAGGGAAGCCCATCAGAATAAGGTCAGACCTGTCCACAGAGACCTGGCAAACCAGAAAAGGCTGGCAAGATATATTCACGGCACTAAATGATAAGAACTTGCAGCCAAGAATACTTTATCCAGCAGGACTGACATTCAAAATGGATGAAGAGATAAAGAGTTTCCAAGACTGGCAAGGCTTAAAAGACTATGCAACCACCAAGCTTACACTGCAGGAAATATTAAGGGGGGTTCTATAAAAGAGGAAAAATCCTAAGTATAGCATTGAACAGAAATATAGAGACAATCTACAGAAATAAAGACTTCAAAGGTAACATGATATCAATAAAAACGTATCTATCAATAATCACTCTCAATGTGAATGGCCTAAATGTGACCATAACATGGCAAAGGGTTGCAGATTGGATAAAACTACAGGACCATCCATATGTTGTCTCTAAGAGACCCAATTTGAACCTAAATATACAGACTGAAAGTGAAGGGATGGAGAAGCATCTTTAATGCCAATGGGCCTCAAAAGAAGGCTGCGGTAGCGATTCTCATATCAGATAAATTAGACTTTAAACTAAAGACTGTAGTCAGAGATACAGAAGGACACTACATAATCCTTAAAGGGACTATCCACCAAGATGATCTAACAATTGTAAATATCTATGCTTCCAATATGGGAGCAGCCAATTACTTAAGAAAACTGTTAATCAAGATAAAGAGTCATATTGACATGAATACACTAATCGTAGGAGATCTTAACACGCCTCTCTCAGAAATAGACAGATCATCGAAGCAGAAAATCAATAAAGAGAATGTCTTTTTTCCACTGTATATTTTTTCCTGTTTTGTCGAAGATTATTTGACCATAGAGTTGAGGGTCTATATCTGGGCTCTCTACTCTGTTCCACTGGTCTATGTGTCTGTTTTTATGCCATTACCATGCTGTCTTGGTGATCACAGCTTTGTAATAAAGCTTGAAATCAGGTGACGTGATGCCCCCAGCTTTATTTTTGTTTTTCAAAATTTCCTTAGCGATTCGGGGTCTCTTCTGATTCCATACAAATTTTTGGATTATTAGCTCCAGCTCTTTGAAGAATACCGGTGGAATTTTGATTGGAATAGCATTAAAAGTATATATTGCTCTAGGCAGTATAGACATTTTAACAACTTTTATTCTTCCGATCCAAGAGCATGGAATGGTCTTCCATCTTTTTGTGTCTTCTTCAATTTCTTTCATGAGTGTTCTGTAGTTCCTTGAGTACAGATCCTTTACCTCTTTGGTTAGGTTTATTCCCAGGTATCTTATGGTTCTTGGTGCTATAGTAAATGGAATCGATTCTCTAATTTCCCTTTTTGTATTTTCATTGTTAGTGTATAAGAAAGCCACTGATTTCTGCACATTGACTTTGTATCCTGCCATGTTCCTGAATTGCTGTATAAGTTCTCGTAGTTTGGGGGTGGAGTCTTTTGGGTTTTCCATATAAAGAATCATATAAAGAATGCTCGGGCATTTCATACAAGATCTTGCAAGACCATTTTGATTAGGAAACCAAAAATCCAAAGACAAGCACCTCTTCTGAGGAAAGTGCTCCCTATCATACAGTTTGTAACTGATGTTGTCATTCAAATATGCCCTATTGTATCAGGTATCACACTTCCACTTTAAACTCTCTGCACTGATATTAGATATATCACCTGAGATGTCCAGGCTCTGACTCTAATAGCTTAGTTCTCTTGAAGAAGAAAACAAAATGAACTATGGAGTATTATGCCTCCATCAGAAAGGATGAATACCCAACTTTTGTAGCAACATGGACGGGACTGGAAGAGATTATGCTGAGTGAAATCAGTCAAGCAGAGAGAGTCAATTATCATATGATTTCACTTATTTGTGGAGCATAACAAATATCATGGAGGACAAGGGGTGTTAGAGAGGAGAATGGAGTTGGGGTAAATTGGAAGAGGAGGGGAATCATGAGAGACTATGGACTCTGAAAAACAATCTGAGGGGTTTGAAGTGGTGGGGGGTGGGAGGTTGGGGTACCAGGTGGTTTGTATTATAGAGGGCACAGTTTGCATGGAGCACTGGGTGTGGTGCAAAAATAATGAATACTGTTTTTTCTGAAAATAAATTCATTTAATTAAAATAAAATAAAATAAAAAGATAAAAAACGTCTGTAACATACAATGGTAAAATATTAGATTGGCAACACACTTATACACAGGACCTGACAGTCCAGAAAGAACTAGCATGTTATATTCAGAGTACTAAATGAGAAAAACATACAGCCAAGAATACTATATCCAGCTAGGCTATCATTGAAAATAGGAGAGAGAAGGGGAAAAGATGGTGGAGAGGTAGGGGGCCATGTTTCAACTGGTTCCTTGAAGTGAACAGATTATCTACCAAAGAACTCTGATCACCCATGAAATCAGCCTGAGATTGGGATTATACATTTCTGGACCTCTGTGGTGGCAGAAGACGCTGGTGGACAGGTAAAGCAGAGTGGGAACACCGGACTGATATCAGAAGATAAAGAAAATGCTGATGGATTCCTGTCTCATGATGAGATCTTTTATCCATTTTGAGTTTATCTTTGTGTATGGTGAAAGAGAATTGTCGAGTTTCATTCTTCTACATATAGCTGTCCAGTTTTTCCAGCACCATTTATTGAAGACACTGTCTTTTTTCCACGGTATATTTTTTCCTGTTTTGTCGAAGATTATTTGACCATAGAGTTAAGGATCCATATCTGGGCTCTCTACTCTGTTCCACTGGTCTATGTGTCTGTTTTTATGCCAGTACCATGCTGTCTTGGTGATCACAGCTTTGTAATAGAGCTTGAAATCAGGTAACATGATGCCCCCAGTTTTGTTTTTGTTTTTCAACAATTCCTTAGCAATTAGGGGTCTCTTCTGATTCCATACAAATTTTTGGATTATTTGCCCCAGCTCTTTGAAAAATACCAGTGGAATTTTGATCAGAATGGCATTAAAAGTATAGACTGCTCTAGGCAGTATCGACATTTTAACAATGTTTATTCTTCCGATCCAAGAGCATGGAATGGCCTTCCATCTTTTTGTGTCTTCTTCAATTTCCTTCATGAGTGTTCTGTAGTTCCTCGAGTACAGTTGCTTTACCTCTTTGGTTAGGTTTATTCCCAGGTATCTTATGGTTCTTGGTGCTATAGTCAATGGAATCAATTCTTTAATTTCCCTTTCTGTATTTTCATTGTTAGTATATAAGAAAGCCACTGATTTCTGTATACTGACTTTGTATCCTGTCACATTGCTGAATTGCTGTATGAGTTCTAGTAGTTTGGGGGTGGAGTCTTTTGGGTTTTCCATATAATCATGTCATCGGCAAAGAGAGTGATCTTCCTTGCTAATTTGGAAACCTTTTATTTCTCTTTGTTGTCT
Source organism: Mustela erminea (assembly GCF_009829155.1). Lineage (NCBI taxonomy): Eukaryota > Metazoa > Chordata > Mammalia > Carnivora > Mustelidae > Mustela > Mustela erminea. Next base: position 30,641,090 of record NC_045622.1, read on the forward strand.
GATTGCTGTTGCTAGGACTTCTAATACTGTGTTGAACAAGAGTGGTGAGAGTGGGCATCCTTGTCATGTTCCTGGTCTCAACAGGAAGGCTGCAAGTTTTTTCCCATTGAGGATGATATTAGTTGTGGGTCTTTCATAGACAGATTTTATGAATGTTCCCTCTATCCCAATACTTTGAAGCGTTTTAATCAGGAATGGATGCTGGATTTTGTCAAATGTTTTTTCTGCATCAATTGAGAGGACCAAGTAGTCTTTCTCTCTTCTCTTATTAATTTGTTCTATTACATTGATTTATTTACAAATCCATCAGAATCCTAGAAGAGAACATAGGCAGTAACCTCTTCAATATCAGCCACAGAAACTTCTTTCAAGTTATGTCTCCAAAGGCAAAGGAAACAACAGCAAAGATGAACATTTGGGACTTCATCAAGATCAAATGCCTCTGCACAGCAAAGGAAACAGTCAACAAAACAAAGATGCAACCCATGGAATGGGAGAAGATACTTACAAATGACAGTACAGACAAAAGGTTGATATCCAGAATCTATAAAGAACTCCTCAAACTCAAAACACACAAAACAATCAATCATGTCAAAAAATGGGCAGAAGATATGAACAAACACTTCTCCACTGAAGACATACAAATGGCTACCAGACACATGAAAAAAACGTTTATTATCACTAGCCAGCAGGGAGATTCAAATTAAAACCACATTGAGATACCACCTTACACCAGTTAGAATGGCCAAAATTAGCAAGACAGGAAACAGCATGTGTTGGAGAGGATGTGGAGAATGGGGAACTCTCTTCCACTGTTGGTAGGAATGCAATTAGGTGCAGACTTTTTGGAGAACAGTGTGGAAATTCCTCAAGAAATTAGAAATAGAACTTCCCTATGACCTTGCGATTGCACTCCTGCATATTGACCACAAAGATACAGATGTTGTGAAAAGAAGGGCCATCTGTACCCCAATATTTATAGCAGCAATGACCACGGTCACCAAACTGTGGAAAGAACCAAGATGCCCTTCAACGGACGAATGAATAAGGAAGATGTGGTCCATATACACTATGGAGTAGTATGCCTCCATCAGAAAGGACGAATACCCAACTTTTGTATCAACATGGACGAAACTGGAAGAGATTATGCTGAGTGAAATCAGTAAAGCAGAGAGAGTCAATTATCATATGGTTTCAGTTATTTGTGGAGCATAACAAATAGCATGTAGTATGTGGGTAGTTCGAGAGGAGAAGGGAGTTGAGGGAAATTGGAAAGGGAGGTGAACCATCAGAGACAATGGACTCTGAAAAACAATCTGAGGATTTTGAAGGGGCGGGGGGTGGGAGGTCGGGGTACCAGGTAGTGGGTATTATAGAGGGCATGGGTTGCATGGAGCACTGGGTATGATGCAAAAATAATGAATACTGTTATGCTGAAAATAAACAATAAATTAAAAAAAAAGAGTAACCTGATCCTCTAAATAAATAAATTTAAAAAAAAACAGTTTTATTTCAATAAGTTAAGCAACCTAGATGAAATGGATGCATTCCTGGAAAACTATAAACTTGTAAGACTAAACCAAGAATAAATTGACAACCTGAATAGACCAATATATAGTAATGAGATTGAAGCAGTGATCAAAAACCTCCCAAAAAACAAGACCCCAAGAACTGAAGGATTCCCTGCGGAATTCTACCAAACTTTCAAAGAAGAAATAACAACTATTCTCCTGAAGCCTCTTCAAAAAATTGAAGCAGAAGGAAAACTTCAAGGCTCTTTTTATGCATCCAGCATTACCCTGATCAACAAACCAGGAAAAGACCCCACCAAAAAGGAGAATTTCAGACCAATATCACTGATGAATATGGATGCTAAGATTCTCAATAATATACTAGAAAATAGGATCCAACAGCCCATTGAAAAGATTATCCACCATGACCAGGTGGGATTCATCCCTGGTTTGCAAGTGTGGTTCAACATTTGCAAATCAATAAATGTGATAGAACAAATCAGTAAGAGAACAGAGCAGAACCACAGGGTCCTCTCAATTGATGCAGAAAAAGCATTTGACAAAATCCAGGATCTGTGCTGATTAAAATGCTTCAAAGTATAGGGATAGAGGAAACATTCCTCTACTTCATAAAGTCTATCTATGAAAACCCACAGCAAATATCTTCCTCAATGGGAGAAACCTGACAGCCTTTTCATTGAGATCAGGAACATGATGAGGTTGCCCACTCTCACCACTCTTGTTCAACATAGTATTAGAAGTCCTAGCAACAGCAATCAGAAAACAAAGAGAAATAAAAGGCATTCAAATTGGCAATGAGGAAGTCAAACTCTCTCTCTTCCAAGATGACATGATTCTTTATACGGAAAACCCAAAAGACTCCACCCACAAACAACCAAAACTCATACAGAAATTCAGTAATGTGTCAGGATACAAAGTCAATGTACAGAAATCAGTTGCTTTCTTATACAATAACAATGAAAATACAGAAAGGGAAATTAGAGAATTTATTCCAATTACTAAAACCAAGAACCATAAGATATCTGGGAATAAACCTAACCAAAGACGTAAAGGATCTGAACTCGAGAAACTAAGGAATACTCATGAAAGAAAGTGAAGAAGACACAAAAAGATGGAAGACCATTCCATGCTCATGGATAGGAAAAAATAATTTTTTAAAAATTTTCTATATCGCCTAAAGCCATCTCTAATTTCAATGACATTTTGATAAAAATTCCGCTGGCATTTTTCAGAGATGGAGGAAATAATCCTAAAATTTGTATGAAATCAGAAGAGACCCTGTATTGCTAAGGAAATGTGAAAAAGAAAATCAAAACTGAGAGCATCATGTTGCCTGATTTCAAGCTTTATTAAAAAGCTGTGATCACCAAGGCAGCATGGTACTGGCATAAAAACAGACACATAGACCAGTGGAACAGAGTAGAGAGCCCAGGTAAAGACCCTCAATTCTGTGGTCAAATAATCTTTGAAAAAGCTGGAAAAAATATACAGTGGGAAAAAGAAAGTCTCTTCAATCAATGGTGCTGGGAAAATTGGACCGCTATGTCTAGAAGAATGAAACTCGACCATTCTCTTACACACAATAATAAAATTGAAATGGATAAAAGACCTCAACATGAGGCAGGAATCTATCATAATTCTAGAGGAGAACATAGGCAGTAAACTCTTCAATGACAGCCACAGCAACTTCTTTCAAAATATGTCTCCATAGTGTATATGATCCACATCTTCCTTATCCATTCATATGTTGAAGGGCATCTTGGTTCTTTCCACAGTTTGGTGAACATGACCATTGCTGCTATAAACATTGGGATACAGATGGCCTTCTTTTCACGACATCTGTATCGTTGGGGTCAGTACCCAGTAGTGCAATGGCAGGGTCATAGGGAAGCTCTATTTTAAATTTCTTGAGGGATCTCTACACTGTTCTCCAAAAAGGCTGAACAAACTTGCATTCCCACCAACAGTGTAAGAGGGCTCCCTTTTCTCCACATCTTCTCCAACACATGTTGTTTCTGTCTTGCTAATTTTGGCCATTCTAAGGTGGTATCTCAATGTGGTTTTAATTTGAATCTCCCTGAGGGCTAGTGATGATGAACATTTTCTCATGTGTCTGATAGCCATTTGTATGTCTTCATTGGAGAAGTGTCTGTTCATATCTTCTGCCCATCTTTTATATGATTGTCTGTTTTGTGTGTGTTGAGTTTGAGCAGTTCTTTATAGATCCTGGATATCAACCTTTGTCTGTACTGAAAAACAATCTGAGGGTTTTGAAGGGGAGGGGGGGTGGGAGGTTGGGGGATCCAGGTGGTGGGTATTAGAGAGGGCACAGATTGCATAGAGCACTGAGTGTGGTGCAAAAACAATGAATAATGTTATGCTGAAAAGAAATTTTTAAAAAAGTCTCCAAAGGCATTGAAAACAAAAGCAAAAATGAATTTTTGAGACTTTCAAGATAAAAAGCTTCTATACAGCAAAGGAAACAGTCAACAAACCAAAGATGCAACCCACGGAATGGGAGAAGATATTTGCAAATGAAAATACAGACAAAACACTAATATCTAGGATCTATAAAGAACTCCTCAAACTGAACAACCACTAAACAGATAATCATGTCAAAAAATGGGCAGAAGTCATGAAGAGACACTTCTCCAGTGAAGACATACAAATGGCTAATACATACATGAAGACATTAGGGAGATTCAAATCAAAACCACATTGATATACCACCTTACACCAGTTAGAATGACCAAAATTAATAAGACAGTAAACAACAAGTGTTGGAGAGGATGTGGACAAAGGGCACCCTCTTACACTGTTGGTCATAATGGAAGTTGGATAGTATTCCATTGTGTATATATACCACATCTTCTTGATCCATTCATCTGTTGATGGACATCTAGGTTCTTTCCATAGTTTGGCTATTGGGGCTTAAGTGGGTAGGAGAAGAATAAATGAAACAAGATGGGATTGGGAGGGAGACAAACCATAAGTGACTCTTAATCTCACAAAACAAACTGAGGGTTGCTGGGAGGAGGGGGTTTGGGAGAAGGGGGTGGGATTATGGACACTGGGGAGGGTATGTGCTTTGGTGAGTGCTGTGAAGTGTGTAAACCTGGTGATTCACAGACCTGTACCCCTGGGGATAAAAACATATGTTTATAAAAAATAAAAAATTAAAAAAAAATAATGGAAGTTGGTATAGTACTTTGTAAAACAATATGAAGATTCCTTAAGAATTTGAAAATAGAACCTCTCCATGACCCTGAAATTGAACCACTGGGTATTTACTGCAAAGATACAGATGCAGTGGGAAAAAGGGCCATCTGTACCCCAACATTCATAGCAGCAATGGCCATAGACGCCAAACTGTGGAAAGAACCAAGATGCCCTTCAACAGACGAATGGATAAGGAAGATGTGCTCCATATACACTAAGGAGTATTATGCCTCTATCAGAAAGGTTGAAATCCCAACTTTGTATCACGGATGAGACTGAAAGAGAGTATGCTGAGTGAAATAAGTCAAGCAGAGAGAGTCAATTATCATATGGTTTCGCTTATTTGTGAAGCATTAGAAATAACATGGAGATCATGGGAAGACTGAGAGGACAAGTGAGTTGGGGGGAAATTGGAGAAGGAGATGAATCATGAGAGACTATTAACTATGAAAATCAATCTAAGGGTTTGGAGGGGCATGGGTGAGGTTTTGGTGAGCCTGCTGGTGGGTGTTATGGAGTGCACATATTGCAAGGAGCACTGAGTGTGGTACAGAAACAATGAATTCTGGAACACTGTAAAGAAATTTTAAAAATAAATAAAAATTTAAAAAAATAGAAAATAGAAGGAGAGGTTAAAGAGCTTCCAGGACAAAAAAAAAAAAAAAAAAAAAAAAAAAAAAAAAAAAAAGAATTTGTAAATACCAACCAGCTCTACAGCAAATATAGAAAGGGGTCCTCTAAACAAAGAGAGATCCTAATAGTAGTAGAGCAGATTGGAACAGAGACAATATACAGTAACAGTCACCTTACAGACAATAAAATGGCACTAAATTCATATTTCTCAATGGTTACCCTGAATGTGAATAGGATAAATGTCCCCAAGCAAAAGACACACTGTATCAGAATGGATTAAAAAAAAATCAATATGCTGTCTACAAGAAACTCATTTTAGACCCAAAGACACTTCCAGATTTAAAGTGAGGGGGTGGAAAACAATTTACCATGCTAATAGACACCGAAGGAAAGCTGGGGTGGCAATCCATATATCAGATAAACTATATTTTAAGCCAAAGACTATAATAAGAGATCAGGAAGGACACTCTGTCAAACTCAAAGTGTCTCTCCAACAAGAAGATCTAACAATTTTAAATATCTATGCCCCTAACATGGGATCAGCCAACTATATAAACCAGTTAGTAACAAAATAAAAAAAAAAACATTGAAAACAATACAATAATAGTAGGGGACTTTAACACCCCCCCTCACTGAAGTGGATAGATCATCCAAGCAAAAGATCAACAAGGAAATACAGGCCTTAAATGACACACTGGACCAGATGGACATCACAGATATATTCAGAACATTCCATCCCAAAGCAACAGAATACTCATTGTTCTATAGTACACATGGAAATTTCTGAAGAATAGATTACATCCTAGGTCACAAATCAGATCTCAACCTGTACCAAAAGGTTGGGATCATTCCCTGCATATTTTCAGACCATAATGCTCTGAAGCTAGAACTCAATCACAAGAGGAAACTTGGAAAGTATCCAAATACATGGAAGCTAAAGAGCATCCTACCGAATAATGAATGGGTCAACCAGGAAATTAAAAGAGAATTTAAAAATTTCATGGAACCAAATCATAATGAAAACACAATGGTTCAAAATCTGTGGGACACAGCAAAGGCAGTCCTGAGAGGAAAATATACAGCAGTACAAACCTTTCTCAATCAAAAGCTTCTGCACAGCAAAGGAAACAATAAAAAAAAAAAAAAAGAAGCAACCCACAGAATGGGAGAAGATATTTGCAAATGACAGTACAGACAAAAGGTTGATATCCAGGATCTATAATAAACTCCTCAAACTCAACACACACAAAACAGACAATCATATCAAAAAAAAAAAAAATGGGCAGAAGATATGAACAGACTCTTCTCCAATCAAGACATACAAATGGCTATCAGACACATGAAAAAATGTTCATCATCATTAGCCCTCAGGGAGATTCAAATTAAAACCACATTGAGACATCACCTTACACCAGTTAGAATGGCCAAAATTAACAAAACAGGAAACAACATGTGTTGGAGAGGATGTGGAGAAAGGGGAACCCTCTTACACTGTTGGTGGGAATGCAAGTTGGTGCAGCCTTTTTAGAGAACAGTGTGGAGATTCCTCAAGAAATTAAAAATAGAGCTTCCCTATGACCCTGCAATTGCACTCCTGCGTATTTACCCCAAGGATACAGATGTCGTGAAAAGAAAGGCCATCTGTACCCCAGTGTTTATATCAGCAATGGCCACGGTCACCAAACTATGGAAAGAACCAAGATGCCCTTTAACAGATGAATGGATAAGGAAGATGTGGTCCATATACACTATGGAGTATTATGCCTCCATCAGAAAGGATGAATACCCAACTTTTGTAGCAACATGGACGGGACTGGAAGAGATTATGCTGAGTGAAATCAGTCAAGCAGAGAGAGTCAATTATCATATGGTTTCACTTATTTGTGGAGCATAACAAATATCATGGAGGAGAAGGAGTGTTAGAGAGGAGAAGGGAGTTGGGGTAAATTGGAAGGGGAGGTGAATCATGAGAGACTATGGACTCTGAAAAACAATCTGAGGGGTTTGAAGTGGCGGGGGGTGGGAGGTTGGGGTACCAGGTGGTTTGTATTATAGAGGGCACGGATTGTATGGAGCACTGGGTGTGGTGAAAAAATAATGAATACTGTTTTTCTGAAAATAAATAAATTGAAAAAAAAAAAGAAACAACAAAGATCTCAAATATACAACCTAACCCTACACCTAAAGGAGCTGAAGAAAGAAAAACAAAGAAATCCTAAACCCAGCAGGAGAAGAGAAATAATAAAGATTGGAGCAGAAATCAATGAAATAGAAACAATAAATAAATAAATAAATAAATAAAACCAATAAAAAATCAATGAAACTAGGAGCTGGTTCTTTGAAATAATTAATAAGATTGATAAAACCCTGGCCTCTTTCAATAAGAAAAGAGATAGGACCCAAAATAAATAAAATCATGAATGGAAGAGGAGAGATCACAACCAACACCAAAGAAATACAAATAATTAAAAGAACGTATTATGAGCAACTATGGACAAGCAAATTTGACAACTTGAAAGAAATGGAGGCATTCCTAAAACCTTCCTGAACCAGGAAGAAATAGAAAACCTGAATAGGCCCATAACCAGTAAGGAGACTGAAACATTCATCAAAAAAATCTCCCCAAAACAAGAGCTCAGAGCCAGGTGGCTTCCCAGGGGAATTCTACCAAACATTTAAAAGAATTAATTCCTATTCTCCTGAAATTGTTCCAAAAAAAGTAGAAATATAAGAAAAATTTCCAAACTCATTTTATGAGGCTAGCGTTACCTGATCTCAAAACCAAAGACCCCATCAAAAAAGAGAATTATACACCAATATCCAATTATACGCCAATATCCTTGATGAACACAGATACCAAAATTCTCACCAAAATACTAGCCAGTAGGATCCAACAATACATTAGAAGGATTATTTACCACGACCAAGTGGGATTTATTCCTGGGCTGCAAGATTGGTTCAACATTCACAAATCAATCAATGTGATACAGTACATTAATAAAAGAAAGAATAAGAACCATATGATACTCTCAATAGATGCTGGAAAAGCATTTGACAAAATAGAACATTCTTCTTAATCAAAGCTCTTCAAAGTGTAGGGATAGAGGGTACATACCTCATCATCAAAGCCACAGTGAATATCATTCTCAATGGAGAAAAACTGAGAGCTTTTCCACTTAGGTCAGAAACATGGCAGGGACGTTTATTATTACCACTGCTAATCAATACAGTACTAGAAGTCAGTATCAGCAGTCAGACAACAAAAAGAAATTAAAGGCATCCAAATCGGCAAAGAAGCCAAACTCTCACTCTTTGCAGATAATATGATACTTTATGTGGAAAACCCCAAAGACTCCACTCCAAATCTGCTAGAACTTGTACAGGAATTCAGTAAAACATCAGGATATAAAATCAATACACATAAATTAGTTGCATTTCTATACACCAACAAGACAGAAGAAAGAGAAATTAAGGAGTCTATTCCATTTACAACTGCATTCAAAATCATAAGATACCTAGGAATAAACCTAACTAAAGAGGCAAAGAATCCATACTCAGAAAACTATAAAGTACTCATGAAAGAAATTGAAGAAGACACAAAGAAATGGAAAAATGTTCCACAAATATTGTGAAAATGTCTATGCTACCTAAAGCAATCTACACATTTAATGCAATCCTTATCAAAATGCCATCAATTTTATTCAAAGAAATGGAACAAATAATCCTAAAATTTATATGAAACAAGGAAAGACCTCGAATAGCCTGAGCAATGTTGAAAAAGAAAGCCAAAGTTGATGGCATCAGAATTCCAGACTTCAAGCTCTATTACAAAGCTGTCATCATCAAGACAGTATGGTACTGGCACAAAAACAGACACATGGATCAGTGGAACAGAATAGAGAGCCCAGAAATAGACCTTCAACTCTATGGTCAACTTATCTTTGACAAAGCAGGAAAGAATGACCAATGGAAAAAAAAAGACCGTCTCTTCAACAAATGGTGTTGGGAAAATTGGACAGCCACATGCAGAGAAATGAAACTGGACAATTTCCTTACACCACACACAAAAATAGACTCCAAATGGATGAAAGCCCTCAAGGTGAGAAAGTAATACATCAAAATCCTTGAGGAGGACTCAGGCAACAACCTCTTCGACCTCAGCTGCAGCAACTTTTTCCTAGGAAACATAGCCAAAGGCAAGGGAAGCAAGGGCAAAAATGAACTATTGGGACTTCATCAAGATCAAAATCTTTTGCACAGCAAAGGAAACAGTCAACAAAACCAGAAGACAACTGACAGAATGGGAGAAGATATTTGCAAATAACATATCAGATAAACGACTTGTGTCCAAAATCTATAAAGAACTTAGCAAACTCACCACCCAAAGAACAAATAATCCAATCAAGAAATGGGCAGAGGACATGAAGAGACATTTCTGCAAAGAGGACATCCAGATGGCCGACAGATACATGTAAAAGTGCTCTACTTCACTCGGGATCAGGGAAATACAAATCAAAACCACAGTGAGATACCACCTCACACCAGTCAGAATGGCTAAAATTAAGAAGTCAAAAAATGACAGATGCTGGCAAGGATGCAGAGAAAGGGGAACCCTCCTATGCTGTTGGTGGGAATTCAAGCTGGTGCAACCACTCTGGAAAACAGCATGTAGGTTCCTCAAAAAATTGAAAATAGAGCTAACCTATGATTGAGCAATTGCACTACAGGGTATTTTCCCTAAAGATAGAAATGTAATGATCCAAAGGAGCACTTGCACCTGAATGTTTATAGCAACAACGTGCACAATAGCCAAACTATGGAAAGAACCTAGATGTTCATCAACAGATGAGTGGATAAAGAAGAGGTGGTATATATACCACCTGTGGTATATACACCATGGAATACTACACAATGGAATACTACACAACTATCAAAAGAAATAAAATCTTGCCTTTTGCAATGATGTGGTTGGAACTAGAGGGTATTATGCTGAGCAAAATAAGTTAATCAGAGAAAGACAATTATCATATGATCATATATATATGTATATATACATATACACACACACACACACACACACACAAAAATGGAATACTATGCAACCATCAAAAGAAATGAAATATTGCCTTTTGCAATGATGTGGATGGAACTAGAGGGTATTATGATGAGCGAAATAAGTCAATCAGAGAAAGAAAATTATCATATGAACTCCCTGATATGAAGAGCTTGAGAGGCAACATGGGGTGTTTGGGGGTTAGGGAAGGAAAAAATGAAACAAGATGTGATTGCGAGGGAGACAAGCCATGAGACACTCTTAATCTCACAAAACAAACTGAGAAACTGAGAGTTCCTGGGGGAAGGGGTGTAGGGGGAGGGTGGTTGAGTTATGGACATTGGGGAGGGTATGTGCTATGGTGAATGCTGTGAAGTGTGTAAACCTGGCGATTCACAGACCTGTACCCCTGGGGATAAAAATATATGTTTATAAAAAAAAAATACTGGAATGTTTTAGGGTTGTGTGACTAATGTCCAGTATGACATAGAAGAAATATTGGAACACAGAGCTTATTAGAACAAAGTGATTCCTTAGCCATTTCTGTAGTTTTCAGGGAGAACAAGCCATCTCTCTTCTCTTCCAGAATTTTTTTTTTTGTATCTATGTGCCTTGAATTCCCTCCATCTACTCTGTGATTGATTGCTTCCTGATACTAGCCCAAATATGCCATCATTGGGCAATTTTCGATAATCTACAACCACCAATCCCTACCAGCCATATCATTACCAAGGCTCTTCCCCCAAAGAAATAGATAATTTTAGCCATGGTTGATGTTGTGGTGGGAGTGGGGAGATGAATCATTAAAATGAATCACACTAGGCACTGGGGTGGCTCAGTTGGTTAAGTGTCTGCCTTTGTCTCAGGTCATGACCCCAGGGTGTTGGAATCAAGCCCACTTTGGGCTCTCTGCTCAGTGGGGATCCTTCTTCTCCCAATATCCCTGTCCCCCACTGAGGATCCCTCTCTCTCACTCTCTTTGCCAAATAAATAAAATCTTAAAAAAATGCAAATAAAATGAATTGCACTAAGGCATAAATAACTAAGATTCCACTTCATACCTCCCCAAAACTCTTCCATTTTTGACAAATAGTCCAATACCTCACAAAATAATAATTATCTGGTGGTTGAACTCTAGGAAAGGTAAGTTTCACTTTATGTGCATTAATCTTATCTGGTTAAATAAAAGATTAAGAACTACAAATGAGATTTCAAGAATTCACCTGAGTGTTGACCGTATTTTCTTACCTCATAGTCACCTGATCCAAATTTAGATAAACATTCCTTTACAGTAAAGATGAACTTAATGAAACAAAATTAACTCTTAAGCTAAATGCTAGCTTTTTTCTAGGAAATAATGAACCATATTTATATAACCAGTGTAGACTCCTTTTGGAAGGGATTTTAATCATTAGAAAATATAGGCTGTTGATTCACTTGAGGAGCTATATAATCCTGTTTGAGTAATTTCGTATTCTCTGGGTCTTTTTCCTCATTAGTGAAATGATGACGTTGAACTAGACTTACGATGTTGGGGATCACAGGAATGTCTGATCTGTATTACTTGTGAGCTCGTGAAATACAAACGTTTTCTTAAAAAAATGCACTAGCTAAGTCATACAAGCTTCTTTTTTTTAAATTTATTCTTTATTTTCAGCATAACAGTATTTATTATTTTTGCACCACACCCAGTGCTCCATGCAATCCGTGCCCTCTGTAATACCCACCACCTGGTACCCCGACCTCCCACCCCCTGCCCCATCAAAAGCCTCAGATTGTTTTTCAGGGTCCATAGTCTCTCATGGTTCACCTCTCCTTCCAATTTCCGCCAACTCCCTTCTCCTCTCTAACTCCCCATGTCCTCCATGCTATTTGTTATGCTCCACAAATAAGTGAAACCATATGATAATTGACTCTCCCTGCTTGACTTATTTCATATACAAGCTTCTCTTGACAGAGCATTCAATAGATAATCACAGCATCCTTCTTTAGTCAACAGAAAATACCATTGATTTAAAATGACTAAAGAACACCTGAACTTATGACAACAAATAAAATATTTTAAAGTAGTAAAAACAATGTAATACAATCATAAAATTGTTTACCAAATACATATTTTCTAATTCTTGTATTTGTATTTTTGCTTTCTATTTGAAAGGTGAACACCAAAACGGTTTCTTCTGTTTCATGTTACAAAGTTAAAACACATTCAACAAAAGCTAGATAGAGTTTGTGTAGTGTGATACATGCAGCTAGGCAGTTGCAGTGCTCTCAGGATGACTCTAAAACAACTTGAAGATTTTTATGGAGTTGGCTAAGTAGCATGTCCCAGGAGTTAAACTGAGTCATGATTTTGACCAGATTAGATTTCAGATGACAAAAAAAAAAAAAAAGAGGACCAATCCTGAAAGGAAGAAGTTTCTTTCTTAAATCTTGTGCTGGCAACTTTTCCTTTTTTAAAATATTAATTAATTTATTTTTACTTAAATTCAATTAGTCAACATATAGTACCATCATTAGTTTTTTATATGTTCAATTGTTCATTAGTTGAGTGTAATATTCAGTGCTCATCACATCACGTGGCCTCCATAATTCCCAACACTGAGTTATCCCACTCCCTCCCCTCACTTCCCTTTTTGCAACCCTCAGTTTGGCAAATTTTCCTTTTAACAGTTCATCAGTACCCCTCATTCCAGACCTTTTATTCATGAAACTGCTTTACTTTTTATAGAATTCAATTGAATCCATTCTTGAAAGATTTATCTAACCTAAACCCTAATTAACAGTATTTGCTTCTAAATGCCTTTTCTTCTTTTTAAGCTTTTATTATAACTCCAGTATTGTTAACACACTGTATTATGTTAGTTTCCTATTCAACAATTCTGTGCATTATCAAGTGTTTACCATGACAAATGTACTCTTTAATCTCCAACACCTATTTCACTCCCGCCACCTCCCCTTTCATAATGCCCAGCTTGATCTCCTTAGTTAAGAGTCTGTTCCTTGATTTGGCTTTCTCTCTCTCTCTCCCTCTCTCTCTCCCTTTTTTTTTTTTTTTGTCCATTTGTTTTGTTTCCTAAATTCCACACATGAGTGAAATCATATGGTATTTTTCTTTATCTGACTGGCTTATATCATTTAACATTACACTCTTTAGCTCCATCCATGTTGTTGTAAATGGTAAGATTTCATTCTTTTTAATAGTTGAATAAAGTGCATATATATATATATATATATATATATATATATAGTGTCTACATAATATATTATATAGACACATAATATATATCTTCCTCTTTATCCATTCATCTACCAATGGACATTTGAGCTGCTTTCATAATTTGTGTATTATAAATAATGCAACTATAGACATAGAGGTAATTGTATCCTTTTGAATTAGTATTTTTGTATTTCTGGGTAAATACCCAGTAGTGCAATTTCTGGGTAGTTGGGTACCCCTATTTTTAACTTTTTGAGGAACCTAGATACTGTTTTCCACAGTGGTTGCATGAGTTTACATTGCCACCAAACCTCAAATACCCAAAGCAATCTTGAAAAAGCAAAGCAAAGTTGGCGGCATCCCAATTCCAGACTTCAAGTTATACTATAAATCTGTAGTAATCAAAATAGTATGGTACTGGCAAAAAACAAAAACAAAAACAAAGACAAAAACAACAAGAACAAAAAAAACCACATAGATCAATGGAACACAATTTAAAAAATCCCAAAAAGAAACCCACAGTTATATCATCAATTAATCTTTGACAAAACAAGAAACAATATTCAATGGGAAAAAAAGTCTCCTGGCACCCGGGTGTCTCAGAGGGTTAAATAAAGCCTCTGCCTTTGGCTCAGGTCGTGATCCCAGGGTCCTGAGATCGAGCCCTGCATTGGGCTCTCTGCTTAGCAGGGAGCCTGTTTCCTCCTCTCTCTCTCTGCCTGTCTTTCTGCCTACTTGTGATCTCTGTCTGTCAATTAAATAAACAACATCTTAAAAAAAAAGAAAGACAGTCTCTTCAACAAATAGTGTTGGGGAAACTGGTCAGGTACATGTGGAAGAATGAAACTGGATCACTTTTTATAAAAAAGAAATAGAAAAATTTGAACAGAACAATTACCAGCAATAAATTTGAATAAAAAATCTCCCAACAAAAAACAACCCAGGATTAGATGGCTTCACAGGAGAACTCTACTAAATATTCATTCACTCATTCATTCATTCATTCATTCACTTATAGAGGACACACAAATACTTTACTGCTCACCTTTCACACAAAACACACTTCCAATTTTCTTTTACGGTTTGACAGTGTTTATGTATACAAATCCCACCAAGAAGCTTCATGTAGATTTCAGTAAGTAAATGTAAAACATCAACTCAGCCAGGCTTTTTTTTTTTTTTCCCCAGCAATAATAAAGGACCTCTTGAACTAAGCAAAAATCCATCCTCTTACTTGGTAGTATATTTCTTCCATTACAAAAATGTGTTCTGGCCAAAGCAAACTAACTTATATTTGCTGAGCCAGTGGCATAAACTCATGAATAAAACAAATTTCAGTTTGCTGTTTCTTCTAACAGATTTCATGTAAAGATAAGGTTTAAGGAGGATTTTGTTTTGAGTGGATACATGTCAGTTTGAGTTGTTATACTATATAAATGCCTACAGGTACTGTACATTCATGAAATAGTTTGCTTTTAGAATCCTTATGGATTTTGGCCATGTTCAAGGTTTTCAGAGTCGAGCATATGATACACTATCCCATTATATGGACAAACCTACTGAATGTGCTATCTGCATAAAAGCTCATTTAATAGGAACTGACCTGAAATCTATCATAAAACAAATGTGGCATCATGTCTCTGAATAAAAAGCCAGTCAGAGCAGAACTGTGTTTGGAAAATAGGCATTAGAATACGTTAAGGAAAACATATATAAATGGATTGTTTGAGGAAGTTTCCTAGGTGTAAACCTAAAAAAAATCTAGGTGAATCCTCATTTCCAAAACTTCTTTTTGAAAACTACTTATTCAAGTAATCTCTTCCTAAAAAATGCATATTCTGACTGTGGAATTAATCTACTGATCAATTAAAGGAAGTTTTGATTGCCTTTTTAAAAGTTCTTTATATAAAAGAGAGATGTTAAGTAAGTTTATCAAACTGTGTTACATAAATCCTTAAAAAAAAAAAAGTAAACCCAGCAACAGAATTGAGTGATGACCTATAAATACTTATGCCAAGCAAGGATCTGCCTTCCACCTGTGGTCTCACATTAATTCTAAATTGATGCTGGGCTCAGGATTCTGAAACTAAGTTTCTATTACTTGAGCTCTAGCAAAGTGTAAGGTTCTGTGGCCTCAATTTGCATTTCTTTCCTCTCTAAATCCAGAATGATTATACTAATAAACTCCATGCTGAACACACTGTTCAAATTGTTCCCCTTGGTGATAATTCTGGCTCTACATTCCTCCCCAACCTCCTCCCTGGCCTCCACATCCACCTTGGCCTCTGTGACCACCTCTCCCTCCACGACTACTGCCTTGATCATTATGGCGCTCACTGTCTTGGTATCTATTGTCCTGCTGGCATCCATCACACTGGTATCTACTTTCTGCTTATATAGATGTTTGGAAGTCACCATAACCACCACCTTGATAGCTACCACTGTGGCCACCATGATAGGCACCTGGATGGAAACCAGAATCTCAATAAAAACCATCTTGGTAGCCACCTCTTTCTCCACTCCTTCTACCTGTCCAGGCACTTTGATGCTTATTTCATTTTCTTCCCCTATGGCTACCATGGTCATAGCCACCACATTCCTCTCTCTCCTCCTTTTTCATGACATACTTGATCTCCATATGAGGAATTTTTATAACCATCTATCCCTCCTCCTTAGCCTCCTACTTGCTGCTAGGGGCCATCTTACCTTTTCCAACATGATGGCATCTCTGGAAGTGGAGGTCTACCTCCTCTGTCAGGTTCCCTGCCCATCAATACTTTATTGATGGCACAGGCAGTCTTTTCTCTTAGAGAGTCACTGCTTGTCCTTAAAATCTTCAACGTGTCTTATCTTGCAGTCAAAATATTAGCAACAGAAGTAGTACTTTTAGGAGAAAAAATTGAGCTTTTTGTCTGGTAGACCTTTGCTGATTTTTCTATTAGCTCTGTCAGACCATTCAAAAGACTGGACACTGACATGCAAATGTTTTTTTAGAAGCTTTCTCTGAACTGCATATTCATTGGCTATGGCTTTGTTAATTGATTCTATCTTTTCCCAGTGGGTGGTCCAATTGACCTCTTCAATAAAGTTTTTCCCACATGATAGGAAAGAACTTTTGTTTATGTCTCCCTTAATTTTTTTTTTTAATCACACAGAAGAAATAGAATATAGTTGTATTGGCTGGAGGTTTGGACATTCGTAGATATATATATATATATATATATATATATATATATATATATATATATATATGCCTTTCAACACTTGAAAGACCTCACTACTGCCTCCTTCTTGAGCTTTTTTGGAAGAATAGTCACACAGAGTATTCTGGTAGCTTTTAGTTCTGAGATGAGGTATGTAAGCAAAAGGAGGCAATTCTTCTGAGGCACTTGGTCACATCTGCAGATGTTAATGATAGATATGGACAGTTCATCTTGCCTAGTAGCCCACTCACCCCTAGGTGGAATTCTTCAGCTTCACTCAGGCTGTTAGTTGTTTGCACATTTTCCTCTAGTTTACAAAACACTCTTAATTCAGAATCCAGTTAAGCACAGAGTTTGGCAAAATCTGCCAGAGACAGAGCACCATCTTCCAAAAATGGACACTTTATTACCTAGATCTTCCAATGACTCCAAAATGTCAGTCTCCATGAGGTCACCACAATCAAATGTGACTTATTCCTGGGCTGAGAGGGTGGTTCAGTATTCACAAATCAATCAACATGATACACCACATTAATAAAAGAAAATATATGAACTGTATGATCCTTTTAATAGATGCAGAAAAAAGCATTTGACAAGTAAAACACCCATTCATGATAAAAAACCTACAGCAAATTAGAAATAGAGGGAACAAGTTTCAACATAACAAAGGCCATAAATGAAAAACCCACAGCTAATATCAATGTGGAAAGTTTGAAAGATTTTCCTCTATAGTCAGGAACAAGGCAGGGATGACCATACTCACTAGTGCTATTTTTTTTACCTTTTTTTTTATTAACTCATTTATTTTCAGAAAAACAGTTTTCATTATTTTTTCACCACACCCAGTGCTCCATGCAACCCGTGCCCTCTATAATACCCACCACCTGGTACCACAACCTCCCACCCACCCCCCGCCACTTCAAACCCCTTAGATTGTTTTTCAGAGTCCATAGTCTCTCATGATTCACCTCCTCTTCCAATTTACCCAACTCCCTTCTCCTCTCTAACACCCCTTGTCCTCCATATTTGTTGTGCTCCACAAATAAGTGAAACCGTATGATAATTGACTCTCTCTGCTTGACTGATTTCACTCAGCATAATCTCTTCCAGTCCAGTCCATGTTGCTACAAAAGTTGGGTATTCATCCTTTCTGATAGAGGCATAATACTCCATAGTGTATATGGATCACATCTTCCTTATCCACTCATCCATTGAAGGGCATCTCACTAGTGTTATTTAATGTAGTAGTGGAAGTCCTAAATTCAGCCAATAGACAACACAAAAAAATAAAAGACATATGAACCAGCAAAGAAGAAGTAGAGTTTTCACTATTTGCAGATGATGTGGTACTCTGTAAAAAGCTCTAAGACTCCACTAAAAAGTTGCTAGAACTGATACACAAGTTCAGTAAAGTTTAGTAAAAAATAGAAAATCAATGTACAATCATCTATTGCATTTCTGTACACCAATAATGAAACATCAGAAAGAGAAATAAAGGCATTGATCTCATTTACAATTGTACTCCAAACCATAAGATACCTAGGAATAAACCTAACCAAAGAGGTGAAGAATCTGTACTCTGAAAGCTATAAAACACTGATGAACAAAACTGAATATGGCACAAAGAAATGTAAGAAAAGAAAAAAGAAATGTAAAATATAGGAAGAACAAATATTGTTATAATGTCTATATTACCCAAAGTAATCTACACTTTTAAGGCACTATCGAGATTCCATCAACATTTTTCATAAGTTTGTTCTACAGAGCATTTGAAATGAGCCTCTCTTATTGATTGTTTTTATTGACCCAGACCCAGATTACTGGATTCTGTGGACTTCAGGATTAAAAAAAGAACAGTCTTGGTTATCATCATAATGATATGAACCAGTGTGATGGTGAAATGTGATGAAGCTCTAAAATAGAACTGTAGCTACTGTTTCAGCATTTATCACTCCATTCCTGACTTTGTCATCATATACTATGGGGGAAAAGGGGAAAGTAAAGAGACTGTTTTTTGCAAGGTAAGATATGTGGAGTAATTAATCTTCTGGGAGATATCAGAAGATAAACAGAAGTGAGAGGATACCTCCATAAGTTTGCTCCTGGAACGTGGTATAACACCAGAGCAGAAAATCGGAACCCTTAGAAATCTGCTCCAGTGATAGACACCCTTCTCTGAAGGGGCTCTGGAAATGAAAAGGCAGAATTCTAGGTAGGGCATTGTGGTCTTGGGATATGAGGAACCACAGAGGAAAAGAGGGTGCCTGAATGGGTCCAGCCTGAGCAATAGAGTCAGGAAGCATGTTATAGTCAGAGAGCCCAACAAGGAGCTCTCAGCTCTGATCACCATAAACCATGAGCCAGTCTAGTCAATAATTGATCTTTTCTTGAATCTGGAACCTGTGCCCAAAACTGGACAAAAAGTTTCAGGGAGGTAGTGGCCTGGAAGGACATTAGGGTGGCACCCAGACATGATTCAAGAGCTTTCGCTGCTTGCTCGAGTCCACTGTTGCTCAGAGTTTTGGACACAACTGCCGGTGGAACTCCCAGGCTCCTAGGACTGCCTCTGAAAGAGTTGCTCTGGGTGCACAACTCAGGAGACTGCAGCCCTTGGCAGTGCATACAGAAGAGGAGACTGTTAGTCCTGGAACATTATTAAAGAGGGAAGACTGAATTTTCTGCCCTGGGCCAGAGATTGGCAGGGCAAATTTTGCTCTGATCCTCTGAAAAGGCAAAGAAAGTCTGCAGGGAACAAAAGCCACAGAAAGGATGAGTATGTACTGAGCCTATCCCCTGACAAGGGTGGGGCAACTCTGTCCAGGCAGGATTACATGAGAACTAGCACAGCAGGCCCTTTCCCCAGAAAGTAGGCTGGAAGAACAAGTGGATGACAATCCTATGGGTCACAGAATCCTGTAAAATCCCAATGCCAGGGTAAAACAGTATATTGAGCTCTAGGTGTGGCCTCAAGACTTATTTTTCAGATAACATTTCCCTTTTCTTTCTTTTCTGTTTCTTATGCTTTTTCTCTCTTTTTTTTTAACTTCTCCTCATTTCAGCTAGATGTTTATTATATCAATTTATATCTCATAGTCGCATTTTAACATGTATTTTTAAACCTGTATTTTTATAGATAAGATTTATTTTAGTCACTTTTTCACTGAATTCAATTTTACCTTTATATATATACAATTCTTACCTTCCTTGTAATTTTGAGATGTAATGTACTTTAACAACAGACCAAAATACACCCAGGAACAGCTGAAACACCTGTTTTGTCCACACAGGGAGATTATAGTCCCCATTCCCCTACAGTCTTTTTAATTTTTTTTTAATTATTAGATTTTTTTTTAAATTAATTTTTTATTTTTTATAAACATATATTTTTATCCCAAGGGGTACAGGTCTGTAAATCACCAGGTTTACACACTTCACAGCACTCACCAAAGCACATACCCTCCCCAGTGTCCATAATTATTAGATTTTACTTTTGTGTTTCATTTTGGCTTTGTTTTTCATGGTGGCTTCTGATCACACCGGATTTTGCTAGCATGTTGTTGGGTCATTGTTGATATTTTGGACTCTGCTCATTCAATCAACCATCCCTCAACATAATGACTAGGAGGAGGAACTCTCAACAAAGAAAAGAAACAGAGACAATGTCCTCTGCCACAGAACTAATCGATATGGATATAAGCAAGATATCAGAGTTAGAATTCAGGAGAGCAATCATAAAGTTAATAGGTATATTTGAAAAGAGCATATTGCATGGAGCACTGGGTGTGGTGCATAAACAATGAATCTTGGAAAACTGAAAAAAATAAAATTAAACTGAGATGTTAAAAGGTAATGATTAAATATTAAAAAATGAAAAGAGCATTAGTGATGATATAAAATCTCTAAGAGCAGAAATGACACCTAATCAGGCCAAACTTAAAAATGCTATGTAGATGCAGTCTAAACTGGGTCCTCTAACAGTCAGGGTAAATGAGGCAGAAGAGAAATTAGTGATCTAGAAGATAAGCTGATGGAAAGGATTTAAGTTGAGGAAAACAGTGATAGGCTACTGGTAGCACATGAAAAAAGGCTTAGAGTGATTAATGATGCCATTAAACATTCCAATGTCAGAATTGTTGGAATCCCCAAGGGGATGGAAAGAGAGAGAGAGCTAGAAGGTATATTTGAGCATCATAGCTGAGAGCTTCTCTAATCTGGGGAAGGAAACAAGCATTCAACTCCAAGAGACAGAGAGGATCTCCCCAAAAATCAATAAAAATAGATCAACACCCTGAAATATAATAGTGGAACTTCAAATTTTAAAGCCAAAGAAACTATTCTAAGAGTAGCCAGGGAGAGGAGTTTCCTTACATAGGGAGGGTGGAACATCAGAATAACATCAGACATGTCCACAGAGACCTGGCAAACCAGAAAGGGCCGGCAGACATATTCAAGGTACTGAATGAGAAGAGCTTGCAAGCAAGAATACTTTATCCAACCAGGCTGTCATTCAGAATGGATGGATAGATAAAGAGATTTCAGGACAGGCAGAAATAGAAAGACTATGTGACCACCAAGCCAGCCCTGCAAGAAATATTAAGGGATACCATGTAAACAAAAAGAGACACCAAGAGTCACCTAGGCCAGAAAGAAACAGAGACTTTACAACAGAAACAGGGACTTTACAGGCAATACAACACTAAATTCAAATCTTTCAATAGTTATTCTGAATGTAAGTGAGCTGAATGCTCCAACTGAAAGACACAGGGTGGCAGATTGAATAAAAAAGCAGGATCTATCCATAGGCTGTCTTCAAGAGGATCACTTTGAACCTAAAAACACCTCCAGATTGAAAGTAAGGGGATGGAGAAATATTTACCACAATAATGGACATCAAAAGAAAGCTGGGGTAGCAATCCTCAGATCAGACAAATTAGATTTTAAACCAAAGACTGTAGTAAGAGATGCAGAGGGATATCATATCATATTTAAAGGGTCTATTCAACAAGAAGATCCAACAACTGTAAATATCTGCCCCCGACATGGAAGGAGTCAATTATATAAACCAATTGATAACTAAAATAAAGAAAAACATTGATAAGAACACATTAATTGTAGGACACCTCAACACTCCACTCACAACAATGGACAGATCCTCTAAGTAGATCAACAAAGAAACTAGAGCTTTGAAAGACACTTTGGACTAGATGGAGTTTGTAGACGTCTATACAGAACATTGCCTCCTAAAAAAAGAGGATACACATTCTTCTAGAACACACATGGAAATTTCTTCAGAATAGATCACATACTGGGTCACAAATTAGGTCTCAACTGACACCAAAAGATTGAGATTATTCCCTGCATTTCAGACCAGAGTGCTGTGAAACTGGTACTTAACCACATGAAGTTATTTGGGAGGAACTCAAACACTTGGAAGTTAAAGAATATCTTGCTAAAGAATAAATGGTTCGACCAAGAAATTAAAGAAAAACTTAAACAATTCATTAAACCAGTGGGAATGAAAGCACATCAGTTCAAAATCTATGGGATACTACAAAGGTGGTCCTCAGAGGGAAATACATAGTCACCCAAGCATCTCTCAAAAAATTAGAAAAATCCCAAATACACAAGCTAAACTTACACTTAAAGGACCTGGAGGAAGAATAACAAATAAAGCTGAAACTCAGCAGGAGAAGTGAAAGTGTAAAGATTAGGACAGAAATCAATGATATGGAAACCAGAAAAACAGTAGAACAGATCAATGAAAGTGGAAGATAGCTTTTTGAAAGAATTAATAAGATCGGTACAGACAAAAGGTTGATATCCAGGAATCTATAATGAACTCCTCAAACTCAACACACATGAAACAGGCAAACATCAAAAAATGGGCAGAAGATATGAACAGACACTTCTCCAATCAAGACATACAAATGGCTACCAGACACATGAAAAAATCTTCATCATCATTAGCCCTCAGGGAGATTCAAATTAAAACCACATTTAGATATCACCTTACACCAGTTAGAATGGCCAAAATTAGCAAGACAGGAAACAACATGTGTTGGAGAGGATGTGGAGAAAGGGGAACCCTCTTACACTGTTGGTGGGAATGCAAGTTGGTGCAGCCTCTTTGGAGAACAGTGTGGAGATTCCTCAAGGAATTAAAAATAGAACTTCCCTATGACCCTGCAATTGCACTCCTGGGTATTTACCCCAAGGATACAGATGTCATGAAAAGAAGGGCCATCTGTACCCCAATGTTTATAGCAGCAATGGCCATGGTCGCCAAACTGTGGAAAGAACCAAGATGCCCTTCAACGGACGAATGGATAAGGAAGATGTGGTCTATATACACTATGGAGTATTATGCCTCCATCAGAAAGGATGAATACCCAACTTTTGTAGCAACATGGACGGGACTGGAAGAGATGATGCTGAGTGAAATCAGTCAAGCAGAGAGAGTCAATTATCATATGGCTTCACTTATTTGTGGAGCATAAAAAATATGGAGGACAAAGGGTGTTAGAGAGGAGAAAGGAGTTGGGGTAAATTGGAAGGGGAGGTGAATCATGAGAGACTACGGACTCTGAAAAACAATCTGAGGGGTTTGAAGTGGTGGGGTGGTGGGAGGTTGGGGTACCAGGTGGTGGGTATTATAGAGGGCACGGATTGCATGGAGCACTGGGTGTGGTGAAAAAATAATAAATACTCTTTTTCTGAAAATAAATAAATTGAAAACATTTTAAAAAAGAACATTTAATAATATGTAAATGTTCTTCATAATATGCTAAGTGAAAAGAGAAGTTAGAAAATTGTATATGGAATGATTCCATTTTTGTTAAAAGAAGAATAAAGGATGTTTGCATGGAAGTAAAAAAAAAAAAAAAGAATTAATAAGATTGGAAAAGCACGGGCTAGACTTATCCAGAAGAGAAAGGACCCAAATCTATAAAATCATGAGTGAAAGTGGAGAGATCATGACTAATACTGAGTAAATAGAAACAAAAATTAAAAGTTTTTTTTACCAGGAACTGTATGTCAACAATTAAGCAACCTGGAAGAAATGGATGCATTCCTGGAAACTTATAAACTACTAAACTGAAACAAGAATAGACAATCTCAACAGACTAATAACCAGCAAGGAAATTGAAGGAGTCATCAAAAACCTCCCCAACACCAAGAGCCTAAGACCAGATGGCTTCCAAATGGAATTCTACCAAATATTTGAAGAAGAAATAATACCTACTCTACAGAAACTGTTTCAAAAAAAAAAAAATTGAAATTGAAGGGGAACTTCCTGTCTCATCCTATGGGGCCAGCATTACCCTGATCCCAAAAACAGACAAAGACCCCATCAAAAAGAATTACAAACCAATATCCCTGATGCTAAAATACTCAATAAGATCCTAAGCAGTACGATCCAACAGTCTGTTAAAAGGATTATTCACCATGACCAGATGGAATTTTTTCTTGGGATGTAAGTGTGGTTCAATAATTGCAAATAATCAAAGTGATAAATTGCGTAAATAAAAGAAGTAAGAACCATATGATCCTCTCAATTGACAGACAATGTATTTGACAAAATACAGCATCCTTTCCTGATTAACACTCTTCAAAGTATAGGGATAGAGGGAATATACCTCAATATCACAAAAGCCATCTGTGAAAAGCTCACAGCAAATATCATTCTCAATGGGGGAAAACAGAGCTTTCCCCTTAAGGTTAGGAACACGAGAGGGATGCCCACTCTCACCTCTTTTGTTCCACATAGTACTAGAAGTCTTAGCCTCAGCAATCAAACAATGAAAAGAAATAAAATGTCCTCAAATTGGCAAGAAGTCAAATTCTCTCTCTTCACAGATGACACGATACTTTACATGGAAAACCCAAAAGAGTCCACCCCCAAATTACTAGATTCCATATGGTAATTAAGCAATGTAACAGGATACAAAATCAATGGGCAGAAATCAGTCACATTTCTATACACTAACAATGTAACAGAAGAAAGAGAAATTAAGAAATTGATTTCATTTACAATAACACCAAAACCCATAAGGCACCTAGGAATAAATCTAACCAAAGAGGTAAAGGACCTATACTCGAGAATCTACAAAACACTTATGAAAGAAATTAAGGAAGACACAGAGATGGAAACACATGTCATGCTAATGGATTGGAAGAATAAGCATTGTTATTCTGTTCCATTGACCTATGTATCTATGTTTCTGCCAGTATCGTGTTGCTTTGATTACTAAAGCTTTGTACTATATACGGTAACTGCGATTGTATACCTCCATCTTTGTTCTTGTTCTCAAGATTGCTTTGCAATTGGGGTCTTTTGCAGTTCCATACAAATTTTAGGATATTTTTTTCTAGTTCTGTGAAAAATTCTATTGGTATTTTTATAAGGATTGCATTAAATTTGTAGATTTATTTGCATACTACATTTTAACAATATTGGTTCTTCCAGTACATGAGCTTGGAATATCTTTCCATTTGTTGGTGTCATTTTCAAATTCTTTAGTCAATACTATACAGTATTCAGAAAATGAGTACTTTACCTCCTTGGTTTAGTTCATTCTTAGGTATTTTATTATTTTTGGTGCAATTGTGAAGGGGATTGTTTTCTTTTTTTTTTTTTTTTAAAGAATTTATTTATTTATTTGACAGACAGAGACCACAAGTAGGCAGAGACGCAGGCAGTGAGAGAGGAGGAAGCAGGCTCCCTGATGAGCAGAAAGCTTGATGTGGGGCTCGATCTCAGGACCCTGGGATCATGACCGGAGCTGAAGGCAGAGGCTTCAACCCACTGAGCCACCCAGGTGCCCCAAGGGGTTTGTTTTCTAATTTTTTCTTTCTTCTACTTCATTATTAATGTGTAAAATGCAAATGATTTCTGTATATTAATTTTGTTTTCTGTGAGTTTGCTGAATCCAATTATCAGTTCTAGCAGATTTTTGGTGGAGTCTTTAGGCTTTTCTATGTATAGGGTTATATATTTGAAAATAGTGAAAGTTTTACTTCTGCTTTACCAAAATAGATGCCTTTTATTTCCTTTTCTTGTCTGATTGGTAGGACCTCCAGTATGTTGAATAAAAGTGGTGAGAGTGGACATCCTTATCTTATTCTTCATTGTAGAGTAAGAGCCCTTAGATTCTCACCATGTATGATGATAGTTGTGGGTTTCTCTTATGTATCGTATTATGTTGAGGCATGTTTCCTCTAAACCTACTTTGATTTTGAGATTTTATCATGAATAGATGTTGTACTTTGCTTTTTATTCACCTTTTAAGATATGATTTTTATCTTTTTGTGATAATGCAATGTAATACAGATTGATTTATAAATATATACCCATTCTTTTTTTTATTTATTTATTTTCAGCATAAAAGTATCATTATTTTTTCACCACACCCAGTGCTCCATGCAATCCGTGCCCTCTATAATACTCACCACCTGGTACCCCGACCTCTCACCTCCCCACCACTTCAAACCCCTCAGATTGTTTTTCAGAGTCCATAGTCTCTCATGATTCACCTCCCCTTCCAATTTACCCCAACCCCCTTCTCTCTAACTCCCCATGTCCTCCATGCTTTTTGTTATGCTCCATTCTTCATTACTGGAATAAACTCATTTCATTGTGGTGAGTTGTTTTTTAATGTATTATTGAATTCAGTTTGCTAATATTTTTGAGGATATTTGCACTTGTGTACATCAGAGATACTGTCCTGTAGTTTCATTTTTTCTAATTTCTTTATCTGGTTTTAATATCAGGGCAAGTCTCTCCTTGTAGGATGATTGGGAAGAATAGGTATTAACTATTTTTTAAAATTTTTTTTTTAATTTTTTTTATTTTTTATAAACATATGTATTTATCCCCAGGGGTACAGGTCTGTGAATCACCAGGTTTACACACTTCACAGCACTCACCAAAGCACATACCCTCCCCAGTGTCCATAATCGCACCCCCTTCTCCCAAACCCCCTCCCCCCAGCAACCCTCAGTTTGTTTTGTGATATTAAGAGTCACTTATGGTTTGTCTCCCTCCCAATCCCATCTTGTTTCATTTATTCTTCTCCTACCCACTTAAGCCCCCATGTTGCATCACCACTTCCTCATATCAGGGAGATCATATGATAGTTGTCTTTCTCTGCTTGACTTATTTCGCTAAGCATGACACGCTCTAGTTCCATCCATGTTGTCGCAAATGGCAGGATTTCATTTCTTTTGATGGCTGCATAGTATTCCATTGTGTATATATACCACATCTTCTTGATCCATTCATCTGTTGATGGACATCTAGGTTCTTTCCATAGTTTGGCTATTGTGGACATTGCTGCTATAAACATTCGGGTGCACGTGCCCCTTTGGATCACTACGTTTGTATCTTTAGGGTAAATACCCAATAGTGCAATTGCTGGGTCATAGGGCAGTTCTATTTTCAACATTTTGAGGAACCTCCATGCTGTTTTCCAGAGTGGCTGCACCAGCTTGCATTCCCACCAACAGTGTAGGAGGGTTCCCCTTTCTCCGCATCCTCGCCAGCATCTGTCATTTCCTGACTTGTTGATTTTAGCCATTCTGACTGGTGTGAGGTGATATCTCATTGTGGTTTTTCTTCTTTTTTTATTATGTTCAGTTAGCCACTGTATAGTACATCATTATTTTTTGATGTAGTGTTCAATGATTCATTAGTTGTATATAATACCCAGTTCTCATCACAACATGTGCTCTCCTTAGTGCCCATCACTTTGTTACCCCATCCCCTCTTTAAATGTATAGCAGAATTCAGTTGTGAAACCATCTGGTCCTAGACATTTGTTTGTTGGATATAATTGCTAGTAATCAGTCTGCTCAAATTCTCTATTTCTTTCTTATTCAATTTTGGAAAACTATTGTTTCTTGGAACTTATCCATTTCTCCTAGGCTGTCCAATATGTTGGCTTGTAATTTTTCATAGTATTTTCTTAAAATTCATTGTATTTCTGTGGTGTTGGTTGTTATTTCTCTACTTTCATTTCTCATTTTTTTTATTTGAGTTATCCTTTTCTTTTTTGATGAGTCCAGCTAAAGGTTGAATAAATTTTGTTGATCTTTTCAAAGAAGCAGTCCTCATTTTGTTGATTTGTTCTATTGTTTTGTTGTTGTTGTTATTTAGTTTCTATTTAACTTGTTTTTGCTCTAATATTTATTATTTACTTCCTTCTACTGGCTTTGGGATTTGTTCTTCTCTTTCTAGTTCCTTTCAGTATAAGTTTAGATTGTTTATTTTAGACTTTTCTTCTTAAGGTAGGCTTGTATTGCTACAATCTTCCCTCTTAGAACAGATTTTTCTACATTCCAAAGATTTCCTACCATTGTACTTTCACTTTTTCTACAAGTATTTTTTGACTTCTTGTTTAATATCTTGGTTGACCCTCTCACTGTATAGTAACAGACTATTTTGCTTCTATGTATTTGTGTTATTTCCAGACTTTTCATTGTGATTGATTTTTAGTTTCACACTATTGTAGTTGGGAAAAAAACGCATGGTATGATTTGAAACATTTAAAATTGATTGATACTTGTTTTGTGGCCTAATATGTGAGCTATTCTGGAGAATGGGCTAGGGGCACTTGAAAAAAATAATATTCCAGTGTTTTGGATGGAATGTTTTACATGTATTTGTTAGGTTCATCTGGTCCAAAGTGTCATTCAAAGTCACTGTTTTCTTGTTGATTTTCTGACTGAATGATCTGTCCATTGATGCAGGTGAGGTGTGAAAGTCCCCTATTCTTATTAGATTATTGTCAATTTCTTTCTTTATGCTTCTTATAGTTGATTTATGTATTTATGTGGTCCTATGTTGAGTTAATAAATATTTACAATGATTGTTCCCTTTATCATTATGTAGTGTCTTTCCTGGTTTCTTGCTAAAGTCTTTTTTTTTTTTTAAGTCTGTTTTGTCCAGTATAACTATTGCTATCCAGGCTTTCTTTTCACTTTCATTTGCATGGTTAATGTTTTTCCATTCCTTCATTTTCAGTTTGCATGTCTTAAGGTCTCAAGTGAGTTTCTTGTAGACATTATGTAGATGGGTCTTGCTTTTTTTTTAATTATTCAGTCAACCCATGTATTGTGATTAAAGCATTTAAAATAATTATTGTTAAGTACATATTGCAATTTTCTTGCTTGCTTATGGATGTTTTTGTAGGTCTGTTTCTTTCCTCTGCTTTTGCTCTTGTCCTTTGTGGTTTGATGGCTCTTCGTGTTTTTTAATTCATTTATCTTATTTTTTGTCTATCTATCATATGTTTTTGATTTGTGGGTATTACTAGGTTCATATATAACATCTTCTGCCTATAGCAATCTATATTAAGTTGATGATTGTTTAAGTTTGAACCCATTCTAGAAGCACTAATGTTTGCTCTCCTCCCCCATATTTTAAGTACATGTCATACATCTTTTTATTTCATGAATCCCTCGAATAATTTTTACAGATATAGTAGATTTTTAGCCCTTACATGCTCTAATATCTGTCATGATTAACTTACTACTTTAATTATGTTTGTATTTACCTGTGATTTTTTTTTCTTTCACAATTTTCTTACTTTTGATTATGGTTTCCCCCCGACATACACAAATAATTGCCTTTAATGTTTCTTGAAAGGCTATTTTACTGATATTGAACTCTTTTACTTTTGTTGTGGGAAACTTTTTATTTCTCTAATTATAAAATGACAGTTTTTCTGTATAGAGTAGTCATGGCTATAGGTTTTTTTTTTTTCCTTTTCTTCATTACGTTAACCACTCTCCTCTGGGCTGTGATGTTTCTGATGAAAAGTCAACTGAAAGTCTTATGGGGTTCCCCTTGTATAAAACTGTTTTCTTTTTTTCTTGTTGTTTTTAAAATTGTCTCTTTACTGAAACCAGATCATGAGGAGGGGGACAAGATGGCAGAGAAGTAAGAGATGCTGTTTCAACTGGCCCCCTAAAGTGAGCTGATTATCTACCAGAACACTCTGTACACCCATGAAATCAGCCTGAGATGTAGGATTATACACTTCTATATCTGTGGGGGCAGAAGACACCAGTGGACAGGTAAAGCAGAATGGGAATGTTGGAGTGATATCTGAAGATAAACAAAAGGGGGAGGGA
Source organism: Mustela erminea (assembly GCF_009829155.1). Lineage (NCBI taxonomy): Eukaryota > Metazoa > Chordata > Mammalia > Carnivora > Mustelidae > Mustela > Mustela erminea. The sequence continues at coordinate 30,671,084 of NC_045622.1, forward strand.
GCCACCAGAAGTGACCCATTGGAAAGTAATACCCCAATACAAGAGTGCCCTGTGATTGGAGACCAACTTGGAGTCTGGTTAAAATCACTCAAAAAGATCAAAAGATCTTAAGGGGAAATTGGTGGAATTGGGTGGTTAGGGGCATGGGCTTAAGCCCACAGACCCAGGGTGGCCACCACTGCTGCAGTGCCAGAGAGAGTGCAGTAAAGCATCCATGCCTTGGTCCCTAGGTCACCAAGTGTGTGAGAGTGTCTGGGAGGTGGCACGTGTGAAAGAGTCTGGTATGGATGCCAGCTAGCACTCTCTAGAACCACAACCTTTTGCATTCTGCATGTGGGTTGCAAGACTGGGGCCTGAGCTATGCTCCACACCCTCCCCTGAGAGAGGTCTGTGCAGGCTCTAGCTGGTTCTTTCTAGGACTGGCGAGAATCTGAACACTTCCATCCCCAGCCGGCCAATGGGAAAATGTCAGCTGGCTATCTCTGGTTGGGACCTCTCTAGCAGTCTGGACCTGCCCAGACAGCTACAGCAAGGGTAGCCACTGGAAGCCAGCTCTCTGGACTAATACTGCTCACAGTAGCACCGGAGAACAAACAGGAACTCCTGTGACCCCTGAGACTGTGGCTGGGGATATGCTTTGCCAGTAGAGGTGGCAGAGGCGAGTCTGTGTGCTCTGGACCACCCAGAGGGGAACAGACTGAGGTTTCTCTCTGAGACAGAGGTCTGGGTGCAGTTTGCTTTCCTCTAAACCTCTGAAGAACTGCCAAAAGCTGCAAAGAGGAGAAAAAAAAAAAAAAAAAGAAAAACCTCCAGAGAACAAAAGCCTGAAAAACCAGTGTCCTAAGAGCCCAGACCCTTGATAGGGGGCAGGAGAATTCAACTCTAGCAACACTGACTGAAAAACCATGTGGCAGGCTCCTCCCAGAGAAAGCCAGCTCCCTCCGACAAAAAAAAAAAAAAAAAAAAAAAAAAAAAAAGAGGACAACCAAGACAGAGTCCCCATAAAACTGTAAATCCCCAGGATCAGGGGGAAAGAAGATATGAAGTTCCCGGTATTGCCATAAAACCTGTATACTTTTATTTTTAATCTGTCCTCACTATTCTCATTCTTTTTAATTTTTAAACAATTTTAACATATTTACCATCACAATTAGAGGTTCAGTACAACAAATTCCATAATAACCTTTTAACTTGAACTTTTTTGACACATATATCTCTGTTTTTTTTTGCTTTTCTATTTTTTTAATATTCATATAGAGATAAGCTTCAAGGTAATCCTCTTTCCCCAATCAATACTACCCCTATATATAAACCAGTTTTAACTCCCCTTTATCTCAGGAAAGTTGAGTCCTTTAACAAAGATTTCAAGATACACCCAGGAAAAATCAAAATAACATTCCTCACCCACACTGAGAAATTATAACCACCCTCCCAACTATTTCTTCCCTCAGTGTTTCTATGTATTTGTTTTTGTTCTGCTAGTATCTAAATCTTATACTTAGTGTTCATTTTGGCTGGGTTCTCTCTCTCTCTCTCTCTCTCTTTTTTTGTCATTTACTTTTGTCAGTCGTTTTGTTTATCTCTTTTTGTTTATATACTTTATAAATCTTACCTTTGGGGCCCTTTCGGGCTGGGTCTTCTCTTTTAGTTTTTTTTTTTTTTTTCCAGTTTCTCTCTCTCTCTCTTTCTTTTTTCTTTCTTTTTGGTGGGGAATCGCGATTACTCATAAGCGTTCCAGAGTGCACCTTGCCTGCACCACGGTTGGTAAATTCAGCTACACATCCCTTCAACCATCTCTCACCAAAATGAAGAGGAGGAAAAATTCCCAACAGAGAAAAATTCAAAGACTGTGCCCTCTTCATCAGAGCTATTGGATATGGACATAAGCAGTATATCAAAAAGGAAATACAGGCTAACATTTATCCAGACAATGGCTAGGTTGGGGAAAACCATTAATGACAAAATGGAATTGATCAGGGCAGAAGTGAAAGCCACCAGGGAAAATGTTAACAATGCTCTCAATGAGTTCCAATCTAATCTAAATTCTCTAAAAACTAGGGTAACTGAGGCAGAAGATAGAATTTGTGATCTAGAGGACAAACTAATAGAGAAAAAAGATCAGGAGAAGGCCTGGAACAAACAGCTTAGAAGTCATGAAAACAGAATTAAGGAAATAACTGATGTAATGAAACGTTCCAAAGTCAGAATTATTGGAATCTTTGAGGGGGAGGAGAAAGAAAGAATACTAGAGGATATAGTTGAACAAATTCTCCATGAAAATTTTCCCAATCTGGCTAATGGAACCAGCATTCGTGTCCTAGAGGCAAAAAGGTCTCCCCCACCCCTCCCGAGATCATAGAATCTAGAAAGACTTTGAGACACCAGATTGTGAAAATGATGAATCTTAATTTTAGACAGGAGCTCTGGAAAGCAGCTAGGGGGAATATATTCCTTACATAGAGAGAAAGGCCCATCAGAATAATGTCAGACCTGTCTCCAAAAACCTCCGAAACCAGAAAGGGCTGGCACAATGTATTCAGGGCACTAAATGAGAAGAACGTGCAGCCAAGAATACTTTATCCAGCAAGAATGGCATTCAAAGAGATGGAGACATAAAGAGTTTCCAAGACTGGCAAGGTTTAAAAGAGTATTTGACCATCAATCTAGCACTACAAAATATATTAAGGGGGGTTTTATAAAAGAAGAAAGAACCCAAGAGTGTCATTGAAGAAAAATTTATGGAGAAAATGTATATAAACAAGGACTTCACAGGTAACATGATGTCAATGAAAATGTATCTCTTAATAATCACTCTCAATGTGAATGGCCTAAATGTGCCCATAAATGGCACAGGGTTGCAGACTGGATAAAATGACAGGACCCATCCATGTGTTGTCTACCAGAGACGCATTTTGAACCTAAGGATACATCCACACTGAAAGTGAAGGGTTAGAGAAGCATCTTTCATGTCAATGGGCCTCAAAAGAAGGCTGGGGTAGCGATTATAATATCAGATAAATTAGATTTTAAACTAAAGACTGTAGTCAGGGATACAGATACAGAGATACACTACATAATTCTTAAAGGGTCTATCCACCAAGAAAAACTAACAATTACAAATATTTATGCTCCTGATATGGGAGCAGCCAACTACATAAGACAACTGTTAATCAAGATAAAGAGTCATGTTGATATGAATCCATTAATAGCAGGGAGTGTTATCATGACAGATCATTCAAGCAGAAAATCAATAAAGAAACAAGAGCATTGAATGACACATTGGACCAGATGGACCTCATAGATATGTACAGAACACTCCACCCTAAAACATCAGAATACTCATTCTTCTCGAGTGCTCATGGAACTTTCTCCAGAATAGACCACATACTGGGTCACAAATCAGGGCTCAACTAATACCAAAAGATTGAGATTATTTCCTGCATATTCTCAGATCACAGTGCTTTGAAACTGGAGCTCAACCACAAGGTAAAGTTTGGAAGGAATTCAAACACTTACAAGCCAAAGAGCACCTTGCTTAAGAATGCTAAAATCAGCAAGGAAATCAATGAAGAACTTACAGAATACGGGAACCAATGAGAATGAAGACACTTCGGTCCAAAACCTCTGAAATACAGCAAAGGTGGTCATAAGGGGGAAATACATAGCCATCCAAGGCTCCCTCAAAAAAATTGAAAAATCCAGAATACACCAGCTGTCTTTAAAGATTTTATTTGTTTTTTTTTAAGATTTTATTTATTTATTTGACAGAGAGAGATCACAAGTAGGCAGAGAGGCAGGCAGAGAGAGAGAGAGGAGGAAGCAGGCTCCCTGCTGAGCAGAGAGCCCGATGCGGGACTCGATCCCAGGACCCTGAGATCATGACCTGAGCCGAAGGCAGCGGCTTAACCCACTGAGCCACCCAGGTGCCTTCAGCTGTCTTTAAAGAACTGGAGAATCAACAACAAATTAAGCCAACTCCACATACAAGAAGGTAAATAATCAAGATTAAAGCAGACATGAATGAGAAAGAAACTAGAGATACAGTAGAACACATCAATGAAACTAGAAGCTGTTTTTTGAAAGAATCAATAAGATCAATGAACTATTGGCAACACTAATCCAAAAGAAAAGAGAGAAAGCTCAAATACATAAAATTATGAATGAAAAGGGAGAGATCACAACGAACACCAAGGAAGTAGAAACAATCATCAGAAGTTATTATCAATAGTTATATACCAATAAGCTAAGCAACCTAGATGAAATGGATACATTCCTGGAAAACTATAAACTTCCAAAATTGAATCAGGAAGAAATTGACAACCTGAATAGACCAATATCTAGTAACGAGATTGAAGCGGTGATCAAAAACCTCCCCAAAAACAAGAGCCCAGGACCTGACGGATTCCCTGCAGAAGTCTACCAAACTTTCAAAGAAGAAATAACACCTATTCTCCTGAAGCGGTCTCAAAAAATTGAAGCACAAGGAAAACTTGCAGAAACTTTTTCTGAATCCAGCATTACCCTGATACCCAAACCACACAAAGACCCCACCAAAAAGGAGAATTTCAGACCAATTTCCCTGATGAATATAGATGCTAATACTCTCAACAAGATCCTAGCTAATAGGATCCAACAGTGTATTAAAAAGATAATCTTCCATGACCAGGTCGGATTTATCTCTGCTGCAAGAGCGGTTCAATATTCACAAACCAATCAATGTGGTAGAACAAATCAAATGGAGAAGAGAGAAGAACACCATGGTCCTCTCAATTGATGCAGAAAAAAGCATTTGACAAGATATAGCACCTGTTCCTGATTAAATGCTTCAAAGTATAGAGATAGAAGGAACATTTCTCTACTTCATAAAGTCTATCTATGAAAAATCCATAGAGAATATCATCCTCAATGGGAAAAAGCTGACAGCCATCCCTTTGAGATTAGGAACATGACAAGGTTGCCCAATCTCACCCCTCTTGTTCAACGTAGTGTAAGAGGTCCTAGCAACAGCAATAAGACAACAAAGAGAAATAAAATGTATTCAAATTGCTTTTTCTGCATCAATTGAGAGGACCATGTGGTTCTTCTCTCTTCTCTTATTAATTTGTTCAATCACATTGATTGATTTTCGAATGTTGAACCATCATTGTAGCTCAGGGATAAATCCCACCTGGTCATGGTGGATAATCTTTTTAATGTGCTGTTGGATTCTGTTGGCTAGGATCTTGTTGAGAATCTTAGCATCCATATTCATCAGTGATATTGGTCTGAAATTCACCTTTTTGGTAGGGTCTTTGCCTGGATTGGGGACCAGGGTAATGCTGGCTTCATAGAAAGAATCAGGAAGTTTTCCTTCTGCTTCAATTTTTTGAAAGTTTTTTTGTTTTTGTTTTTGTTTTTTTGTTTTTTTTTTAAAGATTTTTTGAAACTGCTTCAGGAAAAGAGGTGTTATTTCTTTTTTGAAAGTTTGGTAGAATTCTCCGGGGAATCCATCAGGTCCTGGGCTCTTGTTTTTTGGGAGGCTTTTGATCACCGCTTCAATCTCGTTACTAGATATTGGTCTATTCAGGTTGTCAATTTCTTCCTGATTCAATTTTGGAAGTTTATAGTTTTCCAGGAATGCATCCATTTCATCTAGATTGCTTAGCTTATTGGCATATAACTGTTGATAATAACTTCTGATGATTGTTTCTACTTCCTTAGTGTTCATTGTGATCTCTCCCTTTTCATTCATAATTTTATGTATTTGAGCTTTCTATCTTTTCTTTTGGATTAGTGCCGCCAATGGTTTATCGATCTTATTGATTCTTTCAAAAAACCAGCCTCTAGTTTCATTGATACGTTCTACTGTATCTCTGGTTTCTACCTCATCGATCTCAGCTTTAATCTTGATTATTTCCCCTCTTATGTGTAGAGTTGGTTTGATTTGTTGTGATTCTCCAGTTCTTTAAGGTGTAGAGATAGCTGCTGTGTTCTGGATTTAATCCAGCATCTGTTCTTGATTAAAACGCTTCAAAGTATAGGGATAGAGGGAACATTCCTGAACTTCATCAAATCTATCTATGAAAGACCCAGAGCAAATATCATCCTCAATGGGAAAAAGATTGCATCCTTCCCATTGAGATCAGGAACACGACAAGGATACCCACTCTCACCACTCTTGTTCAACATAGTATTAGAAGGCCTAGCAACAGCAATCAGACAACAAAGAGAAATAAAAGGTATCCAAATTGGCAATGAAGAAGTTAAACTCTCTCTCTTTACAGATGACATGATTCTTTATATGGAAAACCCAAAGACTCCACCCCAAACTACGAGAACTCATACAGCAATTCAGCAACATGACAGGATGCAAAGTCAATGTACAGAAATCAGTGGCTTTCTTATACACTAACAATGAAAATACAGAAAGGGGAATTAGAGAATTGATTCCATTTACTATAGCACCAAGAACCATAAGATACCTGGGAATAAACCTAACCAAAGAGGTAAATGATCTGTACTCAAGGAACTACAGAACACTTATGAAAGAAACTGAAAAAGACACAAAAAGATGGAAGACCATTCCATGCTTTTGGATCGGAAGAATAAACATTGTTAAAATGTCTATACTGCCTAGAGCAATCTATTCTTTTAATGCCATTCCGATCAAAATTCCACCGGTATTCTTCGAAGAGCTGGAGCAAATAATCCAAAAATTTGTATGGAATAAGAAGAGACCCCGAATCTCTAAGGAAATGTTGAAAAACAAAAATAAAACGGAGGCATCACGTTACCTGATTTCAAGCTTTACTACAAAGCTGTGATCACCAAGACAGCATGGTACTGGCATAAAAACAGACACATAGACCAGTGGAACAGAGTAGAGAGCCCAGATATGAACCCTCAACTCTATGGTCAAATAATCTTCGACAAAACAGGAAAAAATATACAGTGGAGAAAAGACAGTCTCTTCAATAAATGGTGCTGGGAAAACTGTATGTAGAAGAATGAAACTCGACCATTCTCTTACACCGTACACAAAGATCAACTCAAAATGGATAAGAGACCTCAATGTGAGACAGGAATCCATCAGAATCCTAGAGGAGAACATAGGCAGTAATCTCTTCGATATCAGCCACAGCAACTTCTTTCAAAATATGTCTCCAAAGGCAAAGGAAACAAAAGCAAAAATAAACTTTTGGGACTTCATCAAAATCAAAAGCTTCTGCACAGCAAAGGAAGCAGTCAAGAAAACAAAGAGGCAACCCACGGAATGGGAGAAGGTATTTGCAAATGACAGTACAGACAAAAGATTGATATCCAAGATCTATAATAAACTCCTCAAATTCAACACACACAAACAGACAATCATATCAAAAATGGGCAGAAGATATGGACAGACACTTCTCCAATAAAGACATACAAATGGCCTTCAGACACATGAAAAAATGTTCATCATCACTAGCCATCAGGGAGATTCAAATTAAAATCACATTGAGATATCACCTTACACCAGTTAGAATGGCCAAAATTAGCAAGACAGGAAACAACATGTGTTGGAGAGGATGTGGAGAAAGAGGAACCCTCTTACACTTTTGGTGGGAATGCAAGTTGGTGCAGCCTCTTTGGAGAACAGTGTGGAGATTCCTCAAGAAATTAAAAATAGAACTTCCCTATGACCCTGCCATTGCACTCCTGGGTATTTACCCCAAGGATACAGATGTCATGAAAAGAAGGGCGATATGTACCCCAATGTCTATAGCAGCAATGGCCAAGGTCCCCACTGTGGAAAGAACCAAGAAGAACCTTCAACGGATGAATGGATAAGGAAGATGTGGTCCATATACACTATGGAGTATTATGCCTCCATCAGAAAGGACAAATATCCAACTTTTGTAGGAACATGGACAGGACTGGAAGAGATGATGCTGAGTGACATAAGTCAAGCAGAGAGAGAGTCAATTATCATATGGTTTTACTTATTTGTGGAGCATAACAAAAAGCATGGAGGACATGGGGAGTTAGAGAGAAGGGGGTTGGGGTAAATTGGAAGGGGAGGTGAATCATGAGAGACTATGGATTCTGAAAAACAATCTGAGAGGTTTGAAGTGACGGGGTGGTGGGAGGTCGGGGTACCAGGTGGTGGGTATTAAAGAGGGCAAGGATTGCATGGAGCACTGGGTGTGGTGAAAAAAAATAATGATACTGTTATGCTGAAAATAAATAAATGAAAAAAAATTTAAAAAAAGGTATTCAAATTGGCAATAAAGAGGTCAAACTCTCTCTCTTTGCAGATGACAGGATTCTTTATATGGAAAACCTAAAGACTCCACCCTAAACTACTAGAACTCATACAGAAATTCAGTAATGTAGACGGATACATAGTCAATGTACAGAAATCAGTTGCTTTCTTATAAACTAAAAATGAAAACACAGAAAGGGAAATGAGAGAATTGATTCCATTTACTATAGCACCAAGAACTATAAGATACCTGAAATAAACCTAACCAAAGAGGTAAAGGATCTGTACTCAATAACTATGGAACACTCATGAAAGAAATTGAAGAAGACACAAAAAGCTGGAAGGCCATTCCATGCTCATGGATCAGAAGAATAAACATTGTTAAAATATCTATACTACCTAGAGCAATCTATACTTTCAATGCCATTCCAATCAGAATTCCACCAACATTTTTCAAAGAGTTGGAACAAACAATCCTAATATTATTTATATGGAATTAGAAGAGACCACGAATTTCTATGAAAATATTAAAAATAGAAAACAAAACTGGGGGCATCATGATGCCTTATTTCAAGCTTTCCTACAGAGCTGTGATTACCAAGACAGCATGGTACTTGCATAAAAACAGACTCATAGACTTGTGGAACAGAGCAGAGAGCCCAGATATGGACCCTCAACTCAAAGATCAAACAATCTTCAACAAATCAGGAAAAAATATACAGTGGGAAAAACACAGTATCTTCAATCAATGGTGCTGGGAAAATTGGACAGATATGTGTAGAAGAATAAAACTCGACCATTTTCTTACACCACACATAAAGATAAACTCAGAAGATCTCAGTGTGAGGCAGGAATCCATGAGAATTCTAGAGGACATAGGCAGTAACCTTTTTGACATCAACCACAGAAACTTCTATCAAGATATGTCTCCAAAGGCAAAGGAAACAAAAGTGAAAATGAACTTTTGGGACTTCATCAAGGTCAAAAGCTTCTACACAGCAAAGGAAACAGTCAGCAAATCAGAAAGAAGCAACCCACAGAATGCGTGGAGGTATTTGCAAATGACAGTACAGACAAAGGGCTGATGTCTAAAGAGCTCCTTAAACTCAATACTCACAAAACAGATAACCAAGTCAAAAAATGGGTAGAATACATGAACAGACACTTCACCAATGAAGACATTGAAGTTGCTAACAGACACATGAAAAAAATGTTTATCATCGCTAGTCATTAGGGAAATTCAAATCAAAACCACATTGAGATACCACCTTACACCAGTTAGAATGGCCAAAATTAACAAGACAGTAAAAACATGTATTGGAGAGGATGTGGAGAAAGGGGAACCCTCTTACATTGTTGGTGGGAATGCAAGTTGGTGCAGCCTCTTTGGAGAACAGTGTGGAGATTCCTTAAGAAATTAAAAATAGAGCTTCCCTATGACCCTGCAATTGCACTACTGGGTATTTACTGCAAAGAGGTGGATGTAGTGAAAAGAAGGGCCATCTGTACCCCAATGTTTATAGCAGCAATGGCCACAGTCGCCAAACCATGTAAAGAACCAAGCTGCCCTTCAACAGATGAATGGATAAAGAAGATGTGGTCCATATTATACTATGGAGTATTATGCCTCCATCAGAAAGGATGAATTTCCGACTTTTGTATCAACATGGACAGGACTGGAAGTGATTATGCTAAATGAAATAAGTCAAAGAGAGAGAGCCAATTTTCATATGTTTTCATTTATTTGTGGAGCATAAGGAAAAACACAGAGGATGTGGGGAGCTGGAGAGGAGAAAGGAGTTAGGGGAAATCGGAAGGGGAGTTGAACCATGAGAGATTGTGGACTCTGAGGAGCTCACTGCAGACTCTGAGTTTTGGAGGGGAAGGAGGTGGAAGATTGGGTGAACCTGGTGGTGGGTATTGTAGAGGGCATGTATTGTATGGAGCCCTGGGTGTGGTACATGAACAATGATTTCTGGAACACTAAAAATAAATTTAAAAAATAAATGAAAAATTTTTAAAAATTGTCTCTTTATCATTATTTTTTGCCCCCACATTTCAATATTGTGGTTTTTTATATTACATTATAGTACTGATCCTGACCAGTGACATCAACATTCTGTCCACTTGGTAATACTGGTGCACAGAACAAAGAGTAAATCATCAGCCCCTCACAGCATGGTGAAAAATATCCACTGAAGTCTCCAACATGGCATGCTTTATTCTCTATGTTTTTGGTTGTTTATCAGTTTACACAGCTGCTTTCATCCAAAGTCACCCATGATTACTGTACATAAGTAATCTACCTAAGAGTTTCAGTCTCAAATGTAAATTATCTTGAATCAGTTTTCCAGAGTGGAATATCTCTAAGTAAATGAACAAGTAAAATTCCATTTCTTGAATTGGAGTGTCAGAGGACAAGATTTCAGAGCATTTAACTACAGCAACATTTTAGCATCTACCCCAAAAAGAAGCCAAACTCCTCTTTGGTTCCAAACCATTAATAAAAAGTCTGTTTCGGGCACCTGGGTGGCTCAGTGGGTTACGCCTCTGCCTTCAGTGTAGGTCATGATCTCAGGGGCCTGGGATGGAGCCCCACATTGGACTCTCTGCTTAGCAGGGAGTCTTCTTCCCCCCCACCTCTCCCTGCCTGCCTTTCTGCCTGCTTGTAATCTCTATCAAATAATTAAATAAAAATATATATTTTTTTTAAGGTCTGCTCAAAAAGTTGTGTCAAGGATGCCCTGTGGTTCAGTCAGTTAAGCAGTTGCCTTTGGCTCAGGTTATGATCCTAAGGCCCTGTGATTGAGTCCAGCATCAGGCTCTTTGCTCAGTGGGGAGTCAGTTTCTCCCACTGCCTGCCACTTCCCACTGCTTGTTCTCTCTCTCTCTCTCTCTCTCTCTCTCTCTCTCTTTCTGATTAAAAAAAAAAGTTCGTGTCAGTTTAATTCAACAAACATCTGTTGAGAATTGAATATATGGAAAGTGCTGTGCTCATGGAAACAGCAATCCTGTGAGAACTTGCTCAAGCCCTCTCCTGACCATAAAATTCTTCACCAGATACTGTATATCTATCTCCCTGAGTGACAGTAGTACTTAACAAAGCTACATATACAAGTTGGAAAATCAGTGTGATATAATTAGCATTATTCTTTTATTTTTTCAAGTAAAGACTTTAAACTCTACAAGGGCAGAAGCTGAATAGATGCATGTTTTGCTGTAATCCCTGTTTTATAACACACTGCACAATAGATACTAGGCAATTATAAATACTTGTTGAATTAAGTTTTAAGCCAATTAATCTTGTTCCTTGTTCCTAATCACAAGTAATAAACTTGTGCCAATTTGCTGGAGAATTTCTTGGTTTCTCACTAAAAGTCTTATATCCCAGGATAAGCCTAAGTCCCAGGCAAATGAGAAAGTTGGTATTCATCCTATTAGAGGAATTTACAATCTGGTCAACTTGCAAATATCATGGCTTCTAAAAGTACATACCCTGAAACTCAGTTGATTATGTAATAAATAATTAATATATGCTCATCCTGATTTTTCTTCCTAGATACTATCTAAAGAGAATTTTTTCAAAGGAGATTCCTTTCCCAGACTATTCCCTAAAATCTGCTAATATTAACCTCACATGACTAGAATTATCTTAGAGAATCTTTTCCCTGGCAAGAAATAAATTCCTCTATAATTAAAATCTGACTCTCAGAGATGCTCAAGTGACCAAGGATCAGGGCAGTTCATAGGAAACAGAACACAGTGACCCAGCAGTTCCTGTGAATGTCCATAAATATCTCACAAAACATCAAAGTGAAGAGAGGCAATTTCCCTTAGTTATTAGTAAGTGACTATATCTTGTAACCCTTCTTTGATGCAGCAAAATGGAAGTCTCATTTTTTTTTTTTTGGCCCCATGCCCTAAAGGTGTGGTGGTAAAAGCTGTAGAAGACACATTCATTTGTTTTCTCAGTGGCTTCCCAATTTGCAACAAATTGTGTGAGCATTCCCTTTTCTCTGCATCCTTTAAAACAAATTATTTCTTGATTTTTTTTAACTTTAGCTATTCTGACAGGTGTGAGTTTATATCTCATTGTTGTTTTGATTTGCATTTCCATGATGATTACTGGCATTGAGAAATTTTTGTGTATGTTGTCCATCTGTATGAGTTATTTGGAAAAATGTCTATTAAGATCCTCTGACCATTTTTTAGAGATTATTTGGTTTAGCGGTGTTGAGTTATATGCATTCTTCATATATTTTTCACATATTAACCATTTATTGGATACACTATTTGTGAATACCTTCTATTCAACAGGTTGTCTTTTTCCTTCTTATTGATGGTTGCTTTCCCTTTGCAATTTTTTTATGTCATCCCAATAGTTTAGTTTTGTTTTTGTTTCCCTTGTCCCCAGAGACATATTTAGAAAAATATTTCTATGGCTGATATAAAGACATAACTGCCTATTTTTTGTTCTAGGAGTTTTATGGTTTAACGATTCACATTTAGGTCATCAATCCATTTTGAGTTTATTTTTGTATATGGTGTAAGAAAATGATCCAGTTTCCTTCTTTTGAATGTAGTTGTCCAGTTTTCCAGCATCATTTGTTCAAAAGACTATCCTTTGCCCATTGTATATTCTTCCCTCCTTTATCATTAATTGACATGAAAAATGTGGGTTCATTTTTGGGTTCTATGTTCTATTCCATAAACCTATGTTTCTATTCTTGTACCAGTACCATCCTGTTTTGATCACTACAGCTTTGTAGTATATTTTGAAGTCTGGGATTGTGATACCTCCAGTTTTATTCTTTTTCAAAATTGCTCTGGCTATTTGGGATCTTTTGTTGTTCCATACAATTTTTAGGATTATTTGTTTTAGTTCTCTGAAAAATATTCTTGGTATTTTGACAGGCATTGCAATGGGCAGTATGGACATTTTAACAATATTGGTTATTCCAACCCATGAACATGAGATATCTTTCTGTTTGTGTCATCTTCAATTTCTTTCTTTAGTATTTTTAAATAGTTTCTTGTGTACAAGTTTTTCACTTCCTTGGGTAAGTTTATTCCTATGTATTTTATTATTTTTTGTATAATTGTAAATTATTATATTGTACACCTGAAACTAATAAAACACTGTATGTTAATTATACTTGAATTAAAAAAATAAATTTTAAAAACACTATAGAAGGTGTTCTTCATTAACTAAAGATTTTATACTAACTTACTTGATCCCATTTCCCTCTTATGTCTCAGATAAATAATGCAATGCATATATTCTAATTGTATTAAAAATAGAAAAGTATATAAAGCAAGCAATTCCAAGTACAGTCTTCACCCCACACCTAGCCCTGCTAAAGTCTTTCCCTCCCCAAAATTGAGTACTATAAATGTTTTAGTGTATATCATTCTTTAATTGTTCTTGAGAATTCATGGAAATATTATATATAAACATATTTTTTCATAAACAGAATTAGTCTTCTGATTTCACATATATTCCTCAGATAATGTTCTATTATTATTAAAATACATTTAACTCATTATTTAAATAACTTAAAGATGTACCATAATATGGATATAATAATTTACCTATTTTCTCACTGGTACGTAGTTTATTTCTAAGTTTTTGCTGTTACTATTATATTCAAAAACAATCTCTGCTTGTTCTTTTGCTGTATTGAAAGGTATAAGGAATTTTAATTTAATATATTCTTAATGGGTTTATAATTGATTTCTTTTTTTAGAGGGTAATTTGGCATTACCTGGTGCACCTTTTCCCCACCAACCTTAGATAGTATTAATCTTAAAGAAAAAACTTCCAATATGGCAAGGAAAATATACCACACTGTCATTTTAATATTATCTTGATTGTTAGATAAGCTTTATTTATTAAATCAAAACTCTTTTTGGAATATTTACAATATGCAAGATCTCTTTTAGGTGCTTTTATTAGGCTAACTTATCAGAAGGAGATAGTGTGGTAAGTAAAACAGACAGGTTCCCTATTCCCAGGATTTATATTCCAGGGGAACAGGGAATAGACAATAAAAGAAAAAGATAAACATATAATTAAAAAATTACAAACACATGTGTCAGCTATTTTTAAACTCCCTGAGTCACAATTAAATAGGTAATGGAAGATAGAGAGTGGAGAGTGCCTTGGGGAGCATAATGTGTTTTTTTTGTTTTTGTTTTGTTGTTGTTGTTTTTTTATAAATTGATTTATTTATTTTCAGAAAAACAGTAATGTTTTATATATGGTAGATATAGAAGGTTTTTCTGACTAGATGACATTAAAATAGAGACGAAGGGTTACCTAGGGGCCTCAGTTGGTTGAGCGGCTGCCTTTGGCTCAGGTCATGATCTTGGAGACCAGGGATCAACTTACGCATAAGGCTCCCTGCTTGTGGGAGTCTGCTTCTCCCTCTGACCTGGGAATAGGGAACCTGTCTGTTTTTCATGCTCTTTTTCTCTCTTTCAAATAAATAAATAAAATCTTAATAAAAATAAAGACCTGAAGGAAGTGAGGTGAGCCATATAGGTATCTGTAGGCAATAGTATTTCAAGCAGAGGAAACAGCAAGTGAAAATCAATTTGGCAGAAACACCTTGGAACAGTCAATTTCTTGGTCATTTGTTATTTCTTCTGTGAGTTATTTATTCATACATTTTCTTGATGTTCCAACAGGGTTATTACTTCCAGTTAATAAAAAAGAATCCAGTATATTAAGGATAGTCATCCATTGTCTTTTACGTATATTTTTCTAGCTCATTTTTTACAAGTACTCCATGCATGGTGTTTCTGGTTTTCTTCTTATGAACAGGAGTTTTAAAGTTCTCTGTCTAGTGGAAGGAGATTTTTCTGAATAGGTCATTTTCATTTTTCCTATGAAAATAGAGTTCATAATCATTATAGATCAATTGCCTTCAACTGATTTCTTATCTTTCCTATTGTCATTGATATCCAATATTATATTAATTTCAGATGTACAACATAGTGATTCAACATTTATTAGCATGATGAAGTGATCACTACAATAAACATAGCTACCATCTGTCACTGTACAAAGTTGTTATAATATCATTAACCATATTCCCTATGCTGTCTATTAAATCCCCATGTCTTACTTATTTAAAACCAAAAGTTTGTACCTTTAACCCCCTTCACCAATTTTGCCAATCCCTCCTTCCCTTCTGTCAAAAGCCAGATTTTTCTCTATATCTGTGTTTCTGCTGTGTTTTTGTTTTTGCTTGTTTTTCAGTTTCCACACATAAGTAAAATCACACAGTGTTTGTCCTTCTCTGTCTGCCTTATTTCACTTAGCATAATACCTGTTAGGTCCATCCATATTGTTGCAAATGATAAACTTTATTCTTCATTGCGACTGACTAATATTCCATTCTATGTGTGTGTATGCATGTGTGTATGTGTAAATATATATATCATCTTTTAATCCATTCATCCATCAATGACTACTTAGTTTGCTTCAATATCATGGCTACTATAGTAATACTGCAATAAACATAGGGGTGAATATATCTTTTTGAATTAGTTTTTCATTTTCCTTGGATAAATGCTAAGAAGTGGGATTGCTGAATTGTATGGTGGTTGTTTTTGAATTTTGAGGAAACTTCATGCTGTTTTCCATAGTAGAAGGACAATTTTGTATTTACACCAACAGGACAGAGGGTTCCTTTTTCTTCACATCTTCACCAATACTTGTTGTTTCTTGTCTTTTTGATAGAAGCCATTCTCACGGCATAGAGTAATGTCTCATTGTGGTTTTGATTTTGCATTTCTCTATTAGTGAGTTGAGAATCTTTTCATGTGTTGTCTATCTGTGTCTTCTTTGTAGAAATGTCTGTCCAGTTATTCTGTCCATTTTTTAATTGAATCTTTTTCATATTGAGTTTTGTGAGTTTTTAAATATTATGTGTATTAACCCCTTATTAGATATTATTTGAAAATATATTTTACTGTTCAGTAGGTAGTTTTTTTCTTTGCAAATGAAAGGTTTCATTGTAAAATGGCCTTTTGTTTGATGTAATCTCATTTGTGTGTGTGTGTGTGTGTGTGTGTGTGTGTGTGTGCTTAAAGATTTTATTTATTTGACAGACAGAGATCACAAGTAGGCAGAGAGGCAGGCAGAGAGAGAGGAGGAAGCAGGCTCCCTGCTGAGCAGAAAGCCTGAAGCAGGGCTCCATCCCAGGCACTGGGATCATGACCTGAGCCTAAAGTGAGGCTTTAACCCACTGGGAGACCCAGGTGCACCATTGTGTGCTTTTTATATATTTTTTTAATTTATTTTCTAAAATATTTTATTTATTTATTTGAGAGAGATACAGACAGAGTCTGAGCAGGTGGAGGGGCAGTTTGAGAAGCAGTCTCCTTACTGAGTGGAAGCCCAAAGCAGGGCTCGATCCCAGGACCCTGGAATCATGACACAATCTGAAGGCAAATGCTTAACTGGATGACTCCCCCCCCCTTTTTTTTTAATTTCTTTTCAGCGTAACAGTATTCATTGATTTTGCACCACACCCAGTGCACCATGCAATACGTGCCCTCCTTAATGCCCATCACTTGGCTCCCCCAACCTCACACCCACCGCCCCTTCAAACCCCTCAGGTTGTTTTTCAGAGTTCATAGCCTCTCATAGTCCACCTCCCCTTCCAATTTCCCTCAACTCCCTTCTTTTATCCATCTCCCCTTGTCCTCCATGTTATTTGTTATGCTCCACAAATAAGTGAAACCATATGATAATTGGCTATCTCTGCTTGACTTATTTCACTCAGCATCATCTCTTCCAGTCCCGACCATGTTGCTACAAAAGTTGGGTATTCGTCCTTTCTGATGGAGGCATAATACTCCATAGTGTATATGGACCACATCTTCCTTATCCATTCGTCCATTGAAGGGCATTGTGGTTCTTTCCACATTTTGGCAACTGTGACCATTGCTGCTATGAGCATTGAGATATGGATGGCCCTTCTTTTCACTACATCTGTATCTTTGGGGTAAATACACAGTAGTGTAATTGCAAGGTCATAGGGAAGCTTTATTTAAAATTTTTTGAGGAATCTCCACACTGTTCTCCAAAGTGGCTGCACCAACTTGCATTCCCCTTTCTCCACATCCCCTCCAACACATGTTGTTTCCTGTCTTGCTAATTTTGGCCATTCTAACTGGTGTAAGGTGATATCTCAATGTGGTTTTAATTTGAATCTCCCTGATGGCTAGTGATGATGAACATTTTTTCATGTGTCTGATAGCCATTCGTATGTCCTCATTGGAGAAGTGTCTGTTCATATCTTCTGCCTATTTTTTGACATGATTATCTGTTTTGTGCGTGTTGAGTTTGAGAAGCTCTTTATAGATATTGGAGAAACTGAAAACATGAATAGACAGATATCTAGTAATGAGATTGAAGCAGTGATCAAAAAACTCCCAAAAAACAAATGCACAAGACCTGACAGATTCCCTGGGGAATTCTAACAAACTTTCAAAGAAGAAATAACACCTATTCTCCTGAAGCTGTTTCAAAAAATTGAAGCAGAAGGAAAACTTCCAAACTCTTTTTATGAAGCCAGCATTACCCTGATCCCCAAACCAGGCAAAGACCACACCAAAAAGGAGAATTTCAGAACAATATCACTGATGAATATGGATGCTAAGATTCTCAACAAGATCCTAGCAAACATGATCCAACAGAACATTAAAAAGATTATCCACTATGACCAGGTGGGATTTATCCCTGGGTTACAAGGATGGTTTAACATTCACAAGTCAATCAATGTGATAGAACCAATTAATATGAGAAGAGAGAAGAACCACATGGTACTCTCAATTGTTGCAGAAAAATCATTTGACAAAATCCAGCATCCGTTCCTGATTAAAACTTTTCAAAGTTTATGGATAGAGGGAACATTCCTGAACTTCATCAAATTTATCTATGAAAGACCCACAGCAAATATCTTCCTCAATGGGAAAAAGCTTGCAACCTTCCCATTGAGATCAGGAACATGACAAGGATGCCCACTCTCACTCCTCTTGTTCAACATAGTATTGGAAGGCCTAGCAACGGCAATCAAACAACTAAGAGAAATAAAAGGCATCCAAATTTGCAATGAAGAAGTCAAACTCTATCTCTTCGCAGATGACATGATTCTTTATATGGAAAACCCAAAAGACTCCACCTCCAAACTACTAGAACTCATACAGAAATTCAGTAATGTGGCAGGATACAAAGTCAATGTACAGAAATCAGTGGCTTTCTTATACACTAACAATGAAAATACAGAAAGGGAAATTAGAGAATCGATTCCATTTACTATAGCACCAAGAACCATAAGATATCTGGGAATAAACCTAAACAAAGAGGTAAAGGATCTGTACTCAAGGAACTACAGAATACTCATGAAAGAAATTGAAGAAGACCCAAAAGATGGAAGACCATTCCATGCTCTTAGATAGGAAGAATAAATAATGTTAAAATGTCTATACTGCCTAGAGCAATCTATACTTTTAATGTCATTCCAATAAAAATTCCACTGGTATTTTTCAAAGAGCTGGAGCAAAATAATCCAAAATTTGTATGGAATCAGAAGAGACCCAGAATTGCTAAGTAAATGTTGAAAAACAAAAATAAAACTAGGGGCATCATGTTACCTGATTTCAAGCTTTACTACAAAGCTGTGATCACCAAGACGGCATGGTACTGGTATAAAAACAGACACATAGACCAGTGGAACAGAGTAGAGAGCCCAGATAGAGACCCTCAACTCTATGGTCACATAATCTTCAGCAAAGCAGGAAAATATATACAGTGGAAAAAAGACAGTCTCTTCAATAAATGGTGCTGGGATAATTGGACAGTTATATGTAGAAGAATGAAACTCGACCATTCTCTTACATCATACCTAGATAAACTCGAAATGGATAAAAGACCTCAACATGAGACAGGAACCCATCAGAATCCTAGAGGAGAATATAGGCAGTAACCTCTTCGATATCAGCCACAGCAACTTCTTTCAAGATAAGTCTCCAAAGGCAAAGGAAACAAAAGTAAAAATGAACTTTCAGGACTTCATCAAGATCAAAAGCTTCTGCACAGCAAAGGAAACCATCAACAAACCAAAGATGCAACCCACAGAATGGGAGAAGATATTTGCAAATGACAGTACAGACAAAAGGTTGATATCCGTTGTGTGCTTTTTAAAACTTATTTTATTTTTTCAGTGTTCCAAGATTCATTATTTATGCATCACACCCAGTGTTCCATTTATTTGTGTTTTTGTTGTCTTAGCCTGAAAAGACAGATCCCCTGAAATATTGCTAAGAGTGATATCCAAGACCTTACTGTCTATGATTTCTTTCAGGAGTTTTATGGTTTCCAGTCTTACATTTAATTCTTTGATCCATTTTGAATTTATTTTTATATATGACATAAGGAACTAGTACAGTTACATCCTTTTGCATGTAGTTGTCCTGTTTTCCCAACATCATTTATGGAAAGACTGCCTTTTCCCCCATTATATATTCTTGCCTCCTTCATCATAGATTAATGGGTCAAAAAATGTGGGTTTATTTATGAACTCTGTATTCTGTTCCATTCATCTAAGTGTCTGTTTCTGTGCCAGGATCATATTGCTTTGTAGCTTTGTAGTGCAGTTTGAAATCAGAGAGCATGATACCTCCTGCTTTGTTATTCCTTAATATTGTTTGGATATTCTAGGTCTTTATGGTCTGATACAAATTTTAGGGTATTTTGTTCCAGTTCTATGAAAAATGCCATGCTTTTTTTATGGGGATTTCTTTGAACCTGTAGATTCAATGGGTAGTTATAGTTATCTTAACCATATCTATTCTTCTGATCTATGGACATGATATAATTTTGCATTTATTTCTGTCTTGTTCAGTTTCTTTCATCAACATCTTATAGTTTCAGAGCACAAGTCTTTCATCTTTTGGTTAAATTAATTTCTAGGTTAATTTTATTCTTTTTGATGCAATTATCAATGAAATTTTCTTAATTTCTCCATCTAATGGTTCATTATTAATGTAGAAATGTGATAGATGTCTGTATATTAGTTTTGTATTATGCAACTTTACTGAATTCATGTATTAATTTTTTTAGTTTCCTAGTGGAATCTTTAGAATTTTCCATATGTAGTATCATGTCTGCAAATAGAGTTTTGCTTCTTTCCCAATTCAGATAACTTTTATTTATTTTTCTTGTCTGATTGCTATGGCTAGGATTTCCAGCAGCATTTTGAATAAAAATATCCAAATAAACATCCTCATCTTGTTCCTTATCTTAGAGATCAAATACTGTTGAATATGATGTTGGTTGTGGGTTTGTCATTTATGGCCCTTATTAAGTTGAGGTATGTTCCCTCTATACTAACTTTGTTGAGGTTTTTATCATACATGAATGTTGAAATTTACCAAATGCTTTTTATGCATCTATTAAGATAATAATGTAATTCTTATCCATCTTTTTGTTAATGTATTGTAGTGTATTGATGGATTTGTAACTACTGAACCATCCTTTCATCCCTGGAAAAAGTCCCACTTGATCATGGTGTATGATCATTTTAATGTTTGTTGAATTTGGCTTTCTAACATCTTTCTTTTAATTTAAATTCAATTAACCAAGGTAACATTAATTTTTTATATAATGTTCAATGATTCATTAGTTGAGTTTCTCACCCAGTGCTCATATCACATGCACTCTTTGATACCCATCACCCATTTACCCCGTTCCCTAACACACTTCCTTTTCTGCAACCCTCAGTTTGTTTCTCAGAGTCAAGAGAGTCTCATATAGTTTGAGTCCCTCTCTGATTTCTTCCCATTCAGTTTCCCCACCCCTATTGTTATCTGCATTATTCCTTGTGTTCCACATATGAGTGAAACCATATGATAATTTTTTCTCTGGTTGACTTATTTCTTTGTTAAAAAATTAGTTATTTATTTATTTGACAGAGAAAGAGATTACAAGTAGGCATAGAGGCAGGCAGAGAGAGAGGGGGAAGCAGGCTCAACTCTGAGCAGAAAGCCCGATGCAGGGCTCGATCCCAGGACACTGGGATCATGACCTGAGCTGAAGGTAGAGGCTTTAACCCACTGAGCCACCCAGGCACCCCTGGTTGACTTATTTCACTTAGCATAATACCCTCCACTTCCACCAATGTCAATGTAAATTCATCCTTTTTGATGGGCTGAGGAATATTCCATTTTATATATGAATCACATGTTCTTTATCCATTCATCTCTTGAAAGATATCTCATCTCCTTATAACAGACACATGAAAGAATGTTCCACATTACTTGCCATCAGGGAAATACAAATCAGAACCACAATGAGATATCACCTTATCAGAATGGCTATCAGAATGGCTAAAATTAATAAGAAAAGGAGCAACAACTGTTGCCCAGGATGTGGAGAAAGGGGAACCCTTTTACACTGTTGGTGGGAACGCAAGCCGATATATCCACTCTGGAAAATCAGTATGAAGGTTCCCAAGACATTAAAAATAGAGCTATCCAATGACTCAGCAATTGCACTACTGGGTATTTACTCCAAAGATACAAACAGAGTGAAAATAGGGGACATAGGCACCCCAATGTTCATAGCAGCAATGTCCACAATGGCTTTCCAAGTTTTGTTGAGGATTTTTGAATCTATGTTCATCAGAGATATTGACCTGTAATTTTCTTTTTCTTCTCTTTTTTCTTTTTTCTTTTCTTTTCTTTATTTTTTTCTTTTTCTTTTTTTTTTTTTGTGGTGTCTTTTCCTAGTTTTGGTATCAGAGTAATGCTGCCCTTATAGCATGCACTTAGAAGCATTCCTTTCTCTTCAACATTTGAAATAGTTTGAGAAGAATAGGTATTACCACTTGCTTAAATGGTTGGTAGAATTTACCTATGAAGTCATCTTGTCCTGGCCTTTTGTTTGTTGACAGTCTTTTGATTACTGATTGAATTTCTTTCTTTTTTTTTCATTATTAGGAATTTGTTCAGATTTTCTATTTCTTCTTTATTCAGTATTAGAAGATTGTACACTTCTAATCCATTTCTTTTAGGTTGTCCCCTTTGTTAACATATAATTGTTCATAATAGTCTTATAATGCTTTCTATTTCTATGACATCAGTTGTAATTTCTCCTGTTTTATTTATAATTTTATTGATTTGGGACTTCTTTCCTTTTTTTTTGATGAGTTTGGCTGAAGATTTATCAATTTTGTTTATCTTTACAAAGAACTGACTCTTAGTCTCGATGATTTTTTTCTCATTTTTATTTCTATTTTATCTATTTATTTATTTTTTTAAAAAAATTTTAATTATTATTTTTTAATTTATTTTTTATTTATTTTCAGCATAACAGTATTCATTATTTTTGCACCACACCCAGTGCTCCATGCAATCCATGCCTTCTATAATACCCACCATCTGGTACCCCGACCTCCCACTCCCCACCCCTTCAAAACTCTCAGATTGTTTTTCAGAGTCCATAGTCTCTCATGGTTCACCTCCCCTTCCAATTTCCCCCAACTTCCTTCTCCTATCTCCCCATGTCCTCCATGCTATTTGTTATGCTCCACAAATAAGTGAAACCATATGATAATTGACTCTCTCTGCTTGACTGATTTCACTCAGCATAATCTCTTCCAGTCCCATCCATGTTGCTACAAAAGTTGGGTATTCATCCTTTCTGATGGAGCCATAATACTCCATAGTGTATATGGACCACATCTTCCTTATCCATATGTCCGTTGAAGGGCATCTTGGTTCTTTCAACAGTTTGGCGACCATGGCCATTGCTGTTACAAACATTTTTACTATTAGTATTTACTCCCTTCTAGTAACTTTGGGCTTTGTTAATTTTCTAGTTCCTTTAGATATAAGGTTAGATTGTTTTAGATTTTTCTTATCTTGAGATAAGTGTATATTGCTATAAACTCTCCTCTTAAAACTGCTTTTGCTGCCTTCAATAAATTTTGGACTATTATGTTTCTATATCCATTTGAAGATAATTTTTTAAAATTTCTTCTTTGATTTACTTTGTGACTCATTAGTTGTTTAGTATCATGTTGTTTGGGTTCCATGTGCAGTTTTAAAGCCAAATGACCAATTCTTTTGCCCATACATTCTTGGGAAGCCTGAATGCAAAGGTCAAGCACACATCACACTCTTTTGCCAACTGTCTGTATATAGCCATTGCATCTGTTCTATCTCCAAACAACTTCAGTATGCTTGAATATTACGGGGTACTTAATAATTTTTGTAAGAATATTGAGTGGCAAATGTTTTATAAAACTAAGCATACAGACTTTTTGTCATTCAGTTTCATTAAATGAAATACTGAGTTTTGCCTCTCAAAGAATTAAGGGGCTTTTGTGACAGCACACCTCAAGTTTATAGGTTTTTGTGTTTTTTTTTTCTTGAATATGGAGTCTTTTAACTTGTTTTTGTTCTATTTATTCTCACTGGTTTCTTATTTCCTCAGAAATAGGAAGATATTGTTGTTATTCCTATCAAAAACAATATGAAAAGCAGGATATTTTATAAACGTACTATCTGACCACATGCTTCTGAAATCAGGAAACTAAATAAATCACTACTACTTTTTAAAAGTTGGGTGACTAAACAGCATAATTAGGTTCTCCATGTACTACATGACCATAAAGTCATAACCATATCCATGTACATGACCATAAAATGTCATGTATTATTAATTATCATCACAAAAAGTACATCAGCTCTAAGGAAAAATAAAAGGACTTCATTATCTTGAATAAAATTCCAAACCATAAAGAAGACTTCTAACTGGCGTGGTTAGAAAATAAAACCCAGGGCGCCTGGGTGGCTCAGTGGGTTAAGCCACTGCCTTCGGCTCAGGTCATGATCTCAGGGTCCTGGGATCGAGTCCCGCATCGGGCTCTCTGTTCGGCAGGGAGCCTGCTTCCCTCTCTCTCTCTCTCTGCCTGCATCTCCGTCTACTTGTGATCTCTCTCTATCAAATAAATAAATAAAATCTTTAAAAAAAAAAAAAAAGAAAAGAAAACCCAAATTGATATTCAAATATTAGCATACATAAAGTGATTACTTTCTGAAAGGTAAAATTTGAGGGGATGGTAAAAATGTGGGAGATATGTAGAGAACACTCCTCCAACAGCCTTCGCTATTTTTATGACTCTACAAAATCCTTGTAGGAGTATGTCATTCCAGCCTAAATAACAAGAACATAAAAATACTCTTCTTTGCCCTAACCTCTAGAGAACTACAAAACCAAGTTTATGATTCCTCAGAAATCCATGATTCACTTGGATGAATCAGTGGCCAACACAAACTCAAATCTTCTGAACCACACTGGGACAGAGTAGTTCACATTTCAGAGCTCTATCTGAGAAACTTTGTTTTAATAAATTCATCCTGGGTCCAGTTGGATGTTTTTGGATGTTTCCCGTCATCAGGTGCTTATTTACCACTGTGCCCTAAGTTTTTCCCTGGGTCCTATTCCTTTCTCCATGCACTCCAGCAAGACTGACAAAAACATCACAGCGTAAGTAGTATCCTTGTTTTATTTCCCTCTCAACGTTCTAAGAGGAGTCTGTATTTTAATTATTTAGTTCTGTGTTACTTAACTCTGGAACCATTGTGTGGTCAAGATAATGGAGAACCTAGGAAGGAGTGAAAGAACACATATAATACAGAACAAGAAAATTATCCTCCCAATGTTATGCCTTCTGCTAATGGCTCTTATCGGTACAAAAGAGAAACTTTTTCTTGAGGGATTAGGGAGGCAACTCTGTGGTGTGACTTATGCTACAGAATCCACTCCCAGTGGATCAGGCCAAAGCTAGATATTACCTGAAAACATATCCTTGCTCAGCTCTGTATCCTTTGCTATCTTGCTTTCCTTTACTGGTTCTTCCTAAAGAATCCCTAAGTGTATCACATGTACCCCAATCCCTGCCTCAGATTCTGTTTCTAAGGCTCTGTTCTGCCTGAACAGAATTAATGTCTAAAAATGGATTATTAGAAATTTTACTATGTGTTGTGTGACTTACTATAATTCCAAGCTTTCTGGTATTAACATTTTGTTTGTTTTGAATATATCACTACACTTAAGGACAAAAGACCTAGATTATTCATATTACAATGAAATTCTCTGAGTTTGATCAAAAGTAACTTCCCTTCTCTTTAGATCTTCTTACATGACATTCCTTAGCTCTAGGACAATTTTCAAACAATTTTTTATATAGGAAACTCTAATTTATCCTCTGTTTATATTCTTCCAAGAAACCCTCCCAGATCATCCCTTCTACGCCATCCTAAACTTATGTTATGTGTATTCCTGTAACACTTCATACTTCTTGTCATGATTATCAACTCAATAATGATATGAACTAAATTTATCTTGATCATTTCAAAACCCTCAGAATCTAGCATAGTACCTGACATATAATAGGATTGTAACTTTAAATTAAAAAAGATGTGGCCCATATACACTATGGAGTATTATGCCTCCATCAGAAAGGACGAATACCCAACTTTTGTAGCAACATGGACAGGACTGGAAGAGATGATGCTGAGTGAAATAAGTCAAGCAGAGAGAGTCAATTAACATATGGTTTCACTTATTTGTGGAGCATAACAAAAAGCATGGAGGACATGGGGAGTTAGAGAGAAGGGGGTTGTGGTAAATTGGAAGGGGAGGTGAATCATGAGAGACTATGGACTCTGAAAAACAATATGAGGGGTTTGAAGTGGTGGTGGGGTGGGAGGTCGGGGTACCAGGTGGTGGGTATTATAGAGGGCACGGATTGCATGGAGCACTGGGTGTGGTGAAAAAATAATGATACTGTTATGCTGAAAATAAATAAATGGAAAAAAAAGAAATTAAAAAAATGAGTGAATGCGTGAATGCTAACAAAATGCAAGATATGTTGGGTGTTATGTTTATTATGTGATACTTAGAATAGTCTTGGACATGGTATGGGCCTAGGGCAATTTTTCTCACCAGGTGAACAATTGTACTCTATTCTATATGTAGCTCCCACCAATTCCTTTTCTGCCACCTTTCCAAAATAGTGTTTCAGATGACGATAGGTGTTCCATATTGCATTTAGAAAGAACTTGAATTATGACCACTAAACTCTAATTATGACCATTAAACTCTGTTTAATGGAAAGGACTGTGTCATATTTATCTATTTATTCCAAAACTCTGTCACAATGCAAGGCAAACAGAAAATGTTTAGGAAGTATAAATAGGCAAATGATCCTAGTTCCCTGGAACATAGTCTAGTGCCATATGAACTCATTAAAAATAAGCTTCTGGGGACACCTGGGTGGCTCAATTGGTTAAGTGGCTGCCTTTGGCTCAGGCCATGATCCCAGGGTCTCAACCTGGGACCCTGGGATCAAACCCCACATCAGTCTCCCTGCTCAGGGGAGAGCCTTTTTTTCTCTCTCCCTCTGCCTGCTGCTCTGTGTACTTGTACTCACTATCTCTGTGTCAAAGAAATAAAACCTTAAAAAAAAAAACTTCTGAAAATAATTTTCATATGTACCATTTCCATTGCTACTTCTTAATATTGTGTTCACCTTCCTCTAAAATCAACTTACTTTCTTCTATTACCAGTTGCACCCCCATGCTTCCCTATATGTTATACTCATTATATAGAATGCCTTCCCTATTTCCTCTGTGCATCTAAAACCCACACAGTCCATTGAAATTCTCAGTTGATTCATGAGGCTTTCTTTCCCAGACTCTTCCAGCTCTTGCTGACCTTCTTCTTTGGATTTCATAAAACTAAAAACCACAAAAATGTCATTCCCTCTAGGGTAAAAGCTTCTCTTGGACACTGGGAATGCAGAGATAAATAACACCATGTCCAGAACAAAACTGGCATACAATAAATGTTTTATGGATTTTTTAACAAGTCAGTATAGCAGAGTTGGGGAGGAACTAAAAATTCTTTCATCACTTTCTGTAGTCCAGAGCTAAATTTAATATTAAACAATGAATCTTGAAACACTGAAAAAATAAAATAAAATTTAAAAACAGACAAAGAAAAGCAGAGTGGGACCAGGAGCATTCAATAGCAGACTAGGGGTGAGGTTTCCCATTCTCTATATCCTCTCCAACACTTGTTACTTCTTGTGTTTTATTATTTTAGCAATTCTGACAGGTGTAAAGTTATATCTCATTGTTTTGATTTGCATTTCCCTGGAGATTAGTAATTTTAAGTATCATTTCATGTACCCATTGGTCTTCTGTATGACTTACTAGAAAAAAAAATGTCTGTTTAGGCCCTCTGCCCATCTTTATTTATTTTTATTTATTTTTTGAAGA
Organism: Mustela erminea; assembly: GCF_009829155.1. NCBI lineage: Eukaryota > Metazoa > Chordata > Mammalia > Carnivora > Mustelidae > Mustela > Mustela erminea. The sequence goes on from NC_045622.1 coordinate 30,698,670, forward strand.
TTATTTATTTATTTATTTGACAGTCAGAAATCACAAGTAGGCAAAGAGGCAGGCTGGGGGGTGGGGAAGGCAGGCTCCCTGCTGAGCAGAGAGCCTGAAGTGGGGCTCGATCCCAGGACCCTGAGATCATGACCTGAGCTTAAGGCAGAGGCTTAAACCACTGAGCCACCCAGGCGCTCCCCTCTGCCCATTTTTAATCAGATTATTTGGTTTGGGGGTGTTGAGTTGAATATATTCCTCATATGTTTTGGGTATTAACCCATTATTGGATATATCATTTGCAAATATCTTCTTCCATTCAGTAGGCTGCACTTTTGTTTCGATGAGGGTTTCCTTACTATGCAAAAGCTTTTTATTTGCTAGAGTCCTGATTGTTTAATTTTGTTTTTGTTCCCCTTGTTAAAGGGGATATATACAGAAAAATATTTATATAGCTGATTATACAGTTGATGTTAAATTACTGTCCATGTTTTCTTCTAGGAATTTCATGGTATCAGGATTCATATTTAGGTCTTTAATACATTTTGAGTTTATTTTTTTGTATGGTGTAAGAACGGGATCCAGTTTCCTTCTTTTGCATGTACCTGCCCAGTTTTCACAACACATTTGTTGAAGAGACAGTCTTTTCCCCATTGTACATTCTAGCATCCTTTGTCATAAATTAGTTGACTGAAGAAGGGTGCATTTATTTCTGAGCTCTCTATTCTGTTCAACTTATCTATATTCCTATTTTTTGTGCTAGTGTCATACTGTTTTGATTAGTACAGTTTTGTAGTATAGCTTGAAATCTGGGATTGTGATTCCTCCAGCTTTGTTCTTTTATCTAAAGATTGCTTTTGTTACTTGGGATCTTTTGTCATTCCATACAAATTTTAGGATAATTTGTTCTAGTTCTGTGAAAGTGTTGATATTTTGATGAGTATTGCATTAAAACTTAGATTGCATTTAGTAATATGGACATTGTAACAATAGTTCTATTTCATGAACATGAAATATCTTCCCATTTTTTGGTGCTATGTTCAATTTCTTTACTCAACATTTTATAGCATTCAGAGTATAGATGTTTTACATTTAGTTATTTTATTCTTATGTATCTTATGATTTTTGGTGCAACTGTAAATGAGATTCTTAATTTCTCTTTCTTCTACTTCATTATTAATGTATAGAAATGCAATAAATTTCTCTATTTAATTTTGTATCCTGCAACTTTTCTGAATTTATTGATCAGTTCTAGACATGTTTCGTGTGTGTGGAAGTTTTACAGTTTTCTATATATAGTGCCATATAATTTGCAAATAGTAAAATTTTACTTCTTCCTTAACAAAGTTGGTGTGTTCTATTTCTTTTCTCAAGTGACTGCTATGACTAGAACTTCCAGTACTAGTTGAGTAAATGTGGTAAAAGCAGACATCCTTGTCTTGTTCCTGATCATAGAATAAAAGCAGTCAGTTTTTCACCACTGAGTATGATGTTTGCTGTTGGTTTTTCATATATGGCCTTTATTAGGTTGAAGTATGTTTCCTTTAAGTTTACTTTGTAGCTTAGTTTTCATCATGAATAGATTTTGTACTTTGTCAAACGATTTTTCTGTACTTACTGAGATGATCATATGGTTTTTATCCTTTCTCTTATTGATGTGCTGTATCCTATTGATTGATTTGTGAATATTGAACCACACTTGCATTCCTAGAATAAATCTCACTTGAATGATATTTTAAATATATTTTTAGATTAAGTCTGCTAATATTTTGTTGATTATTTTACATCTGTGTTCATCAGAAATATTAGCCTACAGTTTTCTCTCTTTTTTTGGTAGTGCCCCTTTTTTAATACTGTTTTCTCTTTCAATATTTTATTTAAATTCTAATTAGTTAACATGCAGTGTAATATCAGATGTGTAATTTAATGATTCAACAATTCCATACAATGACCCATTCTCATCGCATGTACACTTCTTAATCTCCATCACTGATTTAACCCATTTCCCTATCCATTCTCCCCTCTGGTAGCCATCAGTTTGTTCTCTATAGTTATGTCTTGATTTGTCTCTACTTCTTTTTTGCTCTCTATGCTTGTTTCTTTTGTTTCTTAAATTCTGCATATGAATGAAATTATATAGTATTTGTTTTTCTCTGGCTGATTTATTTTGCTTAACATGATACTCTGCAGCTCCATTCATGTCATGGCAAATGACAAGGTTTCATTCTTTTTAATGGGTGAGTAATATGCCATCATATATATCTCACATCTTTATCCATTCATTAGTCAATGGACACTTGAGCTGTCTTTATAATTTAGCTATTGTAGATAATGCTTCTGTATACATAAGGGTGAATGTATCCCTTTGAATTACTATTTTTGTATTTTTTTGAATAAATATCTCTTGGTGCAATTGCTGGATCCTAGGGTAGTTCTGTTTTGAACTTTTTGAGGAACTTCCATACTGTTTTCCAGAGTGGCTGCACTGGTTTACATTCTTACCAACAGTGCAGGAGGCTCTTCTTTCTCCACATCCTCACCAACATATGTGGCTTCTTGTCTTATTGATTTTAGAGATTTTGACAGGTGTGAGGTGGTATATGATTGTAGTTTTTATTTGTATTTCTTTAATTTTAAGTGATATAGAGCATAATGTCATTTTTCATATTTATTCATATTTTCATATTTTTTGCCATCTCTAAGTCTTTTTCGGAAAAACTATTTATTAGTGTCTTTTTACTATTTTATTTCTTAAATTTATTTTCAGCATAACAGTATTCATTATTTTTTCACCACACCCAGTGCCCCATGCAATCTGTGCTTTCTATAATACCCATCACCTGGTACCCCAACCACCCACCCCCCCCATCACCTCAAAACCCTCACACTGATTTTCAGAGTCCAAGTCTCTCATGATTCACCTCCCGTTCCAATTTCCCCCAACTCCCTTCACCTCTCTAACTCCCCATGTCCTCCATGCTATTTGTTATGCTCCACAAATAAGTGAAACCATATGATAATTGACTCTCTCTGCTTGACTGATTTCACTCAGCATCATCTCTTTGAGTCCTGTCCATGTTGCTACAAATGTTGGGTATTTGTCCTTTCTGATGGAGGCATAATACTCCATAGTGTATATGGACCACATCTTCCTTATCCATTTGTCCGTTAAAGGGCATCTTGGTTCTTTCCACAGTTTGGCGACCGTGGCCATTGCTGCTATAAACATTGGGGTACAGATGGCTCTTCTTTCACGAAATCTGTATATTTGGCGTAATACCCAAGAGTGCAATGGCAGGGTCATAGGGAAGTTCTATTTCTAATTTCTTGAGGAATCTCCACACTGTTCTCCAAAGAGGCTGCACCAACTTGCATTCCCACCAACAGTGGAAGAGGCTTCCCCATTCTCCAAATCCCGTCCAACACATGTTGTTTCCTGTCTTACTAATTTTGGCCATTCTAACTGGTGTAAGGTGATATCTCAATGTGGTTTTAATTTGAATCTCCCTGATGGCTAGTGATGATGAACATATTATCATGTGTCTGATAGCCATTTGTATGTCTTCATTGGAGAAGTCTCTGTTCATATCTTCTGCCCATTTTTTGATATGATTGTCTGTTTTGTGTGTGTTGAGATTGAGGAGTTCTTTATAGATCCTGGATATCAACCTTTTGTCTGTACTATCATTTGCAAATATCTTCTCTCATTCCATGGGTTGCCTCTTTGTCTTGTTGACTGTTTCCTTTGCTGTGCAGAAGCTTTTGATTTTGATGAAGTCCCAAAAGTTCATCTTTGCTTTTGTTTCCTTTGCCTTTGGAGACATATCTTGAAAGAAGTTGCTGTGGCTGATATCGAAGAGATTACTGCCTATGTTCTCCTCTAGGATTCTGATGGATTCCTGTTTCACACCTGGAATCTAAAGACCACCTTGCTTAAGAATGCTTGGATCAACCAGGAGATCAAAGAAGAACTGAAACAATTCATGGAAACCAATGAGAATGAAGACACTTTGGGCCAAAACCTATGGGATACAGCAAAGGTGGTCTTAAGGGGAAATACATAGCCATCCAAGGCTCCCTCAAAAAAATGGAAAAATCCAGAACACAGCAGCTGTCTCTACACCTTAAAGAACTGGAGAATCAACAACAAATCAAACCAACTCCACACATAAGAAGGGAAAATAATCAAGATTAGAGCTGAGATCAATGAGGTAGAAACCAAAGATAAAGTAGAACATATCAAACAAACTAGAAGCTGGTTTCTTGAAAGAATCATTAAGATATATAAACCATTGGCCACATTAATCCAAAAGAAAAGAAAGACCAAATTCATAAAATTATGAATGAAAAGGGAGAGATCACAACTAACACCAAGGAAGTAGAAACAATCATCAGAAGTTATTATCAATGGTTATATGCCAATAAGCTTACCAACCTAGATGAAATGGATGCATTCCTGGAAAACTATAACTTTCAAAATTGAACCAGGAAGAAATCAACAACCTGAATAGACTGATATCTAGTAACAAGATTGAAGAAGTGATCAAAAACCTCCCAAAAAACAAGAGCCCAGGACCTGATGGATTTCCTGTGGAATTCTACAAAACTTTCAAAGAAGAAATAACACCTATACTCCTGAAGCTGTTACAAAAAATTGAAGCAGAAGGAAAACTTCCAGCATTGAAGTCAGCATTACCCTGATCCCCAAACCAAAGACCCACCAAAAAGGAGAATTTCAGACCAATATCACTGATGAATATGGATGCTAAGATTCTCAACAAGATCCTAGCCAACAGGATCCAACAGCACATTAAAAAGGTTATCCACCATGACCACGTGGGATTCATCCCTGGGCTCCAAGGATGGTTCAACAATCGCAAATCAATCAATGCGATGCAACAAATTAATATGAGAAGAGAGAAGAACCACATGGTCCTCTCAATTGATGCAGAAAAAGCATTTGACAAAATCCAGCATCCGTTCCTGATTAAAATGCTTCAAAGTATAGGGATAAAGGGAACATTCCTGAACTTCATAAAATCCATCTATGAAAGACCCACAGCAAATATCATCCTCAATGGGAAAAAGCTTGTGTCCTTCCTGTTGAGATCAGGAACAAGACAAGGATGCCCACTCTCACCACTCTTGTTCAACATAGTACTAGAAGACCTATCAACAGCAATCAGACAACAAAGAGAAATAAAAGGTATCCAAATTGGCAATGAAGAAGTCGAACTCTCTCTCTTAGCAGATGACATGATTCTTTATATGGAAAACCCAAAAGACTACATCCCCAAACTACGAGAACTCATACAGCAATTCAGCAACGTGACAGGATACAAAGTCAATGTACAGAAATCAGTGACTTTCTTATACACTAACAATGAAAATACAGAAAGGGAAATTAGAGAATTGATTCCATTTACTATAGCACCAAGAACCATAAGATACCTGGGAATAAACCTAACCAAAGAGGTAAAGGATCTGTACTCAAGGAACTACAGAACACTCATAAAAAAAATTGAAGAAGACACAAAAAGATGGAAGGCCACTCCATGCTCTTGGATCGGAAGAATAAACATTGTTAAAATGTCTATACTTCCTAGAGCAATCTATACTTTTAATGCCATTCCAATCAAAATTCCACCGGTATTCTTCAAAGAGCTGGAGCAAATAATCCTAAAATTTGTATGGAATCAGAAGAGACCCCCGAATCGCTAAGGAAATGTTGAAAAACAAAAATAAAACTGGGGGCATCACGTTACCTGATTTCAGGCTTTATTACAAAGCTGTGATCACCAAGACAGCATGGTTACTGGCATAAGAACAGACACATAGACCAGTGGAACAGAGTAGAGAGGCCAGATATGGACCCTCAACTCTATGGTTAATTAATCTCCGACAAAACAGGAAAAAATACACAGTGGAAAAAAGACAGTCTCTTCAATAAATGGTGCTGGGAAAACTGGACTGCTATATGTATAAGAATGAAACTCGACCATTCTCTTACATCGTACACAAATATAAACTCAAAATAGATAAAAGACCTCAATGTGAGACAGGAATCTTTTTACCATTTTATTTGGCTTATTTTGGAGGACTGTTTTATAGATTTTTTAAGACATGTTTGGTATACTAACCCTTTATTGGGTATGGCATTTGTAAATACCTTCTCCCATTCCATAGGTTGCCTTTTAGTTTAGTTTTTTTTTTTTAATTGTTCTTTCACTGTTCTGAAATTGTTTATTTCAAGAAGTTCCAATAGTTTGTTTTGCTTGTGTTCCCCTTGTCTCAGAAGATATATCTAAAAAGATGTTGCTATATCCTATGTCAAAGAGGTTACATCTTGTGTTCTCCTCGGGATTATGATGGTCTTCTGCCTCACATTTAGGACTTTCATCCATTTTGAATTTATTTTTGTGTATGGTGCAAGTAAGGGGTCCAGTTTTGTTCTTTTTCATGATGTTTCCCAGTTTTCCCAACACCATTTGTTCAAGAGTTAGTCTTTTTCCCACTAGATATTCTTTCCTGATTTGTCAAAGATTGATTGATCAGGTAGTTGTGGGCTCAGTTCTCGATTCTTTTATTGTGTTCTATTGATCTATAGATCTATTTTTGTGCCATTCCATACTGTGTTTCTAAAAAATAAAACAGCTTTGTTTTCGGTTTTGTAAGAGAAACACATGTTCAGTGTAAAAAAGTTTAAATAATACAGAAATGTTTGCTTCTACTTTATGGAAATGCTCAGTTCAGATGGGAATCTGGAAATCCCCAAGCTTCAGACACCCTGGAGGCCTCACTACTTCTGCACCCTCTATTCCCTCCAGCTGGAATTCCCATGCAGACTCATCCACACTCCCTTATCTCTGTGATAAATTTACAAGCATCCTAAAATTTTTAGTCCAAATTTCCTTCAAGGCTTTCCTTGCATCCTTCACTTTTCCCCCACCTTCCCCTAATCAAACATAATTGCACCTGCCTCTGCCTCCTTCACTTAGGTCTCTGAAAGCAATCCTACTATAGTTTGCTGGTTTTCTATCTCTCCCTTCCCTAAATTTTGGGCTCCAAGATGGTAGGAGTGAATCATATTCATCTTCATACTGAGTCCATAAATACCATCGCACAATTTTCAGCATAATTGGTGGTGGAGAAAAATATATCCTTTCTATTTTTCAATGGGGAGAGAGCACTATTTATCAATAAGGAGCAGGGACTCTAGTTCAAAACCAGGCTCTGCCCTTGCTAGTTACAACTTTGTACAAGTTGATAAACCTCTCTGTGCTTCAATTTTCTCACCTGTATAATGGGGATTATAAAGCAGCAACTTCACATCAAAATCATGAGGATTGAATGAGGTAGTATTGTAAAGAACTTAGAAGAGTACCTGGAACTAAATTACCATGCTGTTTTGATCACTCTAGATGGCTTTGTAATATGGCTTTGTAATATAACTTGAAGTTTTGAATTGTGAGGTCTCCAACTTTGCTTTATTTTTCAAGGTTCCTTTGGATATTCTTTTGTGGTTTAATATAAATTTTAGGATTGTTCTAGCTTTGTGAAAAATGCTGACTGTATTTTGATGGGGATTACATTCACTGTGTAGATTGCTTTAGGTAATATAGACATTTTAAAAATATTTCTTTCTCCGATCCATAAGCATGGAATGCTATTCCATTTTGTGTGTTTGTCATCTTGAATTTCTTTCATCAGTGCTTTATAGGTTTCCAGGTCATGTCTTTCAACTCCTTGGTTAGGTTTATTCTTACGTATCCTGTAGTTTTTGGTGCAATCAAAATGGCATTGAGTTATTAATTTCACTTTCTGCTGCTTCTTTATTTTTATATGGAAATCCAGCAGATTTCTGCACATTGATTTTGTATCCTCTAACATTAAATTTGTGTTTTAGTTCTAGCACGTTTTATTTGGAGTCTTTTGGATTTTCAATAGAGGGTAATAGGTCATCTGCAGATGAATATTTGAATATTCATATATATATGAATATATGAATGAATATTTTTTCTTCCTTGCTGATTTATCTGATTTTGCTTTTGGGGTAGTTGTGGCCTTGTAGAATGAATTTGGAAGCTTTATTTTCTCTTCTATTTTTTAAGATAGTTTGAGAAGAATGGGTATTAAGTCTTTTTTAAATGTTCAGTAGAATTCACTTTTGGTCTTAAGACTGTTGGGAGTTTTCTTAGTACTAATTCAATCTCATTGCTAGTAATCAGTCTGTTCAAATTTTCTATTTCTTTCTGATTCAATTTTGGAAAATTATTATTTCTAGGAATTTACCCATTTCTCCTAGGTTGTCCAATATGTTGGCTTGTGATTTTTTCAAAATATTTTCTTAAAATTCATTGTATTTCTGTAGTGTTGACTGTTATTCCTCTACTTTCATTTCTTTATTTATTTGAGTTATCTCTTTTCCTTTTTTGATGAGTTCAGCTGAAGACCTGACTAAATTTTGTTGATTTTTTCAATAAACCAGCTCCTAATTTTGTTGATCTGTTCTATTGTGTTGTTGTTGTTGTTGGGTTTCTAATTAACTCTAATCTTTATTATTTGTTTCTTTCTATGGGATTTGGGCTTTGTTCTTCTCTTTCAAGTTCCTTTCAGTGTAAGCTTAGATTGTTTATTTGAGAGTTTTCTTGCCTCTTAATGTAGGCCTGCATTGCTACAATCTTCCTTCTTAGAACATCTTTTTCTGGCTCCTAAAGATTTTGTACCATTGTGCTTTCACCTTGTCTCCATGTATTTTCTTTTAACAATAATTATATTTATTTACTTTTATATATTTCTTGGGAATAAAATATATGTACCCGTGAGGTGTTAATTTTCTATCTGTGCTTTTATTTATTTTTATTTTTTATTATCTTCAGTTAGCCACTGTATAGTAAATCATTAGTTTTTGAACTAGTGTTAATTAGTTACATATAAAATCCAATGCACATCACAACACGTGTCTTTAATAGCCATCACCATGTTATCCCTTCCCCCAACCTCCTTCCCTCTGAGACCCTCAGTTTGTTTCCCAGGGTCCATACTGTCCCATGGTTAGTCTCCTTTGATTGCCCACCCTTCAGATTTTCTTCCCTTCCCCATGGTCATCTGTGCTAATTTTTACGTTCCACATATGAGTGAAATTTTTGTTTGATATCTTGGTTGACCCAATCACTGTATAGTAGCATGTTATTTTGCTTCTATGTATTTGTGTTATATCCAGATTTTTCATTGTGATTAATTTCTACTTTTGTATATTATTGTACTTAGAAAAATGCATGACAAAAGGTTGATATCCAGGATCTATAAAGACTCCTCAAACTCAACACACACAAAACAGGCAATCATATAAAAAAATGGGCAGAAGATATGAACAAACACTTCTCCAATGAAGACATGCAAATGGCTATCAGACACATGAAAAAAGGTTCATCATCCCTAGCCATCAAGGAGATTCAAATTAAAACCACATTGAGATACCACCTTACACCAGTTAGAATGGCCAAAATTAGCAAGACAGGAAACAACATGTGTTGGAGAGGATGTGGAGAAAGGGGAACCCTCTTCCACTGTTGGTGGGTATGCAAGTTGGTGCAGTCACTTTGGATAACAGTGTGGAGATTCCTTAAGAAATTAAAAATAGAGCTTCCCTATGACCCTGCAATTGCACTACTGGGTATTAACCCCAAATATACAGATGTAGTGAAAAGAAGGGCCATCTGTACCCCAATGTTTATAGCAGCAATGGCCACGGTCGCCAAACTGTGGAAAGAAGCAAAATGCCCTTCAACAGACGAATGGATAAGGAAGAAGTGGTCCATATACACTATGGAGTATTATGCCTGCATGAGAAAGGATGAATACCCAACTTTTGTAGAAACATGGACGGGACTGGAAGAGATTATGCTGAGTGCAATAAGTAAAGCATAGAGAGTCAATTATCATATGGTTTCACTTATTTGTGGAGCATAACAAATAGCATGGAGGACAAGGGGAGATGGAGAGAAGGGAGTTGAGGGAAATTGGAAGGGGAGGTGAACCATGAGAGACTATGGACTCTGAAAAACAACCTGAGGGTTTTGAAAGGGCGGGGGATGGGAGGTTGGGGGAACCAGGTGGTGGGAGAGGGCATGGATTGCATGGAGCACTCGGTGTGCTGCAACAACAATGAATACTGTTATGCTGAAAAGAAATTTAAAAAAAGAAAAAAAAAGAAATATGCATGTTATGATTTCAAACTTTTTAAATATATTGAGATTTGTTTTGTGGCCTTACATGTGAGCTATTCTGGAGAATGTTCCATGGGCACTTGAAAAGAATATTCCAGTGTTTTGGATGGAATGTTCTAAATATATCTGTTAGGTCCATCTGGTCTCATGTGTCATTCAAAACCACTATTTCCTTATTTTCTGCCTGAATGATACAAGTGGGGTGTGAAAGTCCCCTATGTTATTGGATTACTGTCAGTTTCTTTCTTTATGCTTCTTAATAGTTGATTAATGTATTAGGTGGTCCTGTGCTGAGTTCACAAATATTTAAGATGATTAGATCTCTTGTTAGACTGTTCCCTTTATCACCACATAGTGTCTTTCCTGGTCTCTTGTTACAGTCTTTTTAAAATTTTTTTATTATGTTATGCTAGTCACCATATAATACATCATTAGTTTTTGATGTAGTGTTCTAAGACTCATTGTTTGTGTATAACACTCAGTGCTCACTTCAAAGTCTATTTTGTACAATATACATATTGTTATCCAGGCTTTCTATTCATTTACACTTGCATGGTTAATGTTTCTCCATCTCTTCTCTTTCTATCCCTGTTTTTAGGCCTGAAGTGAACCTCTTGTAGTCAACAATTAGGGGGGTCTTGGTTCTTTATCCATTCAATCACCTTATATCTTTTAACTAGAGCAATTATTTCCATTTACATTCAAAGCAGTTTTTGACAAGTATTTACTTATTGCCATGTTGTTATAAGTTTTATGGTTGTTTTGTAGGCTTTCACTGTTTCTTTCTTCTCTTGCTCAGTGAACTAAATCTTAACATCATTCATAAAGATAGGCACTAAGAGTTTTAATAAATTTTATATCTGAGGAAACTGGTACAGAGAGGTTATATATATTATTAAAGGACATGCAGAAAACTCAAAAGACTGCACCCCCAAACTACTAGAACTAATACAGCAATTCAGTAATGTGGCAAAATACAAAATCAATGGACAAAATCAGTTACTTTCTTATACACTAACAATAAAAATATAGAAAGGGAAATTAGAGAATCGATTTTATTTACTATAGCGCCGAGAACCATAAGATACCTCGGAATAAACCTAACCAAAGAGGTAAAGGATATGTACTCAAGGAACTACAAAACACTCATGAAAGAAATTGAAGAAGACACAAAAAGATGGAAGATCATTCCATGCTCATGGATCGGAAAAATAAACATTGTTAAAATGCCTATAATGCCTATAGCAATCTTTATTTCCAATGCTATTCCAATCGAAACTCCTCTGGCATTTATCAGGGAGCTGGAGAAAACAATCCCAAAATTTGTATGGAATCAAAAGAGATCCCAAATTGGTAAGGAAATATTGAAAAAGAAAAACAAAACTGGGGGCATCACATTGCCTGATTTCAAGCTTTACTACAAACTTCTGATCACCAAGACAGCATGATACTGACATAAAAACAGACACATAGACCAGTGGAACAGAGTACAGAGCTCAGAAATGGACCCTCAACTCTATGGTCAAATAATCTTCGAAAAAGCAAGATAAAGTATCCAGTGTAAAAAAGACAGTCTCTTCAATCTATGGTGCTGGGATATTGGACAGCTATGTGTAGAAGAATTAAACTCAGCCATTCTTTTTCACTATACACAAAGACAAACTTAAATGGATAAAAGATCTCAACGTGAGGCAGGAATCCATCAGAATCCTAGAGGAGAACATAGGCAGTAACCTCTTCGACATCGCCACAGCAACTTTTTTCAAGGTATGTCTCCAAAGGTGAGGAAAACAAAAGCAAAAATGAACTTTTGGGAATTCATCAATGTCAAAAGCTTCTGGACAGCAAAGGAAAAAGTCAACAAAACTAAGAGGCAACACATGGAATGGGAGGAGATATTCACAAATCACAATACAGAAAAGGGGATGATGTCCAGTATCGAGAAAGAACTCCTCAAACTAAACACACACAAAACAGATAATCATGTCAAAACATGGGCAGGAGACATGAACAGACACTTCCCCAAAGAAGACATACAAATGACTAACAGACACATGAAAAAATGTTCATCATCTCTAGCCATCAGGAGATTCAAATAAAACCACATTGAGATACCACCTCACACCAGTTAGAATGGCCAAAATTAACAAGACAGTAAACAACATGTGTTGGACAGGAGGTGGAGAAAGGGGAACCCTGCTACATTGTTGGTGGGAATGGAAGTTAATATAGCCACTTTGGAAAACAGTGTGGAGATTCCTCAAGAAATTAAAAATAGAGTTACCCTATGACCCTGCCATTGCACTACTGGGTATTTAACCCAAAAATACAGATGTAGTGAAAAGAAGGGCCATCCATACCTCAATGTTCATAGCATCAATGTCCACAGTTGCCAAACTGTGGAAAGAAACAAGATGTCCTTCAGCTGACGAATGGATGAGGAAGCTGAACCTGCTCTGCCAGAAGCCAAGGGGGAATTTATATGGGCTCTGCAACACCCAGAGAAGAGAAGATTGAGGTTTCTCTCTGAGAGGGAGGTCAGGGTGCAGTTTGCTTTCCTCTAATCCTACAAAAACCATCAAAAGCGGTCAAGGCGAGAGAGAAAAACAAAAGTGAACAAACATAAAAACCTCCAGAGAACAAAAGACTAAAAAAAACAGTTTCCTCGGAGCCCACCCCCTCGAGGAGGGTGGGAGGACTTAACTCAGGGAACATCATTGACTGAAAACACATGTGGCAGGCCCCTCCCCCAGAAAACCAACCAGGAAAGGAAAAAAAAAAAAAAAAAAGATGACAAGAAAACAACCACCAATACTTCATAGGAAACTTTTAAATTTGCTCCCACTATTCTGGTTCATTTTTTATATAGATAAATTTTTTAACCTATTTGCCATCACAGTGAGCTGTCCAGTACATCAAATTCCATAATAACCTTCTAAACTGAACTTTTTGATACATACACCTGTGTTTTACTTTTACATTTCTATTCTTTAATTTCTTTTTTTAAATTTTAGTTTAGTTTAGTGTAGTATATTCCTTTTTTATTTTTATTTTCTATTATTCATATAGCGTTAACCTTCAAAGTAATCCCCTTTCCCCAGTCAATACTACCCCTATAGGTAAACCAAGTTTTAATCTCCCTTTATCTTAGTAAAGTTGAGTCCTTTAACAAAGATATCAAGATACATCCAGAAAGAGTCAAAACAATCTTTCTTGCCCACACTGAGAATATATAACCACTCTCGCATCTTTTTCTTTCACCACTGTTTCTGTGTTTTTGTGTTTGTCCTGATAGTATATAAATCGTACACTTGGGGTTCCTTTTGACCAGGTTCTTCCTTTATTTGCTTATATATTTTTTCTCTTGTCAATAATTTTATCAGTTTTTTTGTTTGTTTTTGTTTGTTTTACTTCATAAATCTTACCTTGGGCCCCATTTGGGCTGAACATTCTCTTTTACCTTCCCTTTCTTTCCTCTCTCTTTCTCTCTCTCCCTCTCCCTTTTTTTTAAATTTTTTTTTTTTTACTTTTTTCTCTCATTTAGGTGGGGAAACCTGATTGCTCAAAAGTGTTCCAGGGTGCAGCATGACTGCACCATGGTCGATACATCCAGCTACATCTGTTCAGCCATCTCTCACCAAAATGACTAGGAGGAGGAATGCCCAACAGAAGAAAAATACAGAGGATGGGCCTTCTGCAACAGAGCTAACGGCCAACAACATAGACAATATGTTGGAAAGAGAATTCAGGCTAACAATTATCCAGGCAATAGCTAGGTTGGAGAAAGCCATGGATGACAAAATGGAATTGATTAGGGCCAAACTGAAAGCAACCAGAGATGATGTTCACGATGTTAGGGCAGAGCTGAAAGCTACCAGGAATGAGGTTCACAATGCTCTCAATGAGTTCCAATCTAATCTAAATTCTCTCAAAGCTAGGGTAACTGAGACAGAAGATAGAATTAGTGATCTGGAGGACAAACAGATAGAGAGAAAGGATCAGGAGGAAGCCTGAAACAAACAGCTTAGAAACCATGAAAACAGAATCAGGGAAAAAAATGACGCCATGAAACATTCCAACATCAAAATTATCGGACTCCCTGAAGGGGAGGAGAAAGAAAGAAGTCTAGAAGATATAGTGGAACAAGTTTTCATGAAAATTTTCCCAATCTCACGAATGGGACCGGCGCTCATGTACTAGAGGCCGAAAGGTCTCCACCCAAGATTATACATTCCAAAAAAACACCAAAGCACCTGATAGTCAAATTGAGGAATCATAATTGTAGGCATAATCTCTTGAAAACTGCTAGGACAAAGAGGCTCCTTACTTACAGAGGAAAGCCCATCAGAATAACGTCAGACCTGTCCACAAAGACCTGGCAAGCCAGAAAGGGCTGGGAAGATATAATCAGGGCACTAAATGAGAAGAACATGCAGCCAAGAATACTTTATCCAGCAAGACTGACATTCAAAATGGATGGAGAGATAAAGAGTTTCCAAGACCGGCAAGGTTTAAAAGACTATGCAACCACCAAGTCAACACTGCAGGAAATATTAAGGGGGGTACTATAAGAGAGGAAAAATCCTAAGAATAGCATTGAACAGAAAGATAAACACAATCTACAGAAAGAAAGGCTTCAAAGGTAACACGATGTCAATAAAAACATATCTATCAATAATCACTCTCAATGTGAATGGCCTAAATGTGCCCATAAAATGGCACAGGGTTGCAGACTGGATAAAATGACAGGACCCATCCATATGTTGTCTCCAAGAGACCCATTTTGAACCTAAAGATACACCCAGCCTGAAAGTAAAGGGATGGAGAAGCATCTTTCATGCCAATGGGCCTCAAAAGAAGGCCAGGGTAGTGATTCTCATACCAGATAAATTAGATTTTAAACTAAAGACTGTAGTCAGAGATACAGAAGGACACTACATCATATTAAAGGGACTAACTACCAAGATGATCTAACAATTGTATATATCTATGCCCCCAATATGGGAGCAGCCAATTACATAAGAAAACTGTTAATCAAGATAAAGAGTCATATTGATATGAATACATTAATAGTAGGAGATCTTAACACAACTCTCTCAGAAATAGACAGGTCATCAAAGCAGAAAATCAATAAAGAAATAAGAGCATTGTATGACACATTGGACCACATGGACCTCATAGATATATACAGAACATTCCACCCTAAAACAGCAGAATACTCATTCTTTTCAAGTGCACATGGAGCCTTATCCAGAATAGACCACATCCTGGGTCACAAATCAGGACTCAACTGATACCAAAAGACTGAGATGAATATTCCTTGCATATTCTCAGATCACAGTGCTTTGAAACTCGAGCTCAATCACAAGAAAAAGTTTGGAAGGAACTCAAATACCTGGAAGCTAAAGACCACCTTGCTAAAGAATGCTTGGATTAACCAAGAGATCAGAGAAGAACTGTAACAATTCATGGAAACCAACAAGAATGAAGACACTTTGGGCCAAAACCTATTGGATACAGTAAAGGTGGTCCGAAGGGGGAAAGACATAGCCATCCAAGCCTCCCTCAAAAAAATTAAAAAATCCTGAACAGAGCAGATGTCTCTACACCGTAAAGAACTGGAGAATCAACAACAAATCAAGCCAACTCCACACATAAGAAGGGAAATAATCAAAATTAGAGCAGAGATCAAAGAGGTAGAAACCAAAGATAGAGTAGAATGTATCAATGAAACTAGAAGGTGGCTTTTTGAAAGAATCAATAAGATCGATAAACCATTGGCCACACTAATCCAAAAGAAAAGAGAGAAAGCCCAAATTCACAAAATTACGAATGAAAAGGGAGAGATCACAACTAACACCAAGGAAGTAGAAACAATCATCAGAAGTTATTATCAACAGTTATATGCGAATAAGCTAAGCAGCCTAGATGAAATGGATGCATTCCTGGAAAACTCTACTCCCAAAATTGAACCAGGAAAGAATTGACAACATGAATAGACTGATATCTAGTAACGAGATTCAAACAGTGAAGTGGCGGGGGTGTGGGAGGTTGGGGTACCAAGTGGTGGGTATTATAGAAGACACGGCTTGCATGGAGCACTCGGTGTGGTGAAAAAATAATGAATTCTGTTATTCTGAAGATAAATAAATTGAAAAAATTTTAAAAAAAAACCTCCCAAAAGACAAATGCACAGGACCTGATGGATTCCCTGCGGAATTCTACCAAACTTTCAAAGAAGAAATAACATCTATTCTCCCGAAGTTGTGTCAAAAAATTGAAGCAGAAGGAAAACTTCCAGCCTCTTTCTATGAAGTCAGCATTACCCTGATCCCCAAACCAGGCAAAGACCCCACCAAAAAGGAGAATTTCAGACCAATATCACTGATGAATATGGATGCTAAGATTCTCAACAAGATCCTAGCCAACAGGATCTAACAGCACATTAAAAAGATTATCCACCATGACCAGGTGGTATTTATCCCTGGGCTCCAAGGATGTTTCAATTAACAAATCAATCAATGTGATAGAACAAATTAATATGAGAAGAGAGAAGAACCACATGGTCCTCTCAATTGACTCAGAAAAAGCATTTGACAAAATCCAGCATCCATTCCTGATTAAAATGCTTCAAAGTATAGGGATAGAGGGAACATTCCTAAACTTCATCAAATCTATCTATGAAAGACCCACAGCGAATATCACCCTCAATGGGGAAAAGCTTGCAGCATTCCCAATGAGAACAGGCACACAACAAGGATGCCCACTCTCACTCCTCTTGTTTAAGATAGTATTAAAAGTTCTAGAAACAGCAATCAGGCAAAAAAAAGAAATAAAAGGTATCCAAATTGGCAATGAAGAAGTCATTGACATGATTCTTTATATGGAAAACCCCAAAGACTCCACTCCCAAACTACTAGAACTCATACAACAATTGAGCAACGTGACAGGATACAAAGTCAATGTAAAGAAATCAGTGGTTTCTTATACACTAACAATGAAAATATAGAAAGGGAAATTAGAGAATCGATTCCATTTACTATAGCACCAAGAACCATAAGATACCTGGGAATAAACCTAACCAAAGAGGTAAAGGATCTGTACTCAAGGAACTACAGAACACTCATGAAAGAAACTGAAAAAGACACAAAAAGATGGAAGACCATTCCATGCTCTTGGATCGGCAGAATAAACATTGTTACAATGTCTATACTGCCTAGAGCAATCTATTCTTTTAATGCTATTCCGATCAAAATGCCACCAACATTTTTCAAAGAGTTGGAGCAAATAATCCAAAAATTTGTATGGAATCAGAAGAGACCCCGAATCTCTAAGGAAATGTTGAAAAACAAAAATAAAACTGGGAGCATCACATTACCTGATTTCAAGCATTACTACAAAGTTGTGATCACCAAGACAGCATGGTACTGGCATAAAAACAGACACATAGACCAGTGGAACAGAGTAGAGAGCCCAGATATGGACCCTCAACTCTATGGTCAATTAATCTTCAACAAAACTGGAAAAAATGTACAGTGGAAAAAGACAGTCTCTTCAATAAATGGTGCTGAAAAAACTGGGCAGCTATATGTAGAAGAATGAAACTCGACCATTCTCTTACACTGTACACAAAGATAAACTCGAAATGGATAAAAGACCTGAACGAGAGACAGGAATCCATCAGAATCCTAGAGGAGAACATAGGCAGTAATCTCTTCGATATCAGCCACAGCAACTTCTTTCAAAATATGTCTCCAAAGGCAAAGGAAACAAAAGCGAAAATAAACTTATGGGACATCATCAAAATCAAAAGCTTCTGCACAGCAAAGGAAGCAGTCAAGAAAACAAGGAGGCAACCCACAGAATGGGAGATGTTTGAAAATGAGAGTACAGGCAAAAGGTTGATATCCAGGATCTATAAAGAACTCCTCAAACTCAACACACACAAAACAGATAATCATATCAAAAAATGGGCAGAAGATATGAACAGACACTTGTCCAATGAAGACATACAAATGGCTACCAGACACATTAAAAAGATGTTCATCATCACTACCCCTCAGAGAATTTCAAATTAAAACCACATTGTGATATCACATGATAACAGTTAGAATGGCCAAAATTAGCAAGACAGGAAACAACATGTGTTGCAGAGGATGTGGAGAAAGGGGAACCCTCTTCCACTGTTGGTGGGAATGCAAGTTGGTGCAGCCACTTTGGAGAACATTGTGGAGATTCCTCAAGAAATTAAAAATATAGAGCTTCCCTATGACCCTGCAATTGCACTCCTGGGTATTAACCCCAAAGATATAGATGTAGTGAAAAGAAGGGGCATCTGTACCCCAATGTTTATATCAGCAATAGCCATGGTCGCCAAACTGTGGAAAGAACCAAGATGCCCTTCAATGAATGGATAAGGAAGATGTGGTCCATATACACTATGGAGTATTATGCCTCCATGAGAAAGGATGAATACCCAACTTTTGTAGCAACATGGACGGGACTGGAAGAGATGATGCTGAGTGCATCATAAGTCAAGCAGAGAGAGTCAACTATCATATATCAGAGTCAACTATCACTTATTTGTGGAGCATAACAAATAGCATGGAGGACATGAGGAGTTAGGGAGGAGAAGAGGATTGGGGTAAATTGGAAGGGGAGGTGAACCATGAGAGACTATGGACTCTGAAAAACAATCTGAGTGGTTTGAAGTGGTGGGGGTGGGAGGTTGGGGTACCGGGTGGTGGGTATTATAGAGGGCAGAGATTGCATGGAGTACTGGGTGTGGTGAAAAAATAATGAATACTGTTATGCTGAAAATAAATAAATTAATAAAAAAAATAAATGGGAAGAAGACAAGATGAGAGTTCCCCTATGACCCTGTAATTGCACTATTGGGTATTTATCCCAAAAATACAGATGTAGTGAAAAGAAGGGCCATCTGTACCCCGATATTGATAGCAGCAATGTCCACAATTGCCAAACTGGAAATAGCCAGATGGCCTTCAACAAAATATAAAGAAGATGCAGTCCATATATGCAATGGAATATTATGCAGCCATCAGAAAGGATGAATACTCAACTTTTGTATCAACATGGAAGGGACTGGAGGAGATTATGCTATGTGAAATAAGTCAAGCAGAGAGAGTCAATTATCATATGGTTTCACTTACTTGTGGAGAATAAGGATTAACATGGAAGATATTAGGAGAAGGAAATGAAAATTGAATTGGGTTAAATCGGAGGGCGAGAAAAAAAAAAAAGATGACAGTCTATGGATTCTGAGAAACAAACTGAGGACTATGGAGGGGAGGGAGGTGGGGAGTTGGGTGATCCTGGTGGTGGGTATTAGGAGGGCACATATTGCATGGAGCACTGGGTGTGGTGCATAAACTATGAATCATGGAATATGAAAAAAATAAAATTAAATTAAGATGTTTAAAAAAAGATGAGATACCATCTCACTTCTGTGAGGGTAGCTAAAATTAACAACACAAGAAACAGTAAGTGTTGGTGAAGATGCACAGAAAGTGGAACTCTCTTCTACTGTGCGTGGGAATGCACACTGGTGTAGCCACTCTGGAGAACAGTATGGAAGTTCCTCAAAAAGTTAAAAATAGAACTACCTTATGATACATCAATTGCACTACTAGGTATTTACACAAAGAATATAAAAATACACATTTGAAGGTATACATGCACACTGGTGTTTATACCAGCAGTATCAACAATAGCCAAACTATAGAGAAAGCCCACATGTCCATCAACTGATGAATAGGTAAAAAAGATGTGAGATTATGCACACACACACACACACACACACACACAAACACACACACACAATGCAAGTACTCATTGTACATACATTGTACATATATATAATGTATGTACAATGTACTCAGCTATCAAAAAGAATGAACTCTTGCCATTTACAATGACATGGATGAAGCTAGAGTGTATTATACTAAGTGAAATAAGTCAGGCACAGAAAGACAAATATTATATATCTCACTTATATGTGAAATTTAAGAAATAAAACAGATGAATATATGGGAAGGGAGAAAAGATAAAAAAGGAGAGAAATAAAAGGAGAGAAGGACAGAAGCCATAAAATACTCTTAATGACAGAGAACAAACTGACTCTTAATGATAGAAAAAAACCTGAAGATTGATGGAGGGAGATGGGTGGGGAATGGGTTAGATGGGTGATGGGTATTAGAGAGGGCACTTGTGATGAGCACTGGGTGTTGTATGTAAGTGAAGAATCAGTGAATTTTACTGGAGACACCAATATTTCCCTGTATGTTAACTACTAAAATTTAAATTTAAGAAATGACAAAAAAATGTCAAAAAAACTCCAAATTAGTATATATATTTATCAAAACTTTCTTCTAAGTTTCATTCTCCAGAGTTCAAATATACACTACATATCCACGTAAATGTAGCTTAGGAACCTCAAACTTATTTCAGCTGAAATAAAATGTCTGGTTCTTCTCTATCCCTACTATCCAAACATGTAAGAGACATGTTTGTGTTCCATAATCCAGTAAATGGTCTCTTTATTTATAAGAGAACCTGAAATATCATTCTCGACTTTTCCCTCGACTTTTGCAAGCATCTGTTGACATGCCACCAAACTGAATTAAGTTCCCCTACTACATATTGCAAATCACATCTATTCCAAGTCCTGATCCTTCAATTCCTAAAACACTGTTATTAGGCTCTCTACCTCTTGGTGTCATTCTTTAGGTATTGAACAGAGATACATTGTTAAAATAAAAAATTGATAAGGGGATTCTGCTTAAAATCATTTTAAAATTCCTATTGATCTAAGGAGAAATTTTAAAATATTTCACATGTCTTTTCTGTTCCCCAAATGTTCCTTGCTCTCATAATAAAACTGACTCCTGGTTTTCACCTGTATAAAATGAGGATAATAATACCTTATAGGATTTTTAAAAAGATTAACTGAGTAAATTTTTATATGGCACAGTTGTTCCTGCCACAGAACAAATGCTATATAAATGTTTATTAAACAAATAGGATGATTAAATAAACTGTTCATCTCTTATTTTATTTTCTTAACAATGTTGACTCCTCTTTAATTCCCTGACTGTTTCAAATTTGTTCTTCCCTTAGCACCTCTGCCTAATTTATCTACCAGTATTTCTTTTCCCTACCTCATCCTGTTACCAGAACTCATTCATTGGACCCAGTTTAAAAAGGGAAGCTTCTGTTGACATGCCACCAAACAAACTGAATTAAGTTCCCCTACTACATATTTTATAGCACCATCTACCTTTCCTCTATTGAACTTACTACAATTATAATTGTATGTGTTATTTTCTTCTCAATGCCATGTGTGGGATAAATTAGAAGTCCCAGGATACTAGCACTAGGAATGTGTTTGTTTTGTTTATATTCCAACCCCAGCATTTATCACAATGTCTAGCACACATTACATTCCTAATAAATATTTAGTAAATGAACAAATGAATTAGTGAATGAAAGAATGATTCCTCCAGCTCTCCGTATACACAAACCATCCTGTTACCCTTGAGTTTAATACATGCCTTGTAAAAAAAAAAAAAATAGCAGTGCAGTCTTGATAGTTTATGAAAGATAGATTGTTAGAGCTGAGATTTAGACACTAAGTTTGGATGGCTCTGTGTATTGTGACCATTCACTTAATGATGTCTAAGTGAATATTAACAGTGTTACTCTGTCTTAAAAGATGTGGGATAAGTAATGATTTCCCAGGCCAATGATAGATAAATTATTTCCTTAGTCACAAAGAGTTCAAATTAAGTTATTTTGTTTATGAAATGCTCTTTTGTTTTCAGTGACTTTAGAATGAGTTGAGCAACTCTTTCAAAAGTGGTAAGTTTGTCTCAGGGCCTTCAACTGGACAAACCTCCTTTTCTACATTTTGGATCTCAGGAAATCAAGGGAAGGTCATCTCTATAACATCTAGCTATGAGATATGTGTAAGATTAAATTGTAATCTGATAAACCAATAAGAAAATTTGCTTTCCTTTTAACCATTTTAGATTTAAAAAAAAATCTGTTTCCAAGGAACCATGCAGTTAAATCACAAGCCCTCCTGATACTATGTTCTTTTTGCCCTGCTCCATCAGAGAGCTGATTATTATGATTCATTTTTATATTCTTTTCTCCTTTCAGTGTATAGCTAAGGAAAGAATGCCGTGTCAAAATGAAGATTGTCAGGGGCACCTGGGTGGCTCAGTGGGTTAAGCCTCTGCCTTCAGCTTAGGTCAAGATCTCAGGGTCCTGGGATCGAGTCCTGTGTCAGGGTCTCTGTTAGGCAGAAAGCCTGCTTCCTCCTCCTCCTCCTCTTCCTCCTCCTCCTCTCTCTCTCTCTCTCTCTGACTGCCTCTCCGCCTACTTGTGATCTCTCTCTGTCAAATAAATAAAAATATTAAAAAAAAATGAAGATTGTCATTTCCACAGAAAATCAATGGAGTAATACTCAGATTTAAATCCCTAAAACACAGAGAGTATTTACATTAAAGATAAAAGTGCAAAAAGTGCATTTCCAAAATAGAACAAGAATGTATAAACTTGTTAAACGAGGCTGATTGCAACCACATAGAAGCAGCCTGAGAATAAAAATTCTGAATGATACTTCTTACAAAGACTCATTTCAACCATTTATAATGACTTTACTAAACAGTACAGCAATAACTTTACAGTTTAATTTGGCATTTAAGGGCTCTGCAACACTTTGGTGAGAATGAGATGACCTCTTTTAGGAGATCCATGAGTTCTTCTCAGTCATGAGGGCATCATGTTATGTCTTCAAAAACTCAATTTCATAAATTATCCCTTGTGTCTTTCAAGAGTTAATGTAACCACCCTCTTCCCAAATGACTTACTTCATTTTCATCTGCAGTGACAGGTGTGCCATGGATTTGATTGCATCAAAAATAAGCACTAACTTGGGATAAAATGTTTACAGATTTAAAGGCAAGAGAAAATATTAGGCATATATCAAGATGGGCAGGTATAAAAAATAAACAAGGGTATCCTGAGCCATCATGGTTTTCATGGAAGAATTAACTCCAAACAGGTAATGATCTTTGTGGTTTGCTTTATTATTTTTTTCTGGGAATAGTGTTATATTAATTGAGAGAACTAGAACAGACCACAAGCTTTCATATGTACAGTTATTATTTTGGTAATGTTACTTTGCCCCAAACTTTATTTATAGGCCTCCATTTACAGCCATAGAAAATAAACATTTTAAAATAATCCCTTGGAGTAACATCAAATTAAAAAAAAATTTCTGTGAAGTTATGCTGCTATGAATAGTAAGTTGTAAATGAAATAACATACCCTAATGTAATCCAGAGCACTGTTCATGTTCCCTTTGTATACCCATAGATAAAGAGGAAGATAGAGATAGAAGGGACCTAAGCATAAAATTGTCTGCTTTATCAGTTACGTATAATACACTCTGCTCTGGTTAGATCCATATTTAGTGTATCTAGTCCCTACCAAACCATATCAACAAAGTTATTTGCCTAATGAGTTTTAGGTTCCCTAAAAATAAAACACATAATATCAGACATGGGAAAGAGGGAGAGAAAAAGAAGGACATACCTAAGATAGAATTGTAAAAAGGGGTGGACTTGCCACTATGCACCCCACCCCCTTAGAATGAGGAATAACTAAGAGGCAATCTTTAAAACTTTGGCTTATATCCTGTAGTACATATATTTGGCAAGCCTGAGTTCCCACCCCATTTTAAGCAATAGTTAATCACTTCTGCAAGTCATTTTTCCATTTCCTTTCTGCATTCATTTTTCCCCACCTCTATTTCAAAAATTTCTAACATCTTAATTTCATTTTTTTTTCAGTTTTCCAAGATTCATTTTTTATTCAACATGCCCAGTACTCCATGTAATCTGTGCTCTCCATAATACCCACCACAAGGATGACCCATCCACCCCCCACCTTTCAAAACTCTCAGTTTGTTTCTCAGGGTCCACAGTCTCTCATGCTTCATCTCCCCCTCTGATTTACCACAATTCACTTTTCCTTTCCTTCTCCTAATGTCCTCCATGTTATTCTTTATGCTGCACAAGTAAGTGAAACCATATGATAATTGACTGTCTCTGCTTGACTTATTTCTCTCAGCATAATCACTTCCAGCCCCGTCCATGTTGAGACAAAAGTTGGGTGTTCATCCTTTCTGATGACTGTGTAATAGTCCATTGTATATATAAACCACATCTTCTTTAGCCATTCATCTGTTGAAAAACAACTTAGCTCTTCCCACAGTTTGGCTATTGTACAGTGTAAGAGGGTTCCCCTTTCTCCACATCCTCTCCAACACAAGTTGTTTCCTGTCTTGTTAATTTTGGCCATTCTAGCTGGTGTAATATGGTTTTAATTTGAATCTCCCTGAGGGCTAGTGATGATGAACACTGTTTCATGTGTTTGATAGCCATTTGTATGTCTTCATTAAAGAAGTGTCTGTTCATGTCTTCTGCCCATTTTTTGATATGATTATCTGTTTTGAGCATGTTGAGTTTGAGGAGTTCTTTATAGAACAAAAGGTTGATAACCTTTTGTCTGTACTGTCATTTGCAAATATCTCCTCGCATTTGCAAATATCTCCTCCCATTCCGTGGGTTGCCCTTTTGTTTTCTTGACTGTTTCCTTGGCTGTGCAGAAGCTTTTGATCTAGATGAAGTCCCAAAAGTTTATTTTCGCTTTTGTTTCCTTTGCCTTTGGAGACATATCTTGAAAGAAGATGCTGTGGCTGATATCGAAGGGGATACTGCCTATATTCTCCTCTAGGGTTCTGATGGATTCGTGTCTCATGTTGAGGTCTTTTATCCATTTCGAGTATATCTTTGTGTATGGTGTAAGATAATGGTCAAGTTTCATTCTTCTACATATAGCTGTCCAGTTTTCCCAGCACCATTTATGGAAGAGACTGTCTTTTTTCCACTCTATATTTTTCCTGTTTTGTCGAAGATTATTTGCCCATAGAGTTGAGGGTCCATATCTGGGCTGTCTACTCTGTTCCACTGGTCTGTGTGTCTGTTTTTATGCCAGTACCATGCTGTCTTGGTGATCACAGCTTTGTAGTAAAGCTTGAAATCAGGTAACGTAATGCCCCTCATTTTATTTTTGTTTTTCAACATTTCCATAGCGATTCAGGGTCTCTTCTGATTCCATACAAATTTTTGGATTATGTGCTCCAGCTCTTTGAAGAATATCGGTGGAATTTTGATCGGAATGGCATTAAAAGTATAGATTGCTCTAGGCAGTATAGACATTTTAACAATGTTTATTCTTCTGATCCAAGAGCATGGAATGGTCTTCCATTTTTTTGTGTCTTCTTCAATTTCTTTCATGAGTGTTCTGTAGTTCCTCGAATACAGATCCTTTACCTCTATGGTTAGGTTTATTCCCAGGTATCTTATGGTCCTTGGAGCTATAGTAAGTGGAATTGATTCTCTAAATTCCCTAATTTTAGTTTTGTTTAGTCTAGTTTACTCCTTTTCATTTTTATTTTCTAATATTCATATAGAGTTAAACTTCAAAGTAATCCCCTTTCCCCAGTCAATACTACCCCTATAGGTAAACCAATTTTTAATCCCCCTTTATCTTAGGAAAGCTGAGTCCTTTAACAAAGATATCAAGATACATCCAGGAAGAATCAAAGCAAACTTCCTTGCCCACACTGAGAATGTCTAACCACTCTTCCATATTTGTCTTCCACCACTGTTTCTGTGTTTTTGTGTTTGTCCTGATAGTATATAAATCTTATACTTGGAGTTCTTTTCGACGAGGTTCTTCCTTTATTTGCATATATATATATATATATATATATATATATATATATATATATATATATATATATTTTCCCTCAGGTCATATAATTTTATCAGTCTTTATGTTTGTCTGTTTTTGTTTGTATACGTCATAAATTGTACATTGGGACCCATTTGGACTGAACCTTCTCTTTCATCTTCCCTTTATTTCCTGTCTCTCTCTCTCTCTTTTTCTTTTTCTTTTCCTTTGTCTCTCGTTTGGGTGGGGAGTCCTGATTTCTCAGAAGTGTTCCAGGGTGCACCTTGACTGCACCACAGTTGATACATCCAGCTACATCTGTTCAGTCATCTCCCACCAAAATGACTAGGAGGAGGAATGCCCAACAGAAGAAAAATACAGAGGATGGACCTTCTGCAACAGAGCTAATGGCTATCAACATAGACAATATGTTGGAAAGAGAATTCGGGCTAACAATTATCCAGGCAATAGCTAGGTTGGAGAAAGCCATGGATAAACAAACGGAATTGATTAGGGCCGAGCGGAAAGCGAACAGAGATGATGTTCACAATGCTAGGGCAGAGCTTAAAGCTACTAGGAATGAGGTTCACAATATTCTCAATGATTTCCAATCTAATCTAAATTCTCTCAAAGCTAGGGTAACTAAGACAGAAGATAGAATTAGTGATATGAAGGACAAAAAGATAGAAAAAATAAGGAGGAAGCCTGGAACAAACAGCTTAGAAACCACGAAAACAGAATCAGGGAAATAAATGATGCCATGAATCGTTCCAACGTCAAAATTATTGGAATCCCTGAAGGGGAGGAGAAATAAAGAAGTCTAGAAGGTATAGTGGAACAAGTTTTCATGAAAACTTTCCTGATCTCACGAATGGACCCAGCGTTCATGTACTAGAGGCCGAAAGGTCTCCACCCAAGATTATACATTCCAAAAAAACACCAAAGCACCTGATAGTCAAATTGAGGAATCATAATTGTAGGTGTAATCTCTTGAAAGCCGCTAGGACAAAGAGGCTCTTTATTTACAGAGGAAAGCCCATCAGAATAACGTCAGACCTGTCCACAGAGACCTGGCAAACCAGAAAGAGCTGGCAAGACATGTTCAAGGCATTAAATGAGAAGAAAGTGCAGCCAAGAATACTTTATCCAGCAAGACTGACATTCAAAATGGATGGAGAGATTAAAAGTTTCCAAGACCGGCAAGGCTTAAAAGACTATGCAACCACCAAGCCGACACTGCAGGAAATATTAAGGGGGGGTTCTATAAAAGAGGAAAAATCCTAAGAATAGCATTGAACAGAAATATAGAGACAATCTACAAAAAGAAAGACTTCAAAGGTAATACTATGTCAATAAAAACGTATCTATCAATAATCACCCTCAATGTGAATGGCCTAAATGTGCCCATAAAATGGCACAGGGTTGCAGACTGGATAAAATGACAGGACCCATCCATATGTTGTCTCAAAGAGACCCATTTTGATCCTAAAGATACACGCAGACTGAAAGTGAAGGGATGGAGAAGCATCTTTCATGCCAATGGGCCTCAAAAAAAGGCTGGGGTAGCTATTCTCATATCAGAGAAAATAGATTTTAAACTAAAGAATGTAGTCAGAGATACAGAAGGACACTACATCATTCTTTTTTTTTTTAATCTGTGCAATGCCTGTGCAATTTATTAGCTCCTTCAGTTAAATGATACATTGGAAGATGAAAAATGACTTAATTGTGCTTAACAATGACTTAAGTGTACTTTTAAAATATCAAATCATACATTTTTAATATTTATGTTCTACATTCAAAAACAATAGAATTTATGTTATTATTAAGTGGTGCAGTGGTCTAAACAGAAAAGTGATACAAAGATTTTGAGGTTCCAATTCACAAAATGCTATATCATGGTGTTTCAAAATGATTTCTCCCTTGTGTTTTTGTTTGTTTGTTTGTTTGTTTGTTTTTATTTTTTATTTTTTATAAACATATATTTTGATCCCCAGGGGTACAGGTCTGTGGATCAGCAGGTTTACACACTTCACAGCACTCACCAAAGCACATACCCTCCCCAATGTCCATAATACCACCCCCTTCTCCCAAACCCCCTCCCCCCAGCAACCCTCAGTATGTTTTGTGAGATTAAGAGTCACTTATGGTTTGTCTCCCTCCCAATCCCATCTTGTTTCATTGATTCTTCTCCTACCCACTTAAGCCCCCATGTTGCATCACCACTTCCTCATATCAGGGAGATCATATGATAGTTGTCTTTCTCTGCTTGACTTATTTCACTAAGCATGATACGCTCTAGTTCCATCCACGTTGTCGCAAATGGCAAGATTTCATTTCTTTTGATGGCTGCATAGTATTCCATTGTGTATATATACCACATCTTCTTGATCCATTCATCTGTTGATGGACATCTAGGTTCTTTCCATAGTTTGGCTATTGTGGACATTGCTGCTATAAACATTTGGGTGCACGTGCCCCTTTGGATCACTACGTTTGTATCTTTAGGGTAAATACCCAATAGTGCAATTGCTGGGTCATAGGGCAGTTCTATTTTCAACATTTTGAGGAACCTCCATGCTGTTTTCCAGAGTGGCTGCACCAGCTTGCATTCCCACCAACAGTGCAGGAGGGTTCCCCTTTCTCCGCATCCTCGCCAGCATCTGTCATTTCCTGACTTGTTGATTTTAGCCATTCTGGCTGGTGTGAGGTGATATCTCATTGTGGTTTTGATTTGTATTTCCCTGATGCCGAGTGATATGGAGCACTTTTTCATGTGTCTGTTGGCCATCTGGATGTCTTCTTTGCAGAAATGTCTGTTCATGTCCTCTGCCCATTTCTTGATTGGATTATTTGTTCTTTGGGTGTTGAGTTTGCTAAGTTCTTTATAGATTCTGGACACTAGTCCTTTATCTGATATGTCATTTACAAATATCTTCTCCCATTCTGTCAGTTGTCTTTTGATTTTGTTAACTGTTTCCTTTGCTGTGCAAAAGCTTTTGATCTTGATGAAATCCCAATAGTTCATTTTTGCCCTTGCTTCCCTTGCCTTTGGCGTTGTTCCTAGGAAGATGTTGCTGCGGCTGAGGTCGAAGAGGTTGCTGCCTGTGTTCTCCTCAAGGATTTTGATGGATTCCTTTCGCACATTGAGGTCCTTCATCCATTTTGAGTCTATTTTTGTGTGTGGTGTAAGGAAATGGTCCAATTTCATTTTTCTGCATCTGGCTGTCCAATTTTCCCGGCACCATTTATTGAAGAGGCTGTCTTTTTTCCATGGGACATTCTTTCCTGCTTTGTCGAAGATTAGTTCACTGTAGAGTAGAGGGTCTATTTCTGGGCTCACTATTCTGTTCCATTGATCTATGTGTCTGTTTTTGTGCCAGTACCATGCTGTCTTGATGATGACAGCTTTGTAATAGAGCTTGAAGTCCAGAATTGTGATGCCACCAACGTTGGCTTTCTTTTTCAAAATCCCTTTGGCTATTCGAGGTCTTTTCTGGTTCCATATAAATTTTAGAATTATTTGTTCCATTTCTTTGAAAAAGATGGATGGTACTTTGATAGGAATTGCATTAAATGTGTAGATTGCTTTAGGTAGCATAGACATTTTCACAATATTTATTCTTCCAATCCAGGAGCATGGAACATTTTTCCATTTCTTTGTGTCTTCCTCAATTTCTTTCATGAGTACTTTATAGTTTTCTGAGTATAGATTCTGTGCCTCTTTGGTTAGGTTTATTCCTAGGTATCTTATGGTTTTGGGTGCAATTGTAAATGGGATTCACTCCTTAATTTCTCTTTCTTCTGTCTTGCTGTTGGTGTAGAGAAATGCAACTGATTTCTGTGCATTGATTTTATATCCTGACACTTTACTGAATTCCTGTACATGTTCTAGCAGTTTTGGAGTGGAGTCTTTTGGGTTTTCCACATATAGCATCATATCATCTGCGAAGAGTGATAATTTGACTTCTTCTTTGCTGATTTGGTTGCCTTTAATTTCCTTTTGTTGTCTGATTGCTGAGGCTAGGACCTCTAGTACTATGTTGAATAGCAGTGGTGATAATGGACATCCCTGCTGTGTTCCTGACCTTAGCGGAAAAGCTTTCAGTTTTTCTCCATTGAGAATGATATTTGAGGTGGGTTTTTCATAGATGGCTTTGATGATATTGAGGTATGTGCCCTCTATCCCTACACTTTGAAGAGTTTTGATCAGGAAGGGATGCTGTACTTTGTCAAATGCTTTTTCAGCATCTATTGAGAGTATCATATGATTCTTGTTCTTTCTTTTATTGATGTGTTGTATCACATTGACTGATTTGCGGATGTTGAACCAACCTTGCAGCCCTGGAATAAATCCCACTTGGTCGTGGTGAATAATCCTTTTAATGTACTGTTGAATCCTATTGGCTAGTATTTTGTTGAGTATTTTTGCATCTGTGTTCATCAAGGATATTGGTCTATAGCTCTCTTTTTTGATGGGATCCTTGTCTGGTTTTGGGATCAAGGTGATGCTGGCCACATAAAATGAGTTTGTAAGTTTTCCTTCCATTTCTATTTTTTGGAACAGTTTCAGGAGAAGAGGAATTAGTTCTTCTTTAAATGTTTGGTAGAATTCCCCGGGAAGCCATCTGGCCCTGGGCTTTTGTTTGTTTGGAGATTTTTAATGACTGTTTCAATCTCCTTACTGGTTATGGGTCTGTTCAGGCTTTCTACTTCTTCCTGGTTCAGTTGTGGTAATTTATATGTTTCTAGGAAAGCATCCATTTCTTCCAGATTGTCAAATTTGTTGGCGTAGAGTTGCTCATAGTATGTTCTTATAACAGTTTGTATTTCTTTGGTGTTAGTTGTGATCTCTCCTCTTTCATTCATGATTTTATTTATTTGGGTCCTTTCTCTTTTCTTTTTGATAAGTCGGGCC
Source organism: Mustela erminea (assembly GCF_009829155.1). Lineage (NCBI taxonomy): Eukaryota > Metazoa > Chordata > Mammalia > Carnivora > Mustelidae > Mustela > Mustela erminea. The sequence goes on from NC_045622.1 coordinate 30,729,624, forward strand.
AGGGGTTTATCAATTTTATTAGTTCTTTCAAAGAACCAGCTCCTAGTTTCTTTGATTTGCTCTATTGACTTTTTGGTTTCTATTTCATTGATTTCTGCTCTGATCTTTATGATTTCTCTTCTCCTGCTTGGCTTAGGGTTTCTTTCTTGTACTTTCTCCAGCTCCTTTAGGTGTAGGTTTAGGTTGTGTACCTGAAACCTTTCTTGTTTCTTGAGAAAGGCTTCTACCGCTATATATTTTCCTCTCAGGACTGCCTTTGTTGTGTCCCACAGATTTGAACCGTTGTATTTTCATTGTCATTTGTTTCCGTGATATTTTTCAATTCTTCTTTAATTTCCCAGTTGACCCATTCATTCTTTAGAAGGATGCTGTTTAGTCTCCATGTATTTGGCTTCTTTTCAAACTTCCTTTTGTGGTTGAGTTCTAGCTGTAGAGCATTGTGGTCTGAAAATATGCAGGGAATGATCCCAATCTTTTGATACCGATTGAGTCCTGATTTAGGACCGAGGATGTGATCTATTCTGGAGAATGTTCCATGTGCACTAGAGAAGAATGTGTATTCTGTTGCTTTGGGATGAAATGTTCTGAATATATCTGTGATGTCCATCTGGTCCAGTGTGTCGTTTAAGGCCTTTATTTCCTTGCTGATCTTTTGCTTGGATGATCTGTCCATTTCAGTGAGGGGATTGTTAATGTCCCCTACTATTATTGTATTATTGTTGATGTGTTTCTTTGATTTTGTTATTAATTGGTTTATATAGTTGGCTGCTCCCACGTTTGGGGCATAGATATTTAAAATTGTTAAATCTCCTTGGTGGACAGACACTTTGAGTATGATATAGTGTCCTTCCTCATCTCTTATTATAGTCTTTGGCTTAAAATCTAATTGATCTGATATAGGGTTTGCCACTCCTGCTTACTTCTGGTGTCCATTAGCAGGGTAAATTCTTTTCCACCCCCTCACTTTAAATCTGGAGGTGTCTTCGGGCTTAAAATGAGTTTCTCTGAGGCAACATATAGATGGGTTTTGTTTTTTTATCCATTCTGATACCCTGTGTCTTTTGACAGGGGCATTTAGCCCATTCACATTCAGGGTAACTATTGAGAGATATGAATTTAGTTCCATTGTATTGCCTGTAAGGTGAATGTTACTGTATATGGTCTCTGTTCCTTTCTGATCTACCATTTGTAGGCTCTCTCTTTGCTTAGAGGACCCCTTTCAATATTTCCTGTAGAGCTGGTTTGGTGTTTGCAAATTCTTTCAGTTGTTGTTTGTCCTGGAAGCTTTTAATCTCTCCTTCTATTTTCAATGATAGCCTAGCTGGATATAGTATTCTTGGCTGCATGTTTTTCTCGTTTAGTGCTCTGAATATATCATGCCAGCTCTTTCTGGCCTGCCAGGTCTCTGTGGATAAGTCAGCTGCCAATCTAATATTTTTACCATGGTATGTTACAGACTTCTTTTCCCGGGCTGCTTTCAGGATTTTCTCTTTGTCACTGAGACTTGTAAATTTTACTATTAGGTGACGGGGTGTGGGCCTATTCTTATTGATTTTGAGGGGCGTTCTCTGAACCTCCTGAATTTTGATGCTCGTTCACTTTGCCATATTGGGGAAATTCTCCCCAATAATTCTCTCCAGTATACCTTCTGCTCCCCTCTCTCTTTCTTCTTCTTCTGGAATCCCAATTATTCTAATGTTGTTTCGTCTTATGGTGTCACTTATCTCTCGAATTCTCCCCTCGTGGTCCAGTAGCTGTTTGTCCCTCTTTTGCTCAGCTTCTTTATTCTCTGTCATTTGGTCTTCTATATCACTAATTCTTTCTTCTGCCTCATTTATCCTAGCAGTGAGAGCCTCCATTTTTGATTGCACCTCATTAATAGCTTTTTTGATTTCAACTTGGTTAGATTTTAGTTCTTTTATTTCTCCAGAAAGGGCTTTTATATCTCTCGAGAGGGTTTCTCTAATATCTTCCATGCCTTTTTCGAGCCCGGCTAGAACCTTGAGAATTGTCATTCTGAGCTCTAGATCTGACATATTACCAATGTCTGTATTGATTAGGTCCCTAGCCTTCGGTACTGCCTCTTGTTCTTATTTTTGTGTTGAATTTTTCCGTCGTCATTTTGTCCAGATAAGAGTATATGAAGGAGCAAGTAAAATACTAAAAGGGTGGCAACAACCTCAGGAAAATATGCTTTAACCAAATTAGAAGAGATCCCAAATCGTGAGGGGGGCGAAAGGGGATAAAAGAGGTTCAAAAAGGAAGAAAGAGAAAAAAAAGAAAAAAGAAAAAAAAAGAAAAGAAAAGAATTTAAAAAAAAGAAAACAAAGAAAAATATAAAAAAGAAAAATTATATATATTAGATAAACTAGTTAAAAAACGTTAAAAAAGAAAAAGGTAAAAGTTAAAACAAAATTTTTACCAGAAGGCGAGAAAAAATACAAAAAATGAAAAAGAAAAAAATTAAATTATCTGCAAGACTAAAAAAAATCACAGGGAAAAAGCCATTAGTTCCGTGCTTTGCTTTCTCCTCCTCCGGAATTCTGCTGCTCTCCTTGGTATTGAAACCACACTCCTTGGTAGGTGAACTTGGTCTTGGCTGGATTTCTTGTTGATCTTCTGGGGGAGGGGCCTGTTCTAGTGATTCTCTAATGTCTTTGCCCCAGGCGGAATTGCACCGCCCTTACTAGGGGCCAGACTGAGTAATCCACTAGGGCTTGTTTTCAGGAGCTTTTGTTCCCTGAGCTCTTTTCGTAGAGTTCCGGAGGACGGGAATGCAAATGGCGGCCTCCTGTTCTCTGGCCCGGAGGAGCCAAGAGCCCAGGGCCCCACTCCTCAATGCGCCCTCACAGAACAGCGCCCAGTAACCTCTGTCAACCTGACCTCTGGCCATGCTCCGAGCTCACCGAGCCTGCGACCAGTTCAAGGTAACACTGAGCTGTGAGCTTACTGTCGGCTCTGTCTCTGTAGCCGGCTTTCCCGTTCCAATACCCGCAAGCTCTGCGACACTCAGACACCCCCGATCCTTCTGTGACCCTGCAGGACCTGAGGCCATGCTGACCCGCGTGGGCTTGCCCCGGTTTAGCCTCTGGAGCGATGTCCCTCAGCGGAACAGACTTTTAAAAGTCCTGATTTTGTGTGCCATTGCTGCGCCGCTTGGCGGGAGCCGGCCCCTCCCCCCGGGGTCTATCTTCCCGTCGCTTTGGATTCACTTCTCCGCTGGTCCTACCTTTCAGGAAGTGGTTGTTTTTCTGTTTCCAGAATTGTTGTTCTTCTTCTCTTCGATCTGCCGATGGATTTTCAGGTGTTTGCAATCTTTAGATAAGCTATCTAGCTGATCTCCGGCCAGCTGAAGTAGTCTCAGCCTGCTACTTCTCCACCATCTTCCCCGACACTACATCATTCTTAAAGGGACTATCCACCAAGATGATCTAACAATTGTAAATATCTATGCCCCCAATATGGGAGCAGCCAATTACATAAGAAAACTGTTAATCAAGATAAAGAGTCATATTGATATGAATACACTAAATTTTGGAGATCTAAACATGTCTCTCTCAGAAATAGAGAGATCATCAAAGCAGAAAATCAATAAAGAAACAAGAGCATTGAATGACACATTGGACCAGATGGACCTCATAGATATATACAGAACATTCCACCCTAAAACAACAGAATACTCATTCTTCTCAAGTGCCCATGGAACGTTCTCCAGAATAGACCACATACTGGGTCACAAATCAGGACTGAACCGATACCAAAAGACTGAGATTATTCCCTGCACATTCTCAGATCACAATGCTTTGAAACTGGAGCTCAATCAAAAGGGAAAGTTTGGAAGGAACTCAAACACCTGGAAGCTAAAGACCACCTTGCTTAAAATTGCTTGGATCAACCAGGAGATCAAGGAAGAACTGAAACAATTCATGAAAACAATTCATTGTCTTCATGACAATGAAGACACTTCAATCCAAAACCTATGGGATACAGCAAAGGCGGTCCTAAGGGGAAAATACATAGCCATCCAAGCCTCCTTCAAAAAAATTGAAAAATCCAGAACACAGAGCTGTCTCTACACCTTAAAGAACTGGAGAATCAACAACAAATCAAACCAACTCCACACATAAGAAGGGAAACAATCAAGATTAGCTCTGACATCAATGAAGTAGAAACGAGAGATACAGTAGAATATATCAATGAAACTAGAAGCTGGTTTTTTGAAAGAATCAATAAGATCGATAAACCATTGGCGACACTAATCCAAAATAAAAGAGAGAAAGCTCAAAAACATAAAATTATGAATGAAAAGGTAGAGATCACTACGACCACCAAGGAAGTAGAAACAATCATCAGAAGTTATTATCAACAGTTATATGCAAATAAGCTAAGCAACCTAGATGAAATGGATGCATTCTTGGAAAAATATAAACTACCAAAATTGAATCAGGAAGAAATTGAGAACCTGAATAGACCAATATCTAGTAAAGAGATTAAAGCAGTGATCAAAAACCTCCCAAAAAACAAGAGCCCAGTACCTGATGGATTCCCCAAAGAATTCTAACAAACTTTCAAAGAAGAAATAACACCTATTCTCCTGAAGCTGTTTTAAAAAATTGAAGCAGAAGGAAAAATTCCATATTCTTTCTATGAAGCCAGCATTACCCTGATCCCCAAACCAGGAAAAGACCCTACCAAAAAGGAGAATTTCAGACCAATATCACTGATGAATATGAATGCTAAGATTCTCAACAAGATCCTAGCCAACAGGATCCAACAGGACATTAAAAAAATTATCCACCATGTCCAGGTGGGATTCATCCCTGAGCTACAAGGATGGCTCAACATTCGCAAATCAATCAATGTGATAGAAGAAATTAATAAGAGAAGAAAGAAGAACCCATGGTCCTCTCAATTGATGCAGAAAAAGCATTTAACAAAATCCAGCATTCGTTCCTGATTAAAACTCTTCAAAATATAGGAATAGAGGGAACATTCTTGGACTTCATCAAATCTATCTATGAAAGACCCACAGCAAATATCATCCTCAATGGGAAAAATCTTGCAGCCTTCCCGTTGAGATCAGGAACACGACAAGGATGCCCACTCTCACCACTCTTGTTCAACATAGTATTAGAAGTCCTAGCAACAGCAATCAGAAAACAAAGGGAAATATAAGGTATCGAAATTGGTAATGAAGAAGTCAAACTCTCTCTCTTTGCAGATGACATGATTCTTTATATGGAAAACCCAAGACTCCACCCCCAAACTAATATAACTCATACAGCAATTCAGCAACATGGCAGGATACAAAGTCAATTTACAGAAATCAGTGGCTTTCTTATACACTAACAATGAAAATACAGAAAGGGAAATTAGAGAGTCGATTCAATTTACTATAGCACCAAGAACCATAAGATACCTGGGAATAAACCTAACCAAAGAGGTAAAGGATCTGTACTCAAGGAACTACAGAACACTCATGAAAGAAAATGAAGAAGACACGAAAAGATGGAAGACCATTCCATGCTCTTGGATTGGAAGAATAAACATTGTTAAAATGTCTATAATGCCTAGAGCAATCTATACTTTTAATGCCATTCCAATCAAAATCCCATGGTATTCTTCAAAAAGCTGGAGCAAATAATCCTAAAATTTGAATGGAATCAGAAGAGACTCCGAATCGCTAAGGAAATGTTGAAAAACAACAAAAAAACTGGGGGCATCACGTTACCTGATTTCAAGCATTACTACAAAGCTGTGATCACCAAGACAGCATGTACTGGCATAAAAATAGACACATAGACCAGTGGAACAGAATAGAGAGCCCAGATATGGACCCTCAACTCTATGGTCAAATAATCTTCGACAAAACAGGAAAAAATATAGAGTGGAAAAAGAGAGTCTCTTCCATAAATGGTGCTGGAAAAACTGGGCAGCGATATGTAGTAGAATGAAACTCGACCATTCTCTTACACCGTACACAAAGATAAACTCAAAATGAATAAAAGATCTCAATGTGAGACAGGAATCCATCAGAATCCTAGAGGAGAACATAGGCATTAATCTCTTCGATATCAGCCACAGTAACTTCTTTCAAGATATGTCTCCAAAGGCAAAGGAAACAAAAGCAAAGATGAACTTTTGGGACTTCTTCAAAATCAAAAGCTTCTGCATAGCAAAGGAAACAGTCAAGAAAGCAAAGAGGAAACCCATGGAATTGGAGAAGATATTTGCAAATGACAGTACAGACAAAAGGTTGATATCCAGGATCTATAATGAACTCCTCAAACTCAACACACACAAAACAATCAATCATATCAAAAAATGGGCAGAAGATATGGACAGACACTTCTCCAATAAAGACATAGAAATGGCTATCAGACACATGAAAAAAATGTTTATCATCACTAGCCATCAGGGAGATTCAAATTAAAACTACATTGAGATATCACCTTACATCAGTTAGAATGGCCACAATTAGCAAGACAGGAAACAACATGAGTTGGAGGGGATGTGGAGAAAGGGGAACCCTCTTCCACTGTTGGTGGGAATGCAAGTTGGTGCAGCCTCTTTGGAGAACAGTGTGGAGATTAATCAAGAAATTAAAAATAGAACTTCCTATGACCCTGCCATTGCACTCCTGGGTATTTACCCCAAAGATACAGATGTAGTGAAAAGAAGGGCGATATGTACACCAATGTTTATAGCAGCAATGACTACGATCGCCAAACTGTGTAAAGAACCAAGATGCCCTTCAATGGATGAATGAATAAGGAAGATGTGGTCCATATACACTATGGAGTTTTATGCCTCCATCAGAACGGACGAATACCCAACTTTTGTAGCAACATGGACAGGACTGGAAGAGATTATACTGAGTGTAATAAGTCAAGAAAAGAGAGTCAATTATCATATGGTTTCACTTATTTGTGGAGCATAACAAAAAGCATGGAGGACATGGGGAGTTAGAGAGAAGGGGCTTGGGGTAAATTGGAAGGGGAGGTGAACCATGAGAGACTATGAACTCTGAAAAACAATCTGAGGTCTTGGAGTGGCGGGGGGGTGGGATTTGGGGTACCAGCTGGTGGGTATTATAGAGGGCATGGATTGCATGGAGCACTGAGTTGGTGAATAAATAATGATACTGCTATGCTGAAAATAAATAAATGAAAAAAAAAGAAAAGAGAGAAAACCCAAATTAATAAAATTAGGAATGAAAAAGGACAGATACAACTAACACCAAGGAAGTAATTTTTAATTTTTTTTAGCATAATAGTATTCATTGTTTTTGCAACACATCCCTGCTCATTGCAATCCGTGCCCTCTCTAATACCCACCACCTGGTTCCCCCATCCTCCCACCCCCTGCCCCTTCAAAACCCTCAGATCGTTTTTCAACAAGATCCTAGCAAACAGGATCCAACAACACTTTTAAAAGTTTATCCACCATGATTGGCGGGATTTATCCCGGGGTTACAAGGATGGTTCAACATTCGCAAATCAATCAATGTGATAGATCAAATCAATAAGAAAAGAGAGAAGAACTACACGGTCCTCTCATTGATGAAGAAAATGCATTTGACAAAATCCAGCATCCGTTTCTGATTAAAATGCTTCAAAGTACAGGGATAGAGGGAACATAACTGAAGTTTTTCAAATCTATCTATGAAAGACCCACAGCAAATATCATCCTCAATGGGAAAAAGCCTGCAGCCTTCCCATTGAGATCAGGAACACGACAAGGATGCCCACTCTCACCACTCTTGTTCAACATAGTATTAGAAGTCCTAGCAACAACAATCAGACAACAAAGAGAAATAAAATTAGATGAGATGATACTTTATATGTAAAACCCAAAAGACTCCACCCCCAAACTAATATAACTCATACAGCAATTCAGTAGAGTGCAGGATACAAAGTGAATGCACAGAAATCAGTGGCTTTCTTATACACTAACTATGAAAACATAGAAAGGGAAATTAGAGAATCAATTCCATTTACTATAGCACCAAGAACCATAAGATACCTGGGTATAATCCTAACCAAAGAGGTAAAGGATCTGTACTTGAGGAACTACAGAACACTTATGTAACAAATTGAAAAACACACCAAAAAATGGAAGACCATTCGTTGCTCTTGGATTGGAAGAATAAACATTGTTAAATGTCTATGCTGCCTAGAGCAATCTATACTTTTAATGCCATTCTGATCAAAATTGCACCAGTATTTTTCAAAGAGCTGTAGCAAATAATCCAAAATTTGTATGGAATCAGAAGAGATCCTGAATCACTAAGGAAAAGTTGGAAAACAAAAATAAAAGTGGGGGCTTCAAGTTACCAGATTTCAAGCTTTACTACAAAGTTGTGATCACCAAGACAGCATGGTACTGCCATAAAAACAGACACATCGACCAGTGGAACAGAGTAGGGAGCCCAGATATGGACCCTCAACTCTATAGTCAAATATTCTTCGACAAAGCAGGAAAAAATATAGAGTGGAAAAAAGACAGTCTCTTCAATTAATGGTGCTGGGAATACTGGGCAGCTATATGTAGAAGAATTAAACTTGACCATTCTCTACACCGTACACAAAGATACACTCAAAATGGATAAAAGACCTCAACATGAGACAGGAATCCATCAAAATCCTAGAGGAGAACTTAGCAGTCACCTCTCTGATATCAGCCACTGCAATTTCTTTCAAGATATGTCTCCAAAGGCAAAGGAAACAAAAGTGAAAATAAACTTTTGGGACTTCATCACAATCAACAGCTTCTGCACAGCAAAGGAAACAGTCAAGAAAACAAAGAGGCAACCCACAGAATGGAAGAAGATATTTGCAAATAAGAGTACAGACAAAAGGTTGATATCCAGGATCTATAAAGAACTCCTTGGGGGAGGAGTCAAGATGGTGGAGAAGTAGCAGGCTGAGACTACTTCAGCTAGCAGGAGTTCAGCTAGATAGCTTATCTAAAGATTGCAAACACCTGCAAATTCATTGGCAGATCGAAGAGAAGAAGAACAGTAATTATAGAAACAGGAAAACAAACCATTTTCTGAAAGGTAGGACTGGCGGAGAAGTGAATCCAAAGCGACAGGAAGATAGACCCCCAGGGGGGAGGGCCTGGCTACCAGCAAGAGGCGGAGGAACAGAGCACAAAATCAGGACTTTTAAAAGTCTGTTCCACTGAGGGACATTGCTCCAGAGGCTAAGTCAGGCGAAGCCCACGCGGGGTCAGCGTGACCTCAGGTCCCGCAGGGTCACAGAAGGATCGGGAGTGTCTGAGTGTCGCAGAGCTTGTGGGTATTGGAATGGGGAAGCCAGCTACAGAGACAGAGCTGACAGTAAGCTCACAGCTCAGTGTTACCTTGAACTGGTCGCAGGCTCGGTGAGCTCGGAGCATGGCCAGAGGTCAGGTTGACAGAGGTTACTGGGCGCTGTTCTGTGAGGGCGCATTGAGGAGTGGGGCCCTGGGCTCTTGGCTCCTCCGGGCCAGAGAACAGGAGGCCGCCATTTGCATTCCCGTCCTCCGGAACTCTACGAAAAGAGCTCAGGGAACAAAAGCTCCTGAAAACAAGCCCTAGTGGATTACTCAGTCTGGCCCCTAGTAAGGGCGGTGCAATTCCGCCTGGGGCAAAGACATTAGAGAATCACTAGAACAGGCCCCTCCCCCAGAAGATCAACAAGAAATCCAGCCAAGACCAAGTTCACCTACCAAGGAGTGCGGTTTCAATACCAAGGAGAGCAGCAGAATTCCAGAGGAGGAGAAAGCAAAGCACGGAACTAATGGCTTTTTCCCTGTGATTTTTTTTAGTCTTGCAGTTAATTTAATTTTTTTCTTTTTCATTTTTTGTTTTTTTTCTCGCCTTCTGGTAAAAATTTTGTTTTAACTTTTACCTTTTTCTTTTTTAACGTTTTTTAACTAGTTTATCTAATATATATAACTTTTCTTTTTTATATTTTTCTTTGTTTTCTTTTTTTAAAATTCTTTTCTTTTCTTTTTTTTTCTTTTTTCTTTTTTTTTCTTTTTTCTTTTTTTTTTCTTTCTTCCTTTTTGAACCTCTTTTATCCCCTTTCGCCCCCCTCACGATTTGGGATCTCTTCTAATTTGGTTAAAGCATATTTTCCTGAGGTTGTTGCCACCCTTTTAGTATTTTACTTGCTCCTTCATATACTCTTATCTGGACAAAATGACGACGGAAAAATTCAACACAAAAATAAGAACAAGAGGCAGTACCGAAGGCTAGGGACCTAATCAATACAGACATTGGTAATATGTCAGATCTAGAGCTCAGAATGACAATTCTCAAGGTTCTAGCCGGGCTCGAAAAAGGCATGGAAGATATTAGAGAAACCCTCTCGAGAGATATAAAAGCCCTTTCTGGAGAAATAAAAGAACTAAAATCTAACCAAGTTGAAATCAAAAAAGCTATTAATGAGGTGCAATCAAAAATGGAGGCTCTCACTGCTAGGATAAATGAGGCAGAAGAAAGAATTAGTGATATAGAAGACCAAATGACAGAGAATAAAGAAGCTGAGCAAAAGAGGGACAAACAGCTACTGGACCACGAGGGGAGAATTCGAGAGATAAGTGACACCATAAGACGAAACAACATTAGAATAATTGGGATTCCAGAAGAAGAAGAAAGAGAGAGGGGAGCAGAAGGTATACTGGAGAGAATTA